>NC_089849.1:123411988-123725738 GCF_035609145.1 Eleutherodactylus coqui
AGTTTTCGTGGATGTCTGTACCGAAAAATGGCTATGGACTAGTCGATCCCTTAAATTGCGTCCCCGTTTGTATGTGATCAACGGTTTATTTGGGAGATGTCCCACTAAATCTGTATCCTTGCATAGTATGTGCCAATATTTATTCAAAATCTGTCGAACTTCATTGGATTGGTCATCATATGTGCCAATAATTCGGATCTTGGCATCACCATCCATTTTATTTCTTGCTTTCAGACAGTCATCTCTTTTTACACTCCTTGCATGTGTTTCAGCTTTTTCAACCACCTCCACTGGATAACCTCGGTTGATAAATCTACGGCTCATCTCCTGAGATTTGATCATAAAATCATCATCAGAAGAACAGTTCCGCCGCGTGCGAATTAACTGCCCTTTGGGTATGCCGCGTTTCAGGGAGGTGGGATGGTGACTCTGCCAGTGCAAGAGAGTGTTGGTAGCTGTCGCTTTACGAAATATCGATGTTTGTAACGATCCGTTCGGCATCTTATTTATGACCAAATCCAGAAACGTGATTTTGAGCGGATCAATTTCGGCGGTAAAGTACAATCCCAGATCATTGTTATTTAGATGGCTGACAAAAGTATGAAAGTCATCTATTTCACCGGTCCAGAGGATAAGCACGTCATCGATAAACCTGACCCAAAGGTCAATAAATGGGGTCCAAGTCTCATTGTTCTCACTAAATACGGTGGTCTCCTCCCACCAGCCCAGGTATAGGTTGGCATAGCTGGGGGCACAAGGGCTCCCCATAGCCGTACCCCTGAGCTGGTGGAAGTACCTCCCCTCGAAGAGAAAGTAATTTTTTGTGAGAACAAAGGACAATAAGGTCATTAGCAAGTTGTTATGCTGTTTCAAATGTGTGCCCCTCTGGTTCAGATAATATTCTACGGCTTTAAGGCCCCCACTATGCGGTATTGAACTGTACAACGCCTCAACATCGAGGCTTGCCAGTTTCGCATTCGGGGGTAGGATTATGTCCTCTAGTTTTTTGAGGACATCCGTTGTATCCTTAATATAGGCCGGCAGAGACTCAACAAATGGTCTTAGTGCAATGTCTAGGTAAGTACTGATGCCTTGAGTCAGGCTGTCATTACCAGCAACAATGGGTCGCCCCTTAACGGGGTTTAGGCCTTTATGAACTTTTGGTAAGCCGTAAAATGTAGCTATTTGAGGTGTGAGTGAGAATAGATACCGAAATTCTTTATCATCAATTAAGTCATCCATTTTGGCTTTCGTCAAGATATTTCGAAGCTCCGTAAGAAAGGTGTCAGTGGGATCTTCCTTCAGGATCTGATAATTAGATTTATCCAGTAATATCCGAAGGCACATATCCCTATATGCATCCCGATCCATCAAAACTATATTGCCCCCCTTATCGGAGGGCTTAATAATTATAGTTTCGTCCCTTTCTAGTGTCTGAAGGGCCATTTTTTCATCAAATGTGAGATTTTGGTGTTTGAATCTCTTTTCCTTGGACAGCCTCTCCAGATCGTCAATCACCATCGTTTCAAAAATTTCCACATATGGAGAATCCCCAGAAGGCGGTAAGCTCGTATTTTTTGTTTTCAGATTAGTGAAAGGACCCTTACTCGGATCTCTCATGTTCTCACTTTCCAAGGCTTCCAAAGCCAAAAAGGCTTCCAGATCTTGCTGATCAAGACCAAGATCTGCACATTTTTTTCTATCGCGGATTGCGAAGAACTTTTTCCATCGCAGTTTTCTCAAAAATAATGCGATGTCTTTTGTCCATTCGAACAAACAGAACTTATTAGTGGGGATAAATGACAAACCCTTCTTAATCACGGATTCTTCTTGTTTGGTTAAGCTTCTAGATGACAAATTGATGATTTGCAGTTCATTCTCATTAGTGGTGGACCTCGCGTCATTGTCGGCTACATCTCTCTCAGATATTGATGATGTTGCTACGTCTGATGGTATGTTGACGTTTCTATTGGGCCCCGATTCCGCGTCATGTAATGGGAAATGGGTTGCCCTAAAAAATGATTCTCATTACTATTACCTCTGCCTCTACCCCTAGTTCTTATTCTCTGGCCTCTACCTCTCCTTCTATCGTTATGTCCCCCCCTCTTGGGAAAATCATGAATGGAGTGTTCACTTTCAGATGAACTCAGTTCGCTTTCGGTGGGTGGTCTCACTTCATATGCCCTATTTTCAACAAAATCTCGCAGATCTCGTTGGTACTGGTTGTGTTTCCGCTCCTTGAGGAATCCAGTGTATCTTTCAATTGCCAGTTTTAGAGAGTTCTCTCTTTTCTCATAATCCACCTCTGTGGAGAACTTCTTTCCTTCTTTAATTAATTCCTCAAGGGTTTTACCTGCTTTCTCAAGATTGATTTTTTCCTCTTCCAAGAGGAGATTCATCAACCTGAGAGAGCTATCTGTGGACTCTTTCTCCCATTTATTCATAAATTCCACAGATCTCAGTTTGGGGGGGGGCATAATATGGATTCTGAGGCCTCTGGGGACGATTTTATTTTCCAGGTAATTGGTGAGTGCTTGTACTTCCCACCAGACTTTAACAAAGTCTTTGTAGGCTTTAGTAATGTTCTTAAAGGCCTGATTTAAAGAAGTGATCTGTAAAGAAGTATCCATTTCCCTGTCTGAAAACACCATTTTAGCGTCCATCAGCCAAGAGGCCGTATTGATAGTATTGGATAAGAAACCTGTCATATTAATCAAAATTTGTCACCGAGACAGAAAAGTTCCCTAAGGAACCAAAAGTAGATCACCGAGGGAACCACTAAATAATATAATATAAAATATAACCTTTATTTACGAAAATTAAAATATTTTATGCAAAAAGGCGTGATAAATCTAAGATATATATCGTGCCTGTCACGACCAAATGGCACCGTACCGTACGTTTGATACCCAGGACTTATGTGATATTGTGGTTACCATGTGATGTAGTGTTTAGCACGGCGAAGATACCCCACACAGTAGATGCCGTCTAACCGTGTGTCAACCGTGTAACAACATCCACTATATATCCAGTAGTTTGTTATATCTCATCCAATAGTTTGAGGTTGATCTAGTATATCTGTGATATTGATACTATGAGCTCAGAAATCACACAGATGTAGGGGAAGCCTAGGGAAGCCGAATGAGGAATAAGGCTTGGTTCACAGAGGGCGGAATTGCCGAGGAAATTCCGTGTGCAAAGTCCGCATGGCAATCCCAACCGCAGCTCCTAATCCCGGGATTAGCAAGCAAAGTGGACGAGATTTTGCAAAAATCTCGTCCGCATGCTGCAACCAAGCCACATGAATACTGACGTGCGGTGCGGAATTCAATTCCGGGATTTGAAGCTGTGCTTTTCCAGCGGAATTTTTGCCGCGTTTCGGCTTGGCCATTCTGCGAGAATTCTGCTGAAATTCTGTCCCGTGTGACCCCAGCCTCAGGGTCATAGCTGTTTTCTAGTGATTGTTGCTGGTCTCAGTCCATAGACCCACACTGATGACCTGATCTGACACATCTTATGGATTCACATATCCCCTCAATGGACTAAAACTATTAAGTGCCAATAGCTCTCTATGCACGTCGCCCAGTATTAATACCAGGGAGTCCTTTTCCATCTTATGTCATCACTACACTGAATGATCACTGATTAGGAACACCTGCTGAATAATGAGTTGGTCCTCCTTTTTGAGCGATCACAGCTTTCAGACAACGGGGAACCGATTCCACAAGCTGTCAAACATCCCCAATACTCCAGCGCCCCATGCCTGCTGCAGCAGCTCCATCAGTTGGTGACCATGTTGTGGATAAGTTGGAGCAGATTTAACAGCCCTTTCCTAGCATGTTCTACGGGGTTACAGGCCGCAGTGCGGAGAATTCATCGTCACTTTCCTCCACCCACTCCCTAGTGATCGGCACTCGATCTCACAGAGCGTTGTCCTAATGCAGTGATCATCACACAGTGTATAGGACATGTCTGTGGAGTGTCTGGTCTGACCTCAGAGTATGTTCAGAAGAACTTCAACTTTATAAACTTTTTTTTACGTTTCCTTTAGGCAGTATTTTTTACATGGGTAAGCGCAATACTGGTCTGATATTCGGTCGCGTAAATACGCAGTGCATTTACGGCCTGTGTATAGCGTTTTTGCTGCACACTTTGATGTGCGTTTTTACTGTGTATGCACTGCATATTTACGTACGCAAAAAAAAACTACAAAAAGATCCCACTGATTTTTCCAGTCTTCGTGCTTAAATACACAGCGAATACGCATATATCATATTTACGTGATCCCATTTACTTAGGCCTCCTTTACATGGGCATGACGTCATCACGCTCGCCAGAGGAGGACATAATTACGCTCTGAATGGAGCGCGATCCCGTCCTCTGGCGAGCGGATCCATGTGTTTTAGTTTTCTTTGCCTTGTTGCTGGCCCTATTCACATCTGTTTGAACAGGCGAGACATTCTAATGAGTAGGCCGGTCAGCCTAATTAGTTTTATCAATTAACACTGCGACATTGCGCTGGGAATAACGCAATATCGTTTGGGACAAAGGCGCATTTGTGTGCACCACAGATTCCTATAGAGCTTTGAGTGCGCAAATGCGGCCCAAAGTAGAGCTTGTTTGTGCCTAAAATCGGCCAATGTGAACCCCGCTATTGAAAACTATGGGTTTTAATTAGAGATGAGCGAACGTGCTCGGCCACGCCCCTTTTTCGCCCGACTACCGCGATTTCCGAGTACTTCCGCACTCGGGCGAAAAAATTCGGGGGGCGCCGTGGCGGCACGGGGGGTAGCAGTGGGGAGTGGGGGGGAGAGGGAGAGAGAGAGGGCTCCCCCCTGTTCCCCGCTGCTACCCCCCCGCACCGCCACGCCTCTCCCCGGCGCCCCCCGAATCTTTTCACCCGAGTACTGAAGTACTCGAAAATGGCGGTACTCGGGTGCGTAAGTACTCGAAACGAGTACTTTCGCTCATCTCTAGTTTTAATGGATGCAGTTGCTGCGGCTGAATTCTTGTCCGGAAATAGGCTCGTGTGAAGGAGGCCTTAATGGGTATTTCTGTCTATAAAAATAGGACATGCTGCAATTTTTTTTACATTCCGCTCCTGCGCTGGCTCCAGAACGACCCCCAGAACGGCACGCGTGCTTCCAGCTTTACTTAGTGGCGTACGATTGTTCGTGCTCGCTGTCTGTAATAATCCGCCGCCCTCCCGTATCGCAGGACGGGATGAAATATAATGGCATTTCATCGTCGTTAAGAATGATTAGGGCACACATTACAATTTAAATTGAATGAAGTCTAATCTCCTGCAAATTAGACAGATTAATAAAATGAAGATATTCCACTGTGCTAATGGACTGCTGCCTCAAACCTTTTCTGCCTTTCCAATAATACTTAGAATTTGTGATTAAGCGACTCGTCTTCCCGACTGACTTGGTGTTCATTTTCTTGACAGGAGGAATGCTATAAGATGCCTCATATTATCAGAGGAACACAATTAGATTTCTTTTAAAAGAGAAATCCATAAAAATCATCATATTTCCTGTATGACTATTGATTTAACCGCTTCACGACCGCCCACTGTAAATTTATATTGCGCTGCTTGCTGGGCTTTGTGTAGCAGCGATTTAAATTTATGCTCCTCACTCAGCGGGTGATCACATCTTCCCGAGTGGGTGAAGTGCCTAAAACAAGCTGTTACTAACAGGCTATAGCTTGGGTGCCAGTATCGACCTGATTGGTTCAGGCCCTGATGACGTCATCAGAGTGATAACTGCTTGAAGTGCTGACCAGGAAAGTTTGTTGCAGTAACAAACTTTCCTGGCATTTCAGTACTGTGAAAGCCTCTGTCAGTGTGAGATGAGAGGAAATAGAAGCTGAGTATTAACGCTACACACACATTAATCTATTTAGTTAATATAGGTGTTTGTATAGTGTAAGCTTTATATTTAACAATTAGTGTGATCTCATGTAACGGATGTAATCTCCTATATACAACCTGTCCCATCCATACATCTCTGCCCTAATATCCCAACACCTCCCTATAGGTAATCTACATAAACCTGTCCCCTCCATTCATTTCTGATGCAATATCCCTATTCCTCTCTACATGTAGTCTCCTATATACTACCTGTCCCCTTCATATATCTCTGGCCTAATCTCCCGATACCTCCCTACAGGTGATCTCCTATACATGTAATACAACCTGTTCCCTCTATTCATCTCTGATCTAATATCCCTATACTTCTCTACATGTAATCTCCTATATACTACTTGTCCCCTCCATATATCTCTGCCCTAATATCCTGATACCTCTCTACATGTAATCTACATAAACCTGTCCCCTCCAGTCATCTCTGATCTAATATTCCTATACCTCTCTACAGATAATCTCCGATATACTACCTGTCCCCGCCATTATCTCTGACCTAACCTCCTGATACCTCCCTATTCCAATCACCTACATACAACCTACCCCTTCAATACATCTCTGCCCTAATATTCCAATATCTCCCCAGAGCTACTCTATATACCATATGTCCCCCCCATACATCTCGGCCCCTAATCTCCCGATATCTCCCCACATCTAATCTATATATAACCTGTTCCCTCCATACATCTCTGCCCTAATATCCCTATACCTCTTTACACGTAATCTCCTATACTACTTGCCCCCTCCATTCATCTCTGACCTAATATGCTGATACACATGCAATCCCTCATATACCATCTGTCCTCTCCATACATCTGCCCATTGTTTTTCATGGTAGCACTTACATTTTCTCTCGTGGCAAAAAAGCAATGCAAGAGAAAAATTATAGCATGTCCTATTTTTGGCTAATTTTGTTAAAGAACCGCCCATTCTTGTGTATGGGAGCAGAAAAAAAATTGCATTACGCTTGCATGTACATGTGAGTTTCATGTGAGTGCGATGCAATGTGCTCTCGCTCCCATTAAATAAGGCCGTTTGCCACATACGTGAAAATTGCGAGTGCAGCGATGCGATGGGGATGCAATTTTGCTCACAAAATGCATTGCACTCGCATAAAAATCGCAGGTTTGCAAGCGTGATTTCGGCCCGACTATCTCGGACCTATATTGCACTCTCCCGTGTAAATCACCTTAAAGTGGATAACCCCCAATAAATAATGCTGAAAAATTATAGTAAACAAGTTGTTCCAGCATGAAAAGAACAGTCGGAAAAGTACATGGGAGAGCGACAAACTTTGGAAAAACATTTGATTATTTATGTTCTTCAAAGCGATGGTGGTAATAACTTCTCTTCGCAGGCTTAGATACAGGAGCGCCATCGGCTACACTGACTTATTTGCACTTAAAGGGCAATTCCAAAAACGGGACATGTCATCAAGTATTCACCCATCCACTGTATGGGTGAAAACTTATAGATCAGTGGTGGTCCGACCGCTGGAGCACCCACCAATCCTGACAACAGGGGATCCTGTTTTCCCATTCCTCCTCACTGGGGGCTTGTGTTGAGGAGGAGATTTCAACAGGACTGCTGGAGATAACCAAGTGCTCAGATATTTCTATCAGCCCCCCGTCAGTGAATGGAGTGGCAGCTGCGTATGCGTAGTCATTCAATGACGCCAAAGTGATTGTTCCCAGCAAGAGAAACAAAGTAATCTTGAAGATTTGATACAATTTAACGGCTAACAAAAGTACATGATGTTGTAGCGCGCTTTTCAACCTCTCAGGGTCCTTCCTCGGGCTTCACTGCAAGTGAGGAGGAATAGGAAAATAGGAACCCCCATTCTCAGGAATCCCAGCAGTCAGACCCCCACGATCTATCAGTTTTCACCCATCCAGCATCCCATCTCGGAATATCTCTTTAAGGTGCCATAAACATTAGATACATGCTGGTCGATTCTGGAGTCTGAACATTTCCTCAAGTTTTCACCCATCCACTTGGTGGGTGAAAACTGATAGATTGGTAGGGGTCAGAGTGCTGATTCTGAGAATGCGGAGTCCCGTTTCCCCATTCCTTCTTACGGTGAGGAGGAGATTGATTGGAGCGGAGGTCATGTATGCACACAGTGTGTTGTACATCTGCTACTCCATTCATTTTAAATGGAAACGCTGGAAAAAAAGCCAAGTACAAAGGAATCGGCTAGTTCCATCAGCGCATTAAAATGAATGAAGCATGCACGACCAGCACTTCAGTTACGTCACTGGAAGTCAGGAGGAATTGGGAAACAGGATCGGTGGGGGGTCCCAGCAGTTGGACCCCCACTGATCTATCAGTTTTCACTCATCCAGCACATGGGTAAAAAAAAACTGCTTGTTTCTGGAATACCCCTTTAAGGTGACCATAAACAGATAAAGGATGGTTGATTCAGCTGCTTTCAGTGAGACCAGCAGACATCAAAGGAAAGAAAGATTTGTTATGCGTTAGCCTTATGCACTCAAGGGAGATAGGCCACTTTCAGACTTGTAAGGCCACAACTTATTTTCCTCTGCCCATTGAGAAAACAGGCTGAGTCAAGCATACATGTTTATGGGGAGGGGATCTTTAAATGTTAAAGAGGTTGTCTCATCACCACAATCCCTTTTCATACAAAAGCCATCTAAAATTCCCAAAAATGAGCTGCAATTGCTGGAGGAACCAATGCCTGACCTTACATAGTGCCATAGTGCATTGTAGCTCCTTTGACATATAAGCAGAGGAGCTTTGACTGGCAGGGCTCCTTTAAGTTAATTTGGGAGGTAGTATCACCCTTTATGTTTATCTACAGTGATTGGAGAAAGGAGTCACATGTGAGAAAGGGCTTATATCCCATATATAAAAGGAATGATCACTGCATTTGGAACACTTACTCAATAACAGGTTGGTCCGCCTTTTTGAGCGATCAAGGCTTTTAGACATTTGGGAAAAGATCAGGCAAGGTGGTGAACATCCTCCATACTCAACTCCACCCATGCTCGCTGCAGCAGCTCCATCCATTAGTACCCATTTTAAGGATAAGTGGGAGCAGATCTAACGGGCCCTTTCCAGCATATCCCAAACATGTTCAATGGGGCTACAGTTCGGTGAGTTTGGAAGCCAAGGCAATGTAGAAAAATTTGTTGTCGTGTTCCTCCAACCACTACTAAGTGATCTGAGCTCAATGACATAGAGTGTTGGTCTGTTGAAGGATGGCACTGTAGTCGGGGAAGACTTCCTGAAGCTATGGGTTGTGATGGTCAGCTAACCAGTCCCTGTAGTGTTCACCATTCAAGGGTTGTGGTCTGATGAGCAACGGATCTAGGATATGCCAAGAAACCGCTCCCCATACCACGCCACCGCCACCAACGGCCTGTTGAACCCCAATGGTACACCCACTGGATATGACTCCGGGCTATTTATGCCATCTGTATGGTTCAGCAGGAAACAGGACTCGTCACTCCAGACGACTTTCTGACATGCCATCCAAGATCAATTGATAGCAGGAGCAGAGAGAACAAGACACGGACAGCCGGTCCGTCAGGGAGCTTGCTGCTCAAGACCTTTCATGCTGTGCTATAATATCACCACACCAGGTAACATTATTTTTAACTTTGGTTGCCGATGGTTTGTGTCATCCTGCATTATGGGGTGCTGTTTTTACTTTTACAGTTAAGGTCCATTCATGTTTTTCCTGGACCCATATGAGGCGCTGTTATTGATAACATGGGGTCATCAGATGCACCCTTGCTTGTCTTCAGCTATTTAACCCCAGTTGATACAAGGTATGATACATGGTCATTGTGGAAATTTGTTTACCTTTCCCACTGTTGTACTACTGGGTCAGTTAGTCCACTGTGGCACTTCATTACTGAGATACTAGACATGCCACCCAACGCTCGCCTCTACCATCAACCATATGTGGCCTGCTGCTGTCGGATGTCTATCCATGGTTCATCCAGTCTTCTTACACTCTTAGTTTCAGAATAGCCAACAATTGAAACTGTTTCCTAATGCAGTGATCATTTAGTGTCTTTCTGCTCCGATAATACCTTGACCGCCTAGGGCCTCCTGCAGCCTGGAGACATCCCCCACCCTGAAGGGACATCCTATGACGAGTTTTGAGCTTTTATATTTAAAATATTAATAACGTTATATTGATGTCTTTTGTTAATGTAAATTTGTATTTCATCTATCTAGATGTCACAGCTGGCTGTTAGGAGGATCTAGTCCCACTCTAGTCGGAGAAGAACAATCGGCACATGCCCATCACTGGATGGACTTGGCCTAAACTAGTGAGAGATGCTTTTTGGGTGTTGGGGGTCCCAATTGAACATCTATATATATATATAAAGACGAAAGCCCTCACTGAATGACTCGCCACTAATTCTCTAACTTCCCGCTGTCGTACAAACATGAAATTTGGCAGGAGCATTCTTTAGGTCCTAAATAGGAAAAGTAACGGGGTCAAAACTTGATTATTCAATGCTAAGTGCAAAAGTAAGTGCACCCCTATATTATGTAACTTACCGGTGTCGTACAAACATGAAATTTGGCACAACCATTCTTTATATTCTAATAGGAAAAGTAAAGGGGCTGCAACTTCAATATTCGATTCTAAGCGTAAAAAACTGTAAAAATCTGAGATACATAGCATAGATCTTTATTCAGAAACCGTAAAGCCTAGGGAAATGATTTGCATACTGAGGAGAATCTACCTCACCTCCATGTGTATATACTGAGTAGAATCTACCTCACCTATATGTGCATATACTGAGAAGAATCTACCTCACCTCTGTGTGTATATACTGAGGAGAATCTACCTCACTTATATGTGCATATACTGAGAAGAATCTACCTCACCTCTATGTGTATATACTGAGGAGCATATAACTGACCTCTGTGTGTATATACTGAAAGGCTGTAAAGTACATAAGGAAGCGGTCATGGACTGCAGGGATGGAGTATGCCTATAAGGCTAAGAAGAGGCTGCAACCTCCAGTCTGGGGGTAAATTTGAATAAAAAGAGGCATTACATTTGAGGATAAAAGTGAGAAAAGTGGGAGAGGTGACACGTTCTGCAGAGGGACATTGGGATATGCAGTCTGAGGAGAATCTAACGCTCCTCTATGTCTATACATATTGTATTCCTTAGTTCCTCTGAAGTAACCACGACTCCATAAAATTTTCCACACGAACATCAGGTAAACACCTGTACCAAATTAACTTGGGCGAAGCTGGGTATTTCAGCTAGTACATATATAACACCCCTTTAGGTTAGTTTCACACGGGCGATTGCGATTTTATCGCAAGAAAATCACGGCAAAATTGCGTCTTTGTTTATGCCATTTTTGGGAGTCAGCAATGCTTTTTTTTAGAATAATCTCGCATCGCACTGCTGCCACCCGTGATAAAATTGCGCAATGAAAATGTGCAATTTTTTTATCGCAAATGTCAATAGGACTTTTTAATGTAAAAATCGCATCGTAACGCAAGTTTGTTTGAAGGGAGGCTCCATTGGGAAAAAAAAATCACAGCTAGATAGAACACACTGCGATTTTTTTGTTTTCACTGATTGCATCA
This sequence comes from Eleutherodactylus coqui, assembly GCF_035609145.1. NCBI lineage: Eukaryota > Metazoa > Chordata > Amphibia > Anura > Eleutherodactylidae > Eleutherodactylus > Eleutherodactylus coqui. The sequence goes on from NC_089849.1 coordinate 123,423,510, forward strand.
GTGAAAACATCGCGGATGGGAAGAAAACCGGTGTACATGATTGGTTTCATAATCTGCTTTTTTACTGACTCTCGCATCAGGCAAAATCTGGTGTGAAACTACCCTTAGAGTGAATCCACACATGGAGGATGAAGCCTTGAGATTGCTACAACATTTGTGTTTCCCATGCGATGACGCATAAAAATCAGCGCCTGTATTCATTCCGTATTTATTTACTGACTAACTACAGACAGACCCAATGAATCAGGCCTCCTGCCCATGGACAGAGTGGCATATGCCCATGGTTTCACGCCGCGGGAATCCAGCAGGGATAAACAAAAAAGTCCCTACTGGCAATCGTGGAAAAACACGCTTTTTACCGTGGTTTTCCGCCGTCTCCATTAATACTACATTAATGGAGACCTCCCGCCGTGGTAAAATAGAACATGCCGCAATTTTTTTCCCACGGTGTAAATCCGCTGCAGAAGCCTACATGCGAGAACTGATGTCGCAGGTAAAAGAAAAAAATCTGCGACGCGTCCTATTTTGGTTGGTATTCATGGACCAAAATAACCCATTAATGTCTATGGGTCCGTAAAAACTCAGCGAACATGTATTTACACCCGTGTTCGCTGCAGTTTTTTTTGCGCACTATGTTGTGACACAACTGACGTCACTCGAGCCTTTGTCAGTTTTTTGTGTACTTAGGAAAAATAAATGAAACACTGTGCAACATGGAGATCTGACACGGCGCATATGCAGAAAAAACAAAGGTAACACGCATACATACATGCGGCGAACATTGCGTTTTTTTACGGAGGGAAATTGCGTACACTCATGTGCATGAGCCCGTCGGCTTCCTTCACACAGAGGTTTACGTGGGCTTTCTTTTAGGCTTCCTACACACGCCGAGCGCGATATTAAGCCGTGAAACTAAATATCGCGCTCGTGACCGTGCGATGTGCCTGTGGATGCGAGGCGGTTCTCTGTTAAAAACGCCTCCCATTCACTTCTGGGAAGTTGCGATCCTCTGGCGCAGCTTTTAACCGTGCCGGAGGATTGCCAAGTGTTTCCCATTGTTTTCAATGGGAGGAGATGTTGAATCGCGTGCACCTAGCACGTAGTGCGATGCTGCCGCCGGACGCATTGATCGTTATGATTGGTGCAATGCGAGAGTGCGCATGGCGATAGAACATGCCGCAGTTTGATTCGCGTTGTGATGCGCTAACAAATTGCTCATGTGTATGACCGCAATCAAAAGAACGGCGATCATATGTGTGTGAGATCTGCGCGTCTTGCAATGCACAAATGTCGCAGGATTTTATCACCTTTGTGCAGCCGGCCAAAGGTTTGTAAAAGCACCATGAACTCCATGTGTTGTTTACACGCCCTTCGTGGGGGTTTTATAAACACAGATGTTGGCTTTTCCGGCATTTTTCTTATAGTCTGTTATTCCCAATGTCCACAGGCGGATCTGATCTGCGGAATCTGCGAATCAAGCCGCCATAGGTAAGCACGGGCGTCCGCACATGAATTAAAGCATGCAGTTTGTTTTGCAGACCTTTTGGTTGCAGCCCGCTTCATTTCAGTGCTGTTCCCACATGGACGGCTTCTACTGAATTGAGGACGGTCCGCGGAGGTTTAAAAAAAAAAAAAAACTCCACCGCGCATGTGCAGCGGGGCGACGGCCGGCACCTCCACCGACATCCGCAGTGAAGAAAATAGACGGGTAAGTAGAAGACCCGCAGTGTCCTCAGCCACGGGCAAGGTCGGATTCCACTGCGGCCTCCTGCATACAGAATCCGATCTACCCGTGGACATGGGGCCTAAGCCTGGTTGGGATGGCGGGTACGACTAATAATCCTACCCAACAAGCCCTGGCGCTAACCCGCATGGGACACGGAAACCTGGCACCTCTGCTCAGTGGAAGAATGGGTGCATAAATGGGTTATTCTCAGTGCCTCCACTCGGGACACAACCTATGGCATAACAAGGATGTCCTCCTGAGAATCACCTGTGCATTACCATGGCGACCATTATAATCACATTATACAACATCAGTAATACTGAGAGAATAACGATCAGCACTGCAACTTTATCAAGTCATCGGGGCGAGCACACATATACATTACATTGTATCTAACAGTAGGCAATATTTAGGCTTGAAGTCCCAGTTAACTGTCCCTATATACTTGGCTGTATATATATATATACCTCCCAGGAGTCCCGTACACGATACCTTAGAAGTCAGATGGATCTTGATGCTGGGTCTGCAAAGGCGTAACTTGAAGCTTCTGGGCCCCAATGCAAAATGTAACCGGGCCCCCAGCTATAATGCTTTATTCATGGTACTGGGCTCCCTATATGGAGAAGAAAGGCCTTACGGGCCCCCTAGGGCTCTTGGGCCCGGGTCCAACCGCATCCCCTATAGGTACGCCCCTGTGACTCTAGGGTTTTCTTACCAATATTCAGGGGTTCAGGCTGAACCACCTCATCCACACCAGGGGGGTGTTGGGCAAATCCATTCGAACATATTTCTCAAACCTGAAATAAAGCCAAAAATAAAGCATGCCGCGTTTTTAAACAAATGGCAGGAACCCAAAAAACCCACCGAAAGTGACAAAAAAGGCCACAAAATACAATGTTTGTGATATAATAAATTTCTGATGACTTACAGCTAACATCCGGCAGTCGCCATGACAACTGGGGAAAAAAGCAGCGAAAACCGCCATGTGTCAACCGACCCGCAACCATTTCCAGACCGCATTAAATATATGTTGCGGGCGTACGGTGCGGAGTCGGGGTGCGGAGTCGGCTCCATACTCTGGTTTTGACAGAAACTGTCACCCTCAGAGGCCGCACTCACACGGACGCTTGTAAAAATGCTGCACTTTTTAACGTATCGCTTACTGCGTTGTCAACCTGGTTGACGTGCGTTTTTGACAGCGTTTACTGCGTTTTCAACGCGGCCTAGCAATCTGATAATACCAGAACTGAAAAAACACAGTCAGAAATGCGCTAACCGCGTTCTACGGCGTTTTGGCAGCGCTGAAAACACACCTCATTCATTTCAATGGGCAAAGCAGCGCGTATCAAAACGCCGAAACGGATGAAAATAGATCAGACCGCGCTTGAAAAACGCTGCGTTTTGCACGTGTCTGAGAAGCCCCATTGAAAGCAATGTCAGCGCTTGACAGCGTTTAGCGCTGCACGGAAAACGCAGCGTTTAACGCTGAAAAAAATGTGTGTGTGAGAGTGGCCTAAGGCCCGTTGACACGGGCGCTGTACTCGTATGGGCTGGCTGCGGTAGGCACTGCGCATGCCTGGGAGTCTGGCGTCACGGACATGTGCAGTGCGACTTTTTTCCGTATTAAGCGCTGCCCTCTTGCAGGCATTGCGACGGGCCAGCGGTTCAATACACAGCCCTTCAAGGGTTCCGTATAAAACACGGAGAAATAGAGCATGCGGCGATTTATTTCTCCTGTGTTTTTTACGGACGTCCCCCCGCAGCTCCAACGCAGGAGTAAAGGGGAAAATGGAAGCCCATCAGCTATCATTGCTTGCATTCACCACGCAATTTCGCGCTGAGAAAAATAGGCCGACGATATTGCGTGCTGCGTGCATTTTTCGTTGCGTATGTACGTTTTTAGGCCTGTACGCAATCCGTTTTTCACGTGTGCAAAAGGAAAAACGCAAGAAGCAGAACTCATGTCACTTTTTTTTTTTTACTGTCTCCTGACAACACGTGTAAAAGGCGCAGCGGGCACACATGAAGACGTCCGTGTTTGCTGCGTTTTTTACACACCTATAGACATTCCTGGTGATTCAGGACCAGAATCGGTCCACGTAAAATACACCTGCGTGAACAGCCGAATGGACTTTAACGGGTCTGCGTTCAGTCAGTTAAAAACACAGCTGGCAAAAAAAATAAAGCGCTGGCGGTTTTAGTTGTTTTTTTTCTTATTATTTTGCTGTAATATTTTCCTGGCCCATACTATAATTTATTCTCTACGCTGGGACTCCATGGCGCCTTCGGGCCCGGCACACAGCAGCATATTCGCAACCGTTATATCGCCATAAGTTAATGATTATCAAGCTACCGCCGTCACTTTTTGTTATTTGCGATGCCGCCAGCACAACCCGCAAACGTCAGCATGTGTCGCCCATCGTACAAGACCTTTTATTTACGACGATTGGGGCCTAGTGTATTGACTAATGCAAGCAATAAGTGGCGTGTTGCCCGTAGCAACCAATCAATGCGTTCATTTTCAAACCTGCCTCAGTCAAATACAAGCTGGACTCTGATTGGTTGCCATGAGCAACTGCCTCGCTCCTCTTGAACCCTCCCCAATCTTTATGGACGCCACTATAGATTTATCTAACAGACAGGCCTGGCTCTATGTTGTTGGAAGTGACTCGCAATGTGTGTTCTAACTTTACTCATGAGTATGTAAACATATACGGCGCCACCTCCAACATGGCTGACTCTGCCATCCGCAAACGCACACCACGGCCGCTTCCCATTGGCTGCCTGTCGTTACGCCGTGACGTCAGTAGGGGCAGCCGGCAGGGCCAACCCGCAGGCATATTACTCCATTCAGCCGCATTTCTCCGGCGCGGCCGATGCAGCCAATCAGCTGGCTGGAATCGGCACCACGTGACTCAGCGGCGTGCCCGCGCAGTCACGTGGTGCCGATTCCAGCCAGCTGATTGGCTGCATCGGCCGCGCCGGAGAAATGCGGCTGAATGGAGTAATATGCCCCCGCACTGCGGACACTCAGCTACAGACCTCTAACAATAGATTTCCCCCCTATCTTGATGATGCAGCTAAGAGCGCCACCTACTGCCCACCGCTGGGCTCGCCGGAGTGTCTCTGTATAGTGCGGCTCCCGGACAATTCTTCCAGTAATGCCCCCGCCGTCCTGCTGATACCGGGACCCCCAGCAGGACACCCCCGTCATTACTGCATGCTGTGTGCTGATATCACAGGACCTCCAGCTGTACAGCCCCGGGGGCAGGAAACCTCCTGCAAGCTACACCTGTAACCCCATCACTGCTGGAGAGCGGACCTGTGCTGAGAGGGGGCAGCGACGCAGGAGGACCATGAGGGGTTAAAGGGTTGTTCAAAGGAGCCGTATAGTATATTATACACTGAGCCCTGTAGTATGTATAGTATATATAGCAGGAGGGGACACATTATACACTGAGCCCTGTAGTATGTATAGTGTATATAGCAGGAGGGGACACATTATACACTGAGACCTGTAGTATATATAGTATATATAGCAGGAGGGACACATTATACACTGAGACCTGTAGTATGTATAGTATATATAGCGGGAGGGGGACACATTATACACTGATCCCTGTAGTATGTATAGTATATATAGCAGGAGGGGGACACATTATACACTGAGCCCTGTAGTATGTATAGTATATATAGCAGGAGGGGGCACATTATACACTGAGCCCTGTAGTATGTATCGTATATATAGCAGGAGGGGACAAATTATATACTGAGCCCTGTAGTATGTATAGTATATATAGCAGGAGGGACACATTATACACTGATCCCTGTAGTATGTATAGTATATATAGCAGGAGGGGACACATTATACACTGAGCCCTGTAGTATGTATAGTATATACAGCAGGAGGGGACACATTATACACTGATCCCTGTAGTATGTATAGTATATATAGCAGGAGGGGACACATTATACACTGATCCCTGTAGTATGTATAGTATATATAGCAGGAGGGGGACACATTATACACTGAGCCCTGTAGTATGTATAGTATATATAGCAGGAGGGGGCACATTATACACTGAGCCCTGTAGTATGTATCGTATATATAGCAGGAGGGGACAAATTATATACTGAGCCCTGTAGTATGTATAGTATATATAGCAGGAGGGGGCACATTATACACTGAGCCCTGTAGTATGTATAGTATATATAGCAGGAGGGGGCACATTATACACTGATCCATGTAGTATGTATAGTATATATAGCAGGAGGGGACACATTATACACTGATCCCTGTAGTATGTATAGTATATATAGCAGGAGGGGGCACATTATATACTGAGCCCTGTAGTATGTATAGTATATATAGCAGGAGGGGGCACATTATACACTGAGCCCTGTAGTATGTATAGTATATATAGCAGGAGGGGGCACATTATACACTGATCCCTGTAGTATGTATAGTATATATAGCAGGAGGGGACACATTATACACTGAGCCCTGTAGTATGTATAGTATATATAGCAGGAGGGGACACATTATACACTGAGCCCTGTAGTATGTATAGTATATATAGCAGGAGGGGGCACATTATACACTGAGCCCTGTAGTATGTATAGTATATACAGCAGGAGGGGGGGCACATTATACACTGAGCCCTGTAGTATGTATAGTATATATAGCTGGAGGGGACACATTATACACTGAGCCCTGTAGTATGTATAGTATATATAGCAGGAGGGGGCACATTATACACTGAGCCCTGTAGTATGTATAATATATATAGCAGGAGGGGACACATTATACACTGAGCCCTGTAGTATGTATAGTATATATAACAGGAGGGGACACATTATACACTGAGCCCTGTAGTATGTATAGTATATATAGCAGGAGGGGACACATTATACACTGAGCCCTGTAGTATGTATAGTATATATAGCAGGAAGGGACACATTATACACTGAGCCCTGTAGTATGTATAGTATATACAGCAGGAGGGGGGACACATTATACACTGAGCCCTGTAGTATGTATAGCATATATAGCAGGAGGGACACATTATACACTGATCCCTGTAGTATGTATAGTATATATAGCAGGAGGAGGACACATTATACACTGAGCCCTGTAGTATGTATAGTATATATAGCAGGAGGGGACACATTATACACTGAGCCCTGTAGTATGTATAGTATATATAGCAGGAGGGGGCACATTATACACTGAGCCCTGTAGTATGTATAGTATATACAGCAGGAGGGGGGACACATTATACACTGAGCCCTGTAGTATGTATAGTATATATAGCTGGAGGGGACACATTATACACTGAGCCCTGTAGTATGTATAGTATATATAGCAGGAGGGGACACATTATACACTGAGCCCTGTAGTATGTATAGTATATATAGCAGGAAGGGACACATTATACACTGAGCCCTGTAGTATGTATAGTATATACAGCAGGAGGGGGGACACATTATACACTGAGCCCTGTAGTATGTATAGCATATATAGCAGGAGGGGACACATTATACACTGAGCCCTGTAGTATGTATAGTATATATAGCAGGAGGGGACACATTATACACTGATCCCTGTAGTATGTATAGTATATATAGCAGGAGGGGGCACATTATACACTGATCCCTGTAGTATGTATAGTATATATAGCAGGAGGGGGTACATTATACACTGATCCCTGTAGTATGTATAGTATATATAGCAGGAGGGGACACATTATACACTGAGCCCTGTAGTATGTATAGTATATACAGCAGGAGGGGGGACACATTATACACTGAGCCCTGTAGTATGTATAGTATATATAGCAGGAGGGGACACATTATACACTGAGCCCTGTAGTATGTATAGTATATATAGCAGGAAGGGACACATTATACACTGATCCCTGTAGTATGTATAGTATATATAGCAGGAGGGGGACACATTATACACTGAGCCCTGTAGTATGTATAGTATATATAGCAGGAGGAGGACACATTATATACTGATCCCTGTAGTATGTATAGTATATAGCAGGAGGGGACACATTATACACTGAGCCCTGTAGTATGTATAGTATATATAGCAGGAGGGGCACATTATACACTGATCCCTGTAGTATGTATAGTATATATAGCAGGAGGGGGACACATTATATACTGATCCCTGTAGTATGTATAGTATATATAGCAGGAGGGGACACATTATACACTGATCCCTGTAGTATGTATAGTATATATAGCAGGAGGGGGACACATTGTACACTGATCCCTGTAGTATGTATAGTATATATAGCAGGAGGGGACACATTATACACTGATCCCTGTAGTATGTACAGTATATATAGCAGGAGGGGGACACATTATACACTGAGCCCTGTAGTATGTATAGTATATATAGCAGGAGGAAGACATATTATACACTGAGCCCTGTAGTATGTATAGTATATATAGCAGGAGGGGACACATTATACACTGAGCCCTGTAGTATGTATAGTATATATAGCAGGAGGAGGACACATTATACACTGATCCCTGTAGTATGTATAGTATATACAGCAGGAGGGGACACATTATACACTGATCCCTGTAGTATGTATAGTATATATAGCAGGAGGGGGACACATTATACACTGAGCCCTGTAGTATGTATAGTATATATAGCAGGAGGGGGCACATTATACACTGAGCCCTGTAGTATGTATAGTATATACAGCAGGAGGGGGGGCACATTATACACTGAGCCCTGTAGTATGTATAGTATATATAGCAGGAGGGGACACATTATACACTGAGCCCTGTAGTATGTATAGTATATATAGCAGGAGGGGACAAATTATATACTGAGCCCTGTAGTATGTATAGTATATATAGCAGGAGGGGGCACATTATACACTGAGCCCTGTAGTATGTATAGTATATATAGCAGGAGGGGGCACATTATACACTGATCCCTGTAGTATGTATAGTATATATAGCAGGAGGGGACACATTATACACTGAGCCCTGTAGTATGTATAGTATATATAGCAGGAGGGGGCACATTATACACTGAGCCCTGTAGTATGTATAGTATATATAGCAGGAGGGGGCACATTATACACTGATCCATGTAGTATGTATAGTATATATAGCAGGAGGGGACACATTATACACTGATCCCTGTAGTATGTATAGTATATATAGCAGGAGGGGGCACATTATATACTGAGCCCTGTAGTATGTATAGTATATATAGCAGGAGGGGGCACATTATACACTGAGCCCTGTAGTATGTATAGTATATATAGCAGGAGGGGGCACATTATACACTGATCCCTGTAGTATGTATAGTATATATAGCAGGAGGGGAACACATTATACACTGAGCCCTGTAGTATGTATAGTATATATAGCAGGAGGGGACACATTATACACTGATCCCTGTAGTATGTATAGTATATATAGCAGGAGGGGACACATTATACACTGAGCCCTGTAGTATGTATAGTATATATAGCAGGAGGGGACACATTATACACTGAGCCCTGTAGTATGTATAGTATATATAGCAGGAGGGGACACATTATACACTGAGCCCTGTAGTATGTATAGTATATATAGCAGGAGGGGGCACATTATACACTGAGCCCTGTAGTATGTATAGTATATACAGCAGGAGGGGGGGCACATTATACACTGAGCCCTGTAGTATGTATAGTATATATAGCTGGAGGGGACACATTATACACTGAGCCCTGTAGTATGTTTAGTATATATAGCAGGAGGGGGCACATTATACACTGAGCCCTGTAGTATGTATAATATATATAGCAGGAGGGGACACATTATACACTGAGCCCTGTAGTATGTATAGTATATATAGCAGGAGGGGACACATTATACACTGAGCCCTGTAGTATGTATAGTATATATAGCAGGAAGGGACACATTATACACTGAGCCCTGTAGTATGTATAGTATATACAGCAGGAGGGGGGACACATTATACACTGAGCCCTGTAGTATGTATAGCATATATAGCAGGAGGGACACATTATACACTGATCCCTGTAGTATGTATAGTATATATAGCAGGAGGAGGACACATTATACACTGAGCCCTGTAGTATGTATAGTATATATAGCAGGAGGGGACACATTATACACTGAGCCCTGTAGTATGTATAGTATATATAGCAGGAGGGGGCACATTATACACTGAGCCCTGTAGTATGTATAGTATATACAGCAGGAGGGGGGACACATTATACACTGAGCCCTGTAGTATGTATAGTATATATAGCTGGAGGGGACACATTATACACTGAGCCCTGTAGTATGTATAGTATATATAGCAGGAGGGGACACATTATACACTGAGCCCTGTAGTATGTATAGTATATATAGCAGGAAGGGACACATTATACACTGAGCCCTGTAGTATGTATAGTATATACAGCAGGAGGGGGGACACATTATACACTGAGCCCTGTAGTATGTATAGCATATATAGCAGGAGGGGACACATTATACACTGAGCCCTGTAGTATGTATAGTATATATAGCAGGAGGGGACACATTATACACTGATCCCTGTAGTATGTATAGTATATATAGCAGGAGGGGGCACATTATACACTGATCCCTGTAGTATGTATAGTATATATAGCAGGAGGGGGTACATTATACACTGATCCCTGTAGTATGTATAGTATATATAGCAGGAGGGGACACATTATACACTGAGCCCTGTAGTATGTATAGTATATACAGCAGGAGGGGGGACACATTATACACTGAGCCCTGTAGTATGTATAGTATATATAGCAGGAGGGGACACATTATACACTGAGCCCTGTAGTATGTATAGTATATATAGCAGGAAGGGACACATTATACACTGATCCCTGTAGTATGTATAGTATATATAGCAGGAGGGGGACACATTATACACTGAGCCCTGTAGTATGTATAGTATATATAGCAGGAGGAGGACACATTATATACTGATCCCTGTAGTATGTATAGTATATAGCAGGAGGGGACACATTATACACTGAGCCCTGTAGTATGTATAGTATATATAGCAGGAGGGGCACATTATACACTGATCCCTGTAGTATGTATAGTATATATAGCAGGAGGGGGACACATTATATACTGATCCCTGTAGTATGTATAGTATATATAGCAGGAGGGGACACATTATACACTGATCCCTGTAGTATGTATAGTATATATAGCAGGAGGGGGACACATTGTACACTGATCCCTGTAGTATGTATAGTATATATAGCAGGAGGGGACACATTATACACTGATCCCTGTAGTATGTACAGTATATATAGCAGGAGGGGGACACATTATACACTGAGCCCTGTAGTATGTATAGTATATATAGCAGGAGGAAGACATATTATACACTGAGCCCTGTAGTATGTATAGTATATATAGCAGGAGGGGACACATTATACACTGATCCCTGTAGTATGTATAGTATATATAGCAGGAGGGACACATTATACACTGATCCCTGTAGTATGTATAGTATATATAGTAGGAGGGACACATTATACACTGATCCCTGTAGTAGGTATAGTATATATAGCAGGAGGAGGGGGCACATTATACACTGAGCCCTGTAGTATGTATAGCATATATAGCAGGAGAGGACATATTATACACTGATCCCTGTAGTATGTATAGTATATATAGCAGGAGGAGACACACATTATACACTGATCCCTGTAGTATGTATAGTATATATAGCAGGAGGGGCACATTATACACTGATCCCTGTAGTATGTATTGTATATATAGCAGGCGGAGGACACATTATACACTGAGTCCTGTAGTATGTATAGTGTATATAGCAGGAGGGGGACGCATTATACACTGAGCCCTGTAGTATGTATAGTATATATAGCAGGAGGGGACACATTATACACTGAGCCCTGTAGTATGTATAGTATATATAGCAGGAGGGACACATTATACACTGAGCCCTGTAGTATGTATAGTATATATAGCAGGAGGGGACATATTATACACTGATCCCTGTAGTATGTATAGTATATATAGCAGGGGGGGACACACATTATACACTGATCCCTGTAGTATGTATAGTATATATAGCAGGAGGGACACATTATACACTGAGCCCTGTAGTATGTATAGTATATATAGCAGGAGGGGCACATTATACACTGATCCCTGTAGTATGTATATTATATATAGCAGGAGGGACACATTATACACTGAGCCTTGTAGTATGTATATTATATATAGCAGGAGGGACACATTATACACTGAGCCTTGTAGTATGTATAGTATATATAGCGGGAGGGGGACACATTATACACTGATCCCTGTAGTATGTATAGTATATATAGCAGGAGGGGACACATTATACACTGATCCCTGTAGTATCTATAGTATATATAGCAGGAGGGGGACACATACACTGAGCCCTGTAGTGTGTATAGTATATATAGCAGGAGGGGGACACATTATACACTGAGCCCTGTAGTATGTATAGTATATATAGCAGGAGGGGGACACATTATACACTGAGCCCTGTAGTATGTATAGTATATATAGCAGGAGGGGACACATTGTACCCTGATCCCTGTAGTATGTATAGTATATATAGCAGGAGGGGACACATTGTACCCTAATCCCTGTAGTATGTATAGTATATATAGCAGGAGGGGACACATTATACTCTGATCCCTGTAGGATGTATAGTATATAGCAGGAGGGGGGTACATTATACACTGAGCCCTGTAGTATGTATAGTATATATAGCAGGAGGGGACACATTATACACTGATCCCTATAGCATCTATACTACATATAGCAGGAGGGGGACACATTATACACTGATCCTTGTAGTATGTATAGTGTATATATAGCAGGAGGGACACATTATACACTGAGCCCTGTAGTATGTATAGTATATATAGCTGGAGGGGACACATTGTACACTGATCCCTGTAGTATGTATAATATATATAGCAGGAGGGGACACATTATACAGTGATCCCTGTAGTATGTATAGTATATATAGCAGGAGGGATACATTATACACTGAGCCCTGTAGTATGTATAGTATATATAGCAGGAGGGGACACATTATACACTGAGCCCTGTAGTATGTATAGTATATATAGCAGGAGGGGGGGCACATTATACACTGAGCCCTGTAGTATGTATAATATATATAGCAGGAGGGAGCACATTATACACTGATCCCTATAGCATCTATACTACATATAGCAGGAGGGGGGGCACATTATACACTGATCCCTGTAGTATGTATAGTATATATAGCAGGAGGGGACACATTATACACTGATCCCTGTAGGATGTATAGTATATATAGCAGGAGGGGGCACATTATACACTGATCCCTATAGCATCTATACTACATATAGCAGGAGGGGGGGCACATTATACACTGATCCCTGTAGTATGTATAGTATATATAGCAGGAGGGGGCACATTATACACTGATCCCTATAGCATCTATACTACATATAGTGATCTGGATTATGATTTCTCCAGCAGGCTTTGGGGTATTTTGCCGCTTCCGAATTATGTCGTGTGCACACATCGTCGACCAGAATCAGACACAAATGCTGGTCTAAAACCGGGAGAGTCTCTACAATGTGTAGAGGCTCAGGCTTTTTATTATAACACATGACAACCGCCCTTCAATGGGCGTGCAACAGATTACATCAGTAACATATAAGATTCTCATTTGTCGGATCATATAGAATCCCCCACCTCTCTGCCCACCCCCTTCCAAGTGCTGAGGTAGTATGGACTTTTGTCCTAGCTGAAGTCAGCTCCGTGTAGTGATGAATCATTGTTTAAATAGCTTCAGGATGGGAGCGGAAGGGGGCCTAGGTAAACACTCAGTATTGAACACAGGATATACACATAACACTATAGCGCTTAACTCTTAGAGGTCTCTTGTGCAATCCCTATGTACTTCCTATGTATTTAGCTAACATTAGATCAGACATCCATTGTCTAGCAAATACCATGATTAGATTGTGTGTGTCCTTTTAACTCCTGAGCTAAAAGTCATTACAACAGCAAAATACATTTGGGTTATATAAATCGATAGACATTTTATACCAAAATAATCATCATGTCTATCACAATCCCCCCTTAAAATGTCTATCCTCTAATTCTCTATCTAATTTTCACAGTTTTCTGCGCATGAGCCTATAACTGGAGCGCGTTGAAGGTTCGTTTTAGGGTCTTCAAGGGGGTGTAGGACTTGTCCACTCCTTCTGGGGATGCATCCAGCAAACTCATGGTGGGAGCGGCTTTTCCAGCATCAGTTTCACAGGTCTCTCTGACACAGGGGATAACACAGCAGACTAGAACAGAAAAGGTAACCATCAGTTCACATACAACAGCGACGCCCGTCTGTGCCAGGATCCTTTACCACCCGCTCATCCATGGCGAGTACTGGTCCCAAAAGTTAGCTCTTTTTAGTTAGTGCGGTCAGCTTCTTAATGACAACTGCGTCTTTACCCGCGGGTCACGTGTCGTCTAGGATGTAGGTACAACAAGTCTCCCCTATCATCTTACAGACACTCCCCTTTTTAGCTAAAGTCATATCTAAGGTCATTCTATTTTGAAAAGTCATAGTCGAGGTAGGTCCTATTGGTCGACTAGTCCCTATAAGGCGTCTCTAGTATAATTTATAAACCACTGCTAATTATAATAAACATAATTAATCCAGTCAACGTTTATTTACCATAATGACCAGGAAAATGGACTCGAATCTAGTTTTAACTTGGTCTCTAATTTTTAAAACTCGTCAGGTACCCCCCTTGGCTATCCTATGATGTCAATGTATACGTGTAGATCAAAACTACCACCAGGGGTCTCTCTTCTCGCTCTAGCATAATGTTACAATACTAGTAGCGTGCACAGGTACGCACGGCGTGGGACTCCCTAATCTTCACCCACACCAATGTCCCTCCTGGAGATAGTCCTAATGGTGAACACGTCCAGGTCGCCTCACCCTTGCGTCAGGGTTTTCCCACTGCCCAAGTCCCTACTCCTAGGAGGGGGGGATCCCTACCTCACCTCAGAGGGAGGCCATGGATTCCCTGGGCTCATTTCCGGGCATCCATACCCTCTATCTGTACAAGTTAACACCCCACAGGGTGTGCCCTCGCCGGAACCTAAGGTCTTCTGCACTATCCCTTGGCAAATGGGAATTCCACTGACAATCCATCTTAGGAGATCGGGGCAGGCACAGTACTAGTACATTTCTCCTTTTCTTTGGTAGCGTATGTGGTTGGCATTATCGGAACTGGCTCTTCATCTTTTTAAACAAGGGAAATATTGCTGAGTTCCCCAAAAATCTCCCTCCACCCTGCCTAATTGCCTGGCAGGTGTAGTTTCCAGGGTAGTCAGTAATACTCTCTCCGGTGCAAAACACTTAAGTAGTTATAGAGTATTCCTTCTTCCATTTCTCACGGACAGTGTAATTAGCGGAAATGTTCATGAAGAGACTAATAAACCACTCTTCAGCATCTACAGGGAGATTTAGGGGGACCATCCCCGAGTGTAGTCGGGCACTACCGCACACGCAACAGTTAGACTTGTTGCTCCTGTTAGCATTGTACCTCATCAACTCCAACCAGAGATTCTGGTCAGAGTAGCCAGTCGCCACTGTCAAGGTGTCCTCAAAAGGTAGGGTTGGCTATGATCATCATGTTCGTCAAGGTCTTTATCTTACGGCGGAGGGGGTTAATTATGGGCACGGGACTAAGTGAAGGCTTCCATTCGGCTGCATCTACCATATCCCTTGTTTTAAACTTCCCTAAGGGATCTGTCCTCCCGTACCGGTATGTCCCCAGACTATAAGTCCCTCCGTCCCCCGGGCTTGGATCTCCCATGGTTAATGTAAAAACCGCATTAAAACCAAGCAACATACTAAGTTCAGCCTTCCAATACCTGCTGTCCTTATTATTCTCAAGGAGGGTTATACGACTAATTAGGGATTTCCCGCTCTTATCTTTCTTATTTAAGGCACTTCGCGATTTATAGGACCAGTCTATTCCTGTGTTACATCCCACTAATCCCCAATAACGGCAGTCTTCTCCCCAGACGTTATCAGTGGCGCGAACATATTGTATTCCCCGGGTATATGAGTCATATAACCAGCTGGACTGAGCTAAATCTGGCCTGCGGTGGGATCTTGCGCCTAGACACGGGACCACAGTACAATAGTCGAAGGAATATGCGGCTACTTGAGCATTGGACGAGTTATACTAGAAGGTAACCATACCCTCATATTCTTCCGACTAAGGATTCCAGTTGCCACCCTCCTCTCTCACTAGCCCTAACCAGAGTAATGTCTTTGGCACAACTAAGACTGGTCTCCCGGATCTGAAGCTTTCTTACAGTATGAAGCATGGATCCATGTAAGTCTTTCGGCTAGTTTCACAGCTGTGGCAGTAGTCAGAAGCACCTGGTAGGGGCCATCAAATCGGGGCTCAGGAGGGTGCTTCCTGGAGAACTTCTTGATGCACACCCAATCCCCAGGCTGCAAGATATGTGTCCCAGTGTCTGCCTCTGAGTCTGGAAGAGAACACCTGTGCATAGGCTTTGGTTAGTTCTTTAACAACGGAAATCACATACTCAGTCAACACATCAGATTGTAATTGTAACCACTGAGAATAGTAAAGACCTAGCCTTGGGGCTAGCCCAAACAATCTCGTAGGGAGATAATGTATAATCCCCCCTGGGTTCATATCTAACACTGTATAAGGCTATTGGATGACAGTCTTTCCAAAGTGGCGTCATTTTTAAGTATCTTACTTTTAGCGTGCCACTACGTCTCTCCACCTTGCCACTACTCTAAAGGTGGTACAGTATGTAAAAGGCCTGGGATACACCCAGAGCAGACATGACATGTTACATTCACCTGCGAAGTTTATACCTCTGTCTGACTCTGAATCACTTCTGGTACCCCATATTCACAGTTTACCTCGTTCATGAGCTTCTTTGCGGTTACCTACTTGTTTACCTTGGTAACAGGGTCGGCCTCCAACCTGCAAAGACATCAACAACAACAAGCACGTATTCATACTTCCCAACAAGTGGGAGCTGAACGTAGTCAATTTGCAATCCCTGAAATGGGTAGAGTGGTCCCGGCAAGTGTGATGTGGCAAATTTACTTCTGCCCTGACTCACCTATGGCATAGATCATGCTAAACCGGACAAATGATGCAGCAGCTACAGAGAACCCAGAAGTCGCCCAACCTCTTTCAAGCGTCGTCGTCAGTGCTGCTTTACTAGGTGGGTCTTTGCGTCCATCAGCTTGGCCATCATGGGATACAGGAACTGTGGTGGGCAAGTGCTGTTGACCGTTCACCACACACTGTCCTGTTTCTGCTGCTCCCATATTAGTCCATTTATTCTTTTCTTCCTTGCTGGCTTGTAACTGTAAAAGTCTTTTAGCATATCAAAGTCCAAATTTTTGTCAATGTCCAAAGTTTTTTACCACTGACTCATGCTGTCAGTATCTTTCTTCTTTCTTCCACGGCTTGAGGGCCGCTGCCTTTGCTATGCTGTCAGCGAGGGTGTCGTCTCTCGCCTCTCCAGTGTAGGAATCGGTGCGAACTCTCAACTTTGTCAGGTAGAAGCAGGGCCTCCATGCGACTCTGTACCGCTGCACCATTCTCAATTGGTTGTCCTGCTAAGGTAAAAAAACTGTCTGGCCTTCCATATTAGGCCGTAATCATGAGCTATGCCAAATGCATACCAGGAGTCAGTGTAAAGGGTTGCCGTCTTACCTCTCACCACTCTACTCGCCTCAGTGAGGGCCTTCAATTCCGCTTCTTGTACTGTGACATGCGGAGGCAGAGCTTCTGCTTCTAGGACATCTTGTTGTGTGACCACTGCATATCCGATGTGGAGTCATCAATCCTCACCCTGGTACCATCTGCAAAAAGCTCAACATATGCATTATCAACAGAGGTTCTGGTAACTGTTTGCATACCTGCAGTTTCTTACCGAATTAGTACTAAATAATCACGTTGATGTTCTATTTCACATGGCTCGGAATCTTGTAGCACAAAATCATTTATTTATTTATTTTTTCAAAAGGCCCAATAGCTGATCTACAACACCTAGATCATCTATGACCCAGATCACCTATGCCTCCCCCCTTTTGAACCGGAATACTCAATGGAAAAAGAGTCATTGCGTTCAAACTAGTAAACCAAGAGGCACAAAAACAAGCACTTTGTAGGTCAAGGTGACATTGTATGCAGCGAAGTCTGAGCGAAAATCTCCTTACAAAAAAAATGTTTTGTTTTTTTTCCTTTCAAGTCGCAGTTAGTATTTTTTAACACAAGGGGGCGCCACACAATTCAAATTTTATGTCACCCAGTGTAATAGTATTTCAGGGTATGGCCAGCGTTTAGCTTTTACTCTCCTGTCGGAATATAATTATAGCTTCAGTGTAGACTGACACTAGAATATACAAAAGACTTAAAGAAAAACTAAAGAATACGGATGACTTAACATCCTACTCTGGGCAATTCAATCCCTCTTTCTTCACATAAAAAGTAAAACTACTTCACCAAATTGCATGAAAAAGTTTGCTGGGTGACTATAGGGAAATTATTTCATCTGTAGGAGCCTTCCATAACATCATCGGTCTGAGTATCCATTGGAGAAGCGGGCAGTGGAAAACAGAGCCCCTGGGAACATGAGAGAGCGTCCCCTGTCATGTATTCCTGGTCTCTGCCCCCCATGCATCAACTCCAATCTTCCATGCACTATAAACCAGCTTAGTCATCTACTATGTCCCAAGCTGCATCTCCACAAAGGTTTGTTTCCCTGAACTTATCACACATCCAAAGTGGCCACATCTTGGAGCGTAACAAAGTCTGGACAAACAAAACCTTACTTCAGACAATCATGATGTTAGCACTGGATACAGTGGCATTGGGGAATATAGGCCTCCCAAATGCAGCAAAATGGCCGCCAGAGGCAGAAGGGGGCGGGGCTACAGATCTCCCAGGTGAGGCAAAATGGCTGCCGGAGGAACGGGCGGGGCCAGGGGCAGCAGCACTTCCAGGTGAGGCAAGATGGCCGCTGGAGGAGGAAGGGGCGGAGCCAGGTCCTGTCCCGGATGGGGAGGGACCGGAAGTAACATCACACACCCTGAAAGTGAGCACATGGGGGGGGGAAGTAACTTCAGGGTGGGGGCAGGCCTCACTACATTTACTGCAGAGTCACACTATGTTGGATTGTAAACATTGCAAGCACGGCCGCCATTACAGGGAGGGGCTGTAGTCAACACAAAGGCATTACATTGTTCATTAGCAATACACATACCCCCCCTACATGCTTTCCCCTCTTGAATCTCTTAACTACATTATACCTCCTCCTAGCAATCTAAAAACACCTTTCTTTCTGCTAGGCTTCCTGCTCATCTTCTGAAAACTTTCTACAGCCTATCTTATCTGTCCATGACCTGACATTTCTTTCTGCAACTTTTCCTGGTCCTTTCCCATCAGCAACCAAATCACAAGCTCTATGACCTTTGTCCTTGCTCACTTTGCTCAACTCTATGCTACCTGCTTATTCTAGCCTATTCGAAGTTTCTGGACACAATAGTGTTCCTCTTGTAAAATCTGCTTTCTCCAAATCCTTCCAATATAACCTCTTTCCCACTCAGATTACAATGCATATTAATTCTACAAAACACAGGGAAAGACAAAGTAAACAGAAAGGGTTAATTGGAAAAAAGCTTTCAGTTCACTCTTATCAGCAGCCCTCCCCCCAACAATAAACACTGCACATTCTTTCTATAATACCAGACAGACGGGATTACTGGAGAATACCCACAACGGCTCAAGGTATATATCTCATCTACCTTTATAACAGCCCACCGTATACTAGTAATCCCCAAGAGCACTCCTTGTACACGATCTAGACAGGACATTTAGCTATACACAGAGACTGACGATTATTTTAAATGACCAAAACCTCAATAATATTCTGGAGAAATCAGCCGTCACAAAGCACGGCTATACCTTTCCACATATGAGAACATAACACGCTCAATCATAAAGGTAAGTATACGTATCATAAATCTTCCTAACCTCACACTAGTTTTACCTAGGAGAAAGTGTCACTGGCGTGTTCCCTCAGACTTAAACAGCCGAGTCCGCCCTCCTGACACATTAACCCTCACAGAATTTATCTCTTGGTCTTGTATACACAGTGTTTAACCGTCTCAGACACAACAGCATACAAAATACCCCTAGACAGGTAACATGGTGATTTTTCCGAGTGGACAGAACTAGAGTTATTACCTGTCTTTCAGTGAAGGTCCAGTCTGGATCAGGAACAGGCAGAAAAGCAGTCAGAACCCAGCTCACATCGGTAGATTTACATAAAGCTATCTTACCGTGTTCTGTAGATTTTCGGGCCCCTGAGTTCTGCGTGCCATCTGCCGATCTCTGTACGTTCCAGGCTGTGACCTCACAGATCCACTCGCCCACCCAGGGACACCACTGATCTGGATTATGATTTCTCCAGCAGGCTTTGGGGTATTTTGCCGCTTCCGAATTATATCGTGTGCACACATCGTCGACCAGAATCAGACACAAATGCTGGTCTAAAACCGGGAGAGTCTCTACAATGTGTAGAGGCTCAGGCTTTTTATTATAACACATGACAACCGCCCTTCAATGGGCGTGCAACAGATTACATCAGTAACATATAAGATTCTCATTTGTCGGATCATATAGAATCCCCCACCTCTCTGCCCACCCCCTTCCAAGTGCTGAGGTAGTATGGACTTTTGTCCTAGCTGAAGTCAGCTCCGTGTAGTGATGAATCATTGTTTAAATAGCTTCAGGATGGGAGCGGAAGGGGGCCTAGGTAAACACTCAGTATTGAACACAGGATATACACATAACACTATAGCCCTTAACTCTTAGAGGTCTCTTGTGCAATCCCTATGTACTTCCTATGTATTTAGCTAACATTAGATCAGACATCCATTGTCTAGCAAATACCATGATTAGATTGTGTGTGTCCTTTTAACTCCTGAGCTAAAAGTCATTACAACAGCAAAATACATTTGGGTTATATAAATCGATAGACATTTTATACCAAAATAATCATCATGTCTATCACAATAGCAGGAGGGGGGGCACATTATACACTGATCCCTGTAGTATGTATAGTATATATAGCAGGAGGGGACACATTATACACTGATCCCTGTAGGATGTATAGTATATATAGCAGGAGGGGACACATTATACACTGATCCCTATAGTATGTATAGTATATATAGCAGGAGGGGGACACATTATACACTGAGCCCTGTAGTATGTATAGTATATATAGCAGGAGGAAGACATATTATACACTGAGCCCTGTAGTATGTATAGTATATATAGCAGGAGGGGACACATTATACACTGATCCCTGTAGTATGTATAGTATATATAGTAGGAGGGACACATTATACACTGATCCCTGTAGTAGGTATAGTATATATAGCAGGAGGAGGGGGCACATTATACACTGAGCCCTGTAGTATGTATAGCATATATAGCAGGAGAGGACATATTATACACTGATCCCTGTAGTATGTATAGTATATATAGCAGGAGGAGACACACATTATACACTGATCCCTGTAGTATGTATAGTATATATAGCAGGAGGGACACATTATACACTGAGCCCTGTAGTATGTATAGTATATATAGCAGGAGGGGCACATTATACACTGATCCCTGTAGTATGTATTGTATATATAGCAGGCGGAGGACACATTATACACTGAGTCCTGTAGTATGTATAGTGTATATAGCAGGAGGGGGACGCATTATACACTGAGCCCTGTAGTATGTATAGTATATATAGCAGGAGGGGACACATTATACACTGAGCCCTGTAGTATGTATAGTATATATAGCAGGAGGGACACATTATACACTGAGCCCTGTAGTATGTATAGTATATATAGCAGGAGGGGACATATTATACACTGATCCCTGTAGTATGTATAGTATATATAGCAGGGGGGGACACACATTATACACTGATCCCTGTAGTATGTATAGTATATATAGCAGGAGGGACACATTATACACTGAGCCCTGTAGTATGTATAGTATATATAGCAGGAGGGGCACATTATACACTGATCCCTGTAGTATGTATATTATATATAGCAGGAGGGACACATTATACACTGAGCCTTGTAGTGTGTATAGTATATATAGCAGGAGGGGACACATTATACACTGAGCCCTGTAGTATGTATAATATATATAGTAGGAGGGGGCACATTATACACTGAGCCCTGTAGTATGTATAATATATATAGCAGGAGGGACACATTATACACTGAGCCTTGTAGTATGTATAGTATATATAGCGGGAGGGGGACACATTATACACTGATCCCTGTAGTATGTATAGTATATATAGCAGGAGGGGACACATTATACACTGATCCCTGTAGTATCTATAGTATATATAGCAGGAGGGGGACACATACACTGAGCCCTGTAGTGTGTATAGTATATATAGCAGGAGGGGGACACATTATACACGGAGCCCTGTAGTATGTATAGTATATATAGCAGGAGGGGGACACATTATACACTGAGCCCTGTAGTATGTATAGTATATATAGCAGGAGGGGGACACATTATACACTGAGCCCTGTAGTATGTATAGTATATATAGCAGGAGGGGACACATTGTACCCTAATCCCTGTAGTATGTATAGTATATGTAGCAGGAGGGGACACATTATACTCTGATCCCTGTAGGATGTATAGTATATAGCAGGAGGGGGGTACATTATACACTGAGCCCTGTAGTATGTATAGTATATATAGCAGGAGGGGACACATTATACACTGATCCCTATAGCATCTATACTACATATAGCAGGAGGGGGACACATTATACACTGATCCTTGTAGTATGTATAGTGTATATATAGCAGGAGGGACACATTATACACTGAGCCCTGTAGTATGTATAGTATATATAGCTGGAGGGGACACATTGTACACTGATCCCTGTAGTATGTATAATATATATAGCAGGAGGGGACACATTATACAGTGATCCCTGTAGTATGTATAGTATATATAGCAGGAGGGATACATTATACACTGAGCCCTGTAGTATGTATAGTATATATAGCAGGAGGGGACACATTATACACTGAGCCCTGTAGTATGTATAGTATATATAGCAGGAGGGGGGGCACATTATACACTGAGCCCTGTAGTATGTATAATATATATAGCAGGAGGGAGCACATTATACACTGATCCCTATAGCATCTATACTACATATAGCAGGAGGGGGGGGCACATTATACACTGATCCCTGTAGTATGTATAGTATATATAGCAGGAGGGGACACATTATACACTGATCCCTGTAGGATGTATAGTATATATAGCAGGAGGGGGCACATTATACACTGATCCCTATAGCATCTATACTACATATAGCAGGAGGGGGGGCACATTATACACTGATCCCTGTAGTATGTATAGTATATATAGCAGGAGGGGGCACATTATACACTGATCCCTATAGCATCTATACTACATATAGTGATCTGGATTATGATTTCTCCAGCAGGCTTTGGGGTATTTTGCCGCTTCCGAATTATGTCGTGTGCACACATCGTCGACCAGAATCAGACACAAATGCTGGTCTAAAACCGGGAGAGTCTCTACAATGTGTAGAGGCTCAGGCTTTTTATTATAACACATGACAACCGCCCTTCAATGGGCGTGCAACAGATTACATCAGTAACATATAAGATTCTCATTTGTCGGATCATATAGAATCCCCCACCTCTCTGCCCACCCCCTTCCAAGTGCTGAGGTAGTATGGACTTTTGTCCTAGCTGAAGTCAGCTCCGTGTAGTGATGAATCATTGTTTAAATAGCTTCAGGATGGGAGCGGAAGGGGGCCTAGGTAAACACTCAGTATTGAACACAGGATATACACATAACACTATAGCCCTTAACTCTTAGAGGTCTCTTGTGCAATCCCTATGTACTTCCTATGTATTTAGCTAACATTAGATCAGACATCCATTGTCTAGCAAATACCATGATTAGATTGTGTGTGTCTTTTTAACTCCTGAGCTAAAAGTCATTACAACAGCAAAATACATTTGGGTTATATAAATCGATAGACATTTTATACCAAAATAATCATCATGTCTATCACAATCCCCCCTTAAAATGTCTATCCTCTAATTCTCTATCTAATTTTCACAGTTTTCTGCGCATGAGCCTATAACTGGAGCGCGTTGTATTTATTTATTTTTTCAAAAGGCCCAATAGCTGATCTACAACACCTAGATCATCTATGACCCAGATCACCTATGCCTCCCCCCTTTTGAACCGGAATACTCAATGGAAAAAGAGTCATTGCGTTCAAACTAGTAAACCAAGAGGCACAAAAACAAGCACTTTGTAGGTCAAGGTGACATTGTATGCAGCGAAGTCTGAGCGAAAATCTCCTTACAAAAAAAATGTTTTGTTTTTTTTCCTTTCAAGTCGCAGTTAGTATTTTTTAACACAAGGGGGCGCCACACAATTCAAATTTTACGTCACCCAGTGTAATAGTATTTCAGGGTATGGCCAGCGTTTAGCTTTTACTCTCCTGTCGGAATATAATTATAGCTTCAGTGTAGACTGACACTAGAATATACAAAAGACTTAAAGAAAAACTAAAGAATACGGATGACTTAACATCCTACTCTGGGCAATTCAATCCCTCTTTCTTCACATAAAAAGTAAAACTACTTCACCAAATTGCATGAAAAAGTTTGCTGGGTGACTATAGGGAAATTATTTCATCTGTAGGAGCCTTCCATAACATCATCGGTCTGAGTATCCATTGGAGAAGCGGGCAGTGGAAAACAGAGCCCCTGGGAACATGAGAGAGCGTCCCCTGTCATGTATTCCTGGTCTCTGCCCCCCATGCATCAACTCCAATCTTCCATGCACTATAAACCAGCTTAGTCATCTACTATGTCCCAAGCTGCATCTCCACAAAGGTTTGTTTCCCTGAACTTATCACACATCCAAAGTGGCCACATCTTGGAGCGTAACAAAGTCTGGACAAACAAAACCTTACTTCAGACAATCATGATGTTAGCACTGGATACAGTGGCATTGGGGAATATAGGCCTCCCAAATGCAGCAAAATGGCCACCAGAGGCAGAAGGGGGCGGGGCTACAGATCTCCCAGGTGAGGCAAAATGGCTGCCGGAGGAACGGGCGGGGCCAGGGGCAGCAGCACTTCCAGGTGAGGCAAGATGGCCGCTGGAGGAGGAAGGGGCGGAGCCAGGTCCTGTCCCGGATGGGGAGGGACCGGAAGTAACATCACACACCCTGAAAGTGAGCACATGGGGGGGGGAAGTAACTTCAGGGTGGGGGCAGGCCTCACTACATTTACTGCAGAGTCACACTATGTTGGATTGTAAACATTGCAAGCACGGCCGCCATTACAGGGAGGGGCTGTAGTCAACACAAAGGCATTACATTGTTCATTAGCAATACACATACCCCCCCTACATGCTTTCCCCTCTTGAATCTCTTAACTACATTATACCTCCTCCTAGCAATCTAAAAACACCTTTCTTTCTGCTAGGCTTCCTGCTCATCTTCTGAAAACTTTCTACAGCCTATCTTATCTGTCCATGACCTGACATTTCTTTCTGCAACTTTTCCTGGTCCTTTCCCATCAGCAACCAAATCACAAGCTCTATGACCTTTGTCCTTGCTCACTTTGCTCAACTCTATGCTACCTGCTTATTCTAGCCTATTCGAAGTTTCTGGACACAATAGTGTTCCTCTTGTAAAATCTGCTTTCTCCAAATCCTTCCAATATAACCTCTTTCCCACTCAGATTACAATGCATATTAATTCTACAAAACACAGGGAAAGACAAAGTAAACAGAAAGGGTTAATTGGAAAAAAGCTTTCAGTTCACTCTTATCAGCAGCCCTCCCCCCAACAATAAACACTGCACATTCTTTCTATAATACCAGACAGACGGGATTACTGGAGAATACCCACAACGGCTCAAGGTATATATCTCATCTACCTTTATAACAGCCCACCGTATACTAGTAATCCCCAAGAGCACTCCTTGTACACGATCTAGACAGGACATTTAGCTATACACAGAGACTGACGATTATTTTAAATGACCAAAACCTCAATAATATTCTGGAGAAATCAGCCGTCACAAAGCACGGCTATACCTTTCCACATATGAGAACATAACACGCTCAATCATAAAGGTAAGTATACGTATCATAAATCTTCCTAACCTCACACTAGTTTTACCTAGGAGAAAGTGTCACTGGCGTGTTCCCTCAGACTTAAACAGCCGAGTCCGCCCTCCTGACACATTAACCCTCACAGAATTTATCTCTTGGTCTTGTATACACAGTGTTTAACCGTCTCAGACACAACAGCATACAAAATACCCCTAGACAGGTAACATGGTGATTTTTCCGAGTGGACAGAACTAGAGTTATTACCTGTCTTTCAGTGAAGGTCCAGTCTGGATCAGGAACAGGCAGAAAAGCAGTCAGAACCCAGCTCACATCGGTAGATTTACATAAAGCTATCTTACCGTGTTCTGTAGATTTTCGGGCCCCTGAGTTCTGCGTGCCATCTGCCGATCTCTGTACGTTCCAGGCTGTGACCTCACAGATCCACTCGCCCACCCAGGGACACCACTGATCTGGATTATGATTTCTCCAGCAGGCTTTGGGGTATTTTGCCGCTTCCGAATTATATCGTGTGCACACATCGTCGACCAGAATCAGACACAAATGCTGGTCTAAAACCGGGAGAGTCTCTACAATGTGTAGAGGCTCAGGCTTTTTATTATAACACATGACAACCGCCCTTCAATGGGCGTGCAACAGATTACATCAGTAACATATAAGATTCTCATTTGTCGGATCATATAGAATCCCCCACCTCTCTGCCCACCCCCTTCCAAGTGCTGAGGTAGTATGGACTTTTGTCCTAGCTGAAGTCAGCTCCGTGTAGTGATGAATCATTGTTTAAATAGCTTCAGGATGGGAGCGGAAGGGGGCCTAGGTAAACACTCAGTATTGAACACAGGATATACACATAACACTATAGCCCTTAACTCTTAGAGGTCTCTTGTGCAATCCCTATGTACTTCCTATGTATTTAGCTAACATTAGATCAGACATCCATTGTCTAGCAAATACCATGATTAGATTGTGTGTGTCCTTTTAACTCCTGAGCTAAAAGTCATTACAACAGCAAAATACATTTGGGTTATATAAATCGATAGACATTTTATACCAAAATAATCATCATGTCTATCACAATAGCAGGAGGGGGGGCACATTATACACTGATCCCTGTAGTATGTATAGTATATATAGCAGGAGGGGACACATTATACACTGATCCCTGTAGGATGTATAGTATATATAGCAGGAGGGGACACATTATACACTGAGCCCTATAGTATGTATAGTATATATAGCAGGAGGGGACACATTATACACTGAGCCCTGTAGTATGTATAGTATATATAGCAGGAGGGGACACATTATACACTGAGCCCTGTAGTATGTATAGTATACTAGCGTACCCGTCGCGCGTTGCTGCGAAGACAGACAGACATAGCTATCCATTCCAGTTATTTACACTTTGCTTGTCTGCCTGCGTGCCGTGGATTATTCTAGGGGTTTTCCCCAGCTCGCAACATTGTATCCAATAAGCGAGTTCTCCACTAAACATTGTTCTCCATGAAAGAACTGAGCGTACCTTTTTTAAAAATGACGGCAGCAGCGACCAATGAGATTTTGTAGGCCGCTGCTTCCCCCTTGCAGGCTGAATAAAATAGCCGTTGGGTGGAACATACAATTTATCCGGCTGCTGTGGCTTCTTGGGAAGACAGCCTAGTACATGTTTGCCCACTTCCAACTCCAATGGAGACTGACTGTAAATGGCTGGCGTGCTCTAGTATTTATGGTTCCAAGCTGTACGTGTCATTGCATACAGTCTATCTATCTATCTGTCTGTCTGTCTATCAGGGTTATTGCATACAGTCTATCTGTCTGTCTATCTGGGTTATTGCATACAGTCTATCTATCTGTCTCTGTCTATCTGTCTGTCTGTCTGTCTATCTGTCTGTCTATCTGGGTTACTGCATACAGTCTGTCTATCTATCTGTCTGTCTATCTGGGTTATTGCATACAGTCTATCTATCTGTCTGTCTATCTATCTATCTGGGTTATTGCATACAGTCTATCTATCTGTCTATCTATCTATCTATCTGGGTTATTGCATACAGTATCTGTCTGTCTGTCTGTCTATCTATCTATCTATCTATCTATCTATCTGGGTTATTGCATACAGTCTATCTATCTATCTATCTATCTATCTGGGTTATTGCATACAGTCTATCTATCTATCTATCTGGGTTATTGCATACAGTCTATCTATCTATCTATCTATCTGGGTTATTGCATACAGTCTATCTATCTGTCTGTCTATCTATCTGGGTTATTGCATACAGTCTATCTATCTGTCTGTCTGTCTATCTATCTACCTATCTATCTGGGTTATTGCATACAGTCTATCTATCTGTCTGTCTATCTATCTATCTATGACATCAGGAAATGAGAGAATTAGATTCCGTACGTAAAATTTGGACACTAATTCTTTTGCGCTTAGAATTGAATAATCGAGTTGGGATGAGACATAAGGCCTTGCCCATAAGCATTCCCCAACCTCCAAGAACTGAACCTACCTACCTGAATGAGATTTTGTAGGCCGCTGCTTCCCCCTTGCGGGCTGAATAAAATAGCCGTTGGGTGGACCATACAATTTATCCGGCTGCTGTGGCTTCTTAGGAAGATATCCTAGTACTTGTTTACCCACTTCCAACTCCAATGGTAATTGGCTGGCGTGCTCTAGTGGTTCCAAGCTGTACGTGTCATAATAGAGCCTTAATGACATCACAATGCAGCTTTATAGAACATGTTGGGGCATGTTCAAGGGCGTCCGATGTTGATGACATCAGTGATGACATCACAATAGCACGTGGCTTACTTATTCGATCTACGTGGGGGGGTGGTAACTTTCCACGACGCTCGCGCGCGCGCCATTTATCGTTGGATAGTTGTACTATGCCTATAATCTTCCCAGGAGTGTACTCAACAACTTCCCAAAGTTTCATGGCGATCGGATGAATGGTGTAGTAGCGCATAAAGGACAAACAGACACACAGACAGACAGACAGACATACATTCAATTTTATATATATAGACTAGCGTACCCGTCGCGCGTTGCTGCGAAGACAGACATACATACATACATTCGTTTTTATATATCTAGATGACGGCAGCAGCGACCACTGAGGTTTTGTAGGCCGCTGCTTCCCCCTTGCAGGCTGAATAAAATAGCCGTTGTGTGGAACATCCAATTTATCCGGCTGCTGTGGCTTCTTGGGAAGATATCCTAGTACATGTTTGCCCACTTCCAACTCCAATGGAGACTGACTGTAAATGGCTGGCGTGCTCTAGTATTTATGGTTCCAAGCTGTACGTGTCATTGCATACAGTCTATCTATCTATCTATCTATCTATCTATCTATCTATCTATCTATCTATCTATCTATCAGGGTTATTGCATACAGTCTATCTATCTATCTATCTATCAGGGTTATTGCATACAGTCTATCTATCTATCTATCTATCAGGGTTATTGCATACAGTCTATCTATCTATCTATCTATCTATGACATCAGGAAATGAGAGAATTAGATTCCGTACGTAAAATTTGAACGCTAATTCTTTGGCGCTTTGAATTGAATAATCGAGTTGGGACCCATTAACTTTTCCTATTTATGACATAATCAATGCTCGTGCCAAATTTTAAGTTTCTATGACATTGGGAAGTGAGAGAATTAAGTTGGGATGAGACATAAGGCCTTGCCCATAAGCATTCCCCAACCTCCAAGAACTGAACCTACCTACCTGAATGAGATTTTGTAGGCCGCTGCTTCCCCCTTGCGGGCTGAATAAAATAGCCGTTGGGTGGAACATACAATTTATCCGGCTGCTGTGGCTTCTTAGGAAGATATCCTAGTACTTGTTTACCCACTTCCAACTCCAATGGTAATTGGCTGGCGTGCTCTAGTGGTTCCAAGCTGTACGTGTCATAATACAGCCTTAATGACATCACAATGCAGCTTTATAGAACATGTTGGGGCATGTCCAAGGGCGTCCGATGTTGATGACATCAGTGATGACATCACAATAGCAGGTGGCTTACTTACTCGATCTACGTGGGGGGGGGGGGCGTAACTTTCGACGACGCTCGCGCGCCATTTATCGTAGGATATTTGTACTATGCCTATAATCTTCCCAGGAGTGTACTTAACAACTTCCCAAAGTTTCATGGCGATCGGATGAATGGTGTAGTAGCGCATAAAGGACAAACAGACACGCACGCAGACACGCACGCACGCACGCACGCAGACAGACATACATTCAATTTTATATATATAGATATAGCTGGAGGGGGCACATTATACACTGATCTCTGTAGTATGTATAGTATATATAGCAGGAGGGGACACATTATACACTGAGCCCTGTAGTATGTATAGTATATATAGCAGGAGGGGGACACATTATACACTGAGCCCTGTAGTATGTATAGTATATATAGGAGGAGGGGACACATTATACACTGATCCCTGTAGTATGTATAGTATATATAGGAAGGGGGACACATTATACACTGATCCCTGTAGTATGTATAGTATATATAGCTGGAGGGGACACATTATACACTGAGCCCTGTAGTATGTATAGTATATATAGGAGGGGGGACACATTATACACTGATCCCTGTAGTATGTATAGTATATATAGCTGGAGGGGACACATTGTACACTGATCCCTGTAGTATGTATAGTATATATAGCTGGAGGGGACACATTATACACTGAGCCCTGTAGTATGTATAGTATATATAGGAGGAGGGGACACATTATACACTGATCCCTGTAGTATGTATAGTATATATAGCTGGAGGGGACACATTATGCACTGAGCCCTGTAGTATGTATAGTATATATAGCAGGAGAGGGCACATTATACACTGATCCCTGTAGTATGTATAGTATATATAGTAGGAGGGGGACACATTATACACTGATCCCTGTAGTATGTATAGTATATATAGCAGGAGGGACACATTATACACTGAGCCCTGTAGTATGTATAGTATATATAGCAGGAGGGGACACATTATACACTGAGCCTTGTAGTATGTATAGTATATACTGTATAGCAGGAGGGGGACACATTATACACTGATCCCTGTAGTATGTATAGTATATATAGCAGGAGGGGACACATTATACACTGAGCCCTGTAGTATGTATAGTGTATATAGCAGGAGAGGGCACATTGTACACTGATCCCTGTAGTATGTATAGTATATATAGCTGGAGGGGACACATTGTACACTGATCCCTGTAGTATGTATAGTGTATATATAGCAGGAGGGGACACATTATACACTGATCCCTGTAGTATGTATAGTATATATAGCAGGAGGGGGGCACATTATACACTGAGCCCTGTAGTATGTATAGTATATATAGCAGGAGGGACACATTATACACTGATCCCTGTAGTATGTATAGTATATATAGCTGGAGGGGACACATTATACACTGAGCCCTGTAGTATGTATAGTATATATAGGAGGAGGGGACACATTATACACTGAGCCCTGTGGTATGTATAGTATATATAGCAGGAGGGGGACACATTATACACTGATCCCTGTAGTATGTATAGTGTATATATAGCAGGAGGGGACACATTATACACTGAGCCCTGTGGTATATATCTATATATATAAAATTGAATGTATGTCTGTCTGTCTGTGTGTTTGTCCTTTATGCGCTACTACACCATTCATCCGATCGCCATGAAACTTTGGGAAGTTGTTGAGTACTCTCCTGGGAAGATTATAGGCATAGTACAACTATCCTACGATAAATGGCGCGCGCGCGAGCGTCGTCGAAAGTTACCACCACCCCCCCACGTAGATCGAATAAGTAAGCCACCTGCTATTGTGATGTCATCACTGATGTCATCAACATCGGACGCCCTTGAACATGCCCCAACATGTTCTATAAAGCTGCATTGTGATGTCATTAAGGCTCTATTATGACACGTACAGCTTGGAACCACTAGAGCACGCCAGCCAATTACCATTGGAGTTGGAAGTGGGTAAACAAGTACTAGGATATCTTCCTAAGAAGCCACAGCAGCCGGATAAATTGTATGGTCCACCCAACGGCTATTTTATTCAGCCCGCAAGGGGGAAGCAGCGGCCTACAAAATCTCATTCAGGTAGGTAGGTTCAGTTCTTGGAGGTTGGGGAATGCTTATGGGCAAGGCCTTATGTCTCATCCCAACTCGATTATTCAATTCTAAGCGCAAAAGAATTAGCGTCCAAATTTTATGTACGGAATTTAATTCTCTCACTTCCCAATGTCATAGAAACTTGAAATTTGGCACGAGCATTGATTATGTGATAAATAGCAAAAGCTAATGGGTCCCAACTCGATTCTTCAATTCTGAGCGCCAAAGAATTAGCGTTCAAATTTTACGTACAGAATCTAATTCTCTCATTTCCTGATGTCATAGATAGATAGATAGATAGATAGACTGTATGCAATAACCCTGATAGATAGATAGATAGATAGATAGATAGATAGATAGATAGATAGACAAACTGTATGCAATGACACGTACAGCTTGAAACCATAAATACTAGAGCACGCCAGCCATTTACAGTCAGTCTCCATTGGAGTTGGAAATGGGCAAACATGTACTAGGCTATCTTCTCAAGAAGCCACAGCAGCCGGATAAATTGGATGTTTCACACAACAGCTATTTTATTCAGCCTGCAAGGGGGAAGCAGCGGCCTACAAAACCTCAGTGGTCGCTGCTGCCGTCATCTAGATATATAAAAACGAATGTATGTATGTCTGTCTGTCTTCGCAGCAACGCGCGACGGGTACGCTAGTAGTATATATAGCAGGAGGGGGGGGGGGGGCACATTATACACTGAGCCCTGTAGTATGTATAGTATATATAGCAGGAGGGGGACACATTATACACTGAGCCCTGTAGTATGTATAGTATATATAGCAGGAGGGGACACATTATACACTGAGCCCTGTAGTATGTATAGTATATATAGCAGGAGGGGACACATTATACACTGAGCCCTGTAGTATGTATAGTATATATAGCAGGAGGGGACACATTATACACTGAGCCCTGTAGTATATATAGCAGGAGGGGACACATTATACACTGATCCCTGTAGTATGTATAGTATATATAGCAGGAGGGGACACATTATACACTGAGCCCTGTAGTATGTAAAGTATATATAGCAGGAGGGGGACACATTATACACTGATCCCTATAGTATCTATACTACATATAGCAGGAGGGGGACACATTATACACTGATCCTTGTAGTATGTATAGTGTATATAGCAGGAGGGGGCACATTATACACTGATCCCTGTAGTATTTATAGTATATATAGCTGGAGGGGACACATTGTACACTGATCCCTGTAGTATGTATAGTATATATAGCTGGAGGGGACACATTATACACTGAGCCCTGTAGTATGTATAGTATATATAGGAGGAGGGGACACATTATACACTGAGCCCTGTGGTATGTATAGTATATATAGCAGGAGGGGGACACATTATACACTGATCCCTGTAGTATGTATAGTGTATATATAGCAGGAGGGGACACATTATTCACTGATCCCTGTAGTAAGTATAGTATATATAGCTGGAGGGAGTACATTATACACTGATCCCTGTAGTATGTATAGTATATATAGCAGGAGGGACACATTATACACTGAGCCCTGTAGTATGTATAGTATATATAGCAAGAGGGGACACATTATACACTGATCCCTGTAGTATGTATAGTATATATAGCAGGAGGGGACACATTATACACTGAGCCCTGTAGTATGTATAGTATATATAGCAAGAGGGGACACATTATACACTAAGCCCTGTAGTATGTATAGTATACTAGCGTACCCGTCGCGCGTTGCTGCGAAGACAGACATACATACATACATTCGTTTTTATATATCTAGATGACGGCAGCAGCGACCACTGAGGTTTTGTAGGCCGCTGCTTCCCCCTTGCAGGCTGAATAAAATAGCCGTTGGGTGGAACATCCAATTTATCCGGCTGCTGTGGCTTCTTGAGAAGATAGCCTAGTACATGTTTGCCCACTTCCAACTCCAATGGAGACTGACTGTAAATGGCTGGCGTGCTCTAGTATTTATGGTTTCAAGCTGTACGTGTCATTGCATACAGTTTGTCTATCTATCTATCTATCAGGGTTATTGCATACAGTCTATCTATCTATCTATGACATCAGGAAATGAGAGAATTAGATTCCGTACGTAAAATTTGAACGCTAATTCTTTGGCGCTTAGAATTGAATAATCGAGTTGGGACCCATTAGCTTTTGCTATTTATCACATAATCAATGCTCGTGCCAAATTTCAAGTTTCTATGACATTGGGAAGTGAGAGAATTAAATTCCGTACATAAAATTTGGACGCTAATTCTTTTGCGCTTAGAATTGAATAATCGAGTTGGGATGAGACATAAGGCCTTGCCCATAAGCATTCCCCAACCTCCAAGAACTGAACCTACCTACCTGAATGAGATTTTGCTTCCCCCTTGCGGGCTGAATAAAATAGCCGTTGGGTGGAACATACAATTTATCCGGCTGCTGTGGCTTCTTAGGAAGATATCCTAGTACTTGTTTACCCACTTCCAACTCCAATGGTAATTGGCTGGCGTGCTCTAGTGGTTCCAAGCTGTACGTGTCATAATAGAGCCTTAATGACATCACAATGCAGCTTTATAGAACATGTTGGGGCATGTTCAAGGGCGTCCGATGTTGATGACATCAGTGATGACATCACAATAGCAGGTGGCTTACTTATTCGATCTACGTGGGGGGGTGGTAACTTTCGACGACGCTCGCGCGCGCGCCATTTATCGTAGGATAGTTGTACTATGCCTATAATCTTCCCAGGAGTGTACTCAACAACTTCCCAAAGTTTCATGGCGATCGGATGAATGGTGTAGTAGCGCATAAAGGACAAACACACAGACAGACACACAGACAGACATACATTCAATTTTATATATATAGATATAGCTGGAGGGGACACATTATACACTGAGCCCTGTAGTATGTATAGTATATATAGCAGGAGGGACACATTATACACTGAGCCCTGTAGTATATATAGTATATATAGCAGGAGGGGACACATTATACACTGATCCCTGTAGTATGTATAGTATATATAACAGGAGGGGGACACATTATACATTAAGCCCTGTAGTATGTATAGTATATATAGCAGGAGGAGGACACATTATACACTGAGCCCTGTAGTATGTATAGTATATATAGCAGGAGGGGACACATTATACACGGAGCCCTGTAGTACATATAGCAGGAGGGGACACATTATACACTGATCCCTGTAGTATGTATAGTATATATAGCAGGAGGGGGACACATTATACATTAAACCCTGTAGTATGTATAGTATATATAGCAGGAGGAGGACACATTATACACTGAGCCCTGTAGTATGTATAGTATATATAGCAGGAGGGGACACATTATACACTGAGCCCTGTAGTATGTATAGTGTATATATAGTAGGAGGGGACACATTATACACTGAGCCCCATAGCATCTATAGTACATATAGCAGGAGGGGACACAATATACACTGAGCCCTGTAGTATGTATAGTATATATAGCAGGAGGAGGACACATTATACACTGAGCCCTGTAGTATGTATAGTATATATAGCAGGAGCGACACATTACACATTGATCCCTGTAGTATGTATAGTATATATAGCAGGAGGGACACATTATACACTGAGCCCTGTAGTATGTATAGTAGATATAGCAGAAGGGGACACATTATACACTGATCCCTGTAGTATGTATAGTATATATAGCAGGAGGGGGACACATTATACACTGAGCCCAATAGTATGTATAGTATATATAGCAGGAGGGGACACATTATACACTGATCCTTGTAGTATGTATAGTATATATAGCAGGAGGAGGACACATTATACACTGAGCCATGTAGTATGTATAGTATATATAGCAGGAGGGGACACATTATACACTGAGCCCTGTAGTATGTATAGTATATATAGCAGGAGGGGGACACATTATACACTGAGCCCTGTAGTATGTATAGTATATATAGCAGGAGGGGACACATTATACACTGAGCCATGTAGTATGTATAGTATATATAGCAGGAGGGGACACATTATACACTGAGCCCTGTAGTATGTATAGTATATATAGCAGGAGGGGGACACATTATACACTGAGCCCTGTAGTATGTATAGTATATATAGCAGGAGGGGACACATTATACACTGAGCCCTGTAGTATGTATAGTAGATATAGCAGGAGGGGGTAATAATAATGATAATAATCTTTATCTGTATAGCGCCAACATATTCCGCAGCGCTTACATAGACAGGGGGAATACAGAAAGACAAAAGTAGAAAAAATAATAACAGAACCACGGTTACAATCGTAATCAGTTGGTGGAAACAATAGGGGTGAGGGTCCTGCTCCAGCGAGCTTACATACTACAAGTAATGGGGTGATACAGAAGGTAAAATGGCTGCAGGTGTGCACAGTATCGCGCGATGGAGAGTGAGGGATGCTATATACAAACAACAGTCAGACATTTAGCTATGCGACGGCAGGATCAATATGACTACAGGAGCCGTTTATGATGGCTAGCGGGGATTGCAGTCAGTAGGTCAGGGAGCATGTTATCAGGCAGTGTATAGAGGAGTTTGTTTAGAGAATGCTGTATGCATCCCTGAAGAGCTGCGTTTTTAGAGCACGCCTGAAGTTCTGCGAGTCCTGGATTGCCCGGGTATCCTTTGGTAGTGCGTTCCAGAGGACCGATGCTGCTCTGGAGAAGTCTTGGAGGCGGGAGTGAGAAGTTCGAATTAGAGGGGTGTGCAGTCTAGTTTCGTTTGCCGAGCGGAGAGCCCGGGCAGAGTGATGGATTGAGATGAGGGAGGCAATATAGGGGGGCGCTGCACTGTGGAGGGATTTGTGGATTAAGGTAATAAGTTTAAATTGAATTCTGTATTTAATGGGCAGCCAGTGCAGTGACCGGCACAGGACAGAGGCGTCCGAGTAGCAGCTGGACAGGAAGATGAGCCTGGCTGCCGCATTCAGGATGGATTGGAGAGGGTAGCGTCTGGTGCAGGGGAGGCCGACCAGCAATGAGTTGCAATAGTCGAGCCGTGAGTGGATGAGGGCAACAGTGAGCGTTTTCAGCGTGTCTATGGTGAGAAAGGAGCGGATTCTTGAGATGTTCTTGAGGTGCAGCTGACAGGTTTGGGCCACTGATTGGATGTAGGGGGTAAATGAGAGATCTGAGTCGAATATGACCCCAAGGCAGCGGGCATGTTGTCTAGGAGTTATGATGGCGCCACACACTGAGATGGAGATGTCAGGATGAGTTCGGTTGGTGGAGGGAGGAAACACCAGTAAGTCAGTTTTAGAGAGGTTTAGTTTTAGGTAGAGAGAGGACATAGTGTTAGAGACAGCGGACAGACAGTTGGTGATGTTTTGGAGGAAAGGTGCAGAGATGTCACGGGAAGAGGTGTATAACTGGGTGTCATCAGCATAGAGGTGGTAATGGAGGCCAAAGCTCCTGATGGTTTGTCCACCCGGGGCTGTGTAGATAGAGAAAAGGAGGGGGCCGAGGACAGAGCCCTGGGGGACCCCAACAGCAAGGGGAAGAGGAGGGGAGGTAGAGCCAGCAAAGGAGACACTGAAAGAGCGGTCAGATAGGTAGGAGGAGAACCAGGAGGGCAATGTCCTTTAGGCTGATGGAGCGAAGCATACTGAGGAGGAGTTTGTGGTCAACCGTGTCAAATGCTGCGGAGAGGTCGAGGAGGATCAGTAGGGAGTAGTCACCTCTCGATTTGGCTGACAGTAGGTCGTTTGATACCCTTGTAAGGGCAGTTTCTGTAGAGTGTTGGGGTCGGAAGCCAGACTGTAGGGGGTCGAGGAGAGAGTTCTCTGATAGGTAGCTTACAAGGCGGGAGTAAACCAGCCGTTCTAGTAATTTGGAGATGAAGGGGAGGTTTGAGATGGGTCGGTAATTGGCAACGTCAGTTGCATCAAGAGTCGGCTTCTTTAGCAGTGGGGATATAATGGCGTGTTTGAAAGAAGAGGGAAAGATGCCAGAGGCCAGAGAGAGGTTGAATATAGTGGTGAGATGGGAGATGATCACTGGGGAGAAGGATCGGAGGAGGTGTGAGGGGAGGGGGTCGCTAGCGCAAGTGGTGGGGCGAGCAGAGAAGAGCAGTTTGGAGACTTCTTCATCTGTTGCTGGTCTGAGTACAGACAGTGAGCAGGAGCTAGATGCAGTGCTGACAAGACTAGGGTCGGGGCTAGTCTGGGATTGGGAAGTTATTTCTTGACGGATGTCATCAATTTTCTTTTTGAAGTAAGCAGCCAGCTCTTCGGCACTGAGATCCGTCACCGGGAGCTGTGGTTTAGGGCTGAGAAGGGAGTGAAAAGTATCAAAGAGCCGTTTAGGGTTGTGGGATAGTGAGGAGACTAGAGAGGTGAAATCTTGTTTGGCATGGTGGAGGGCGAGGTTGTAGGTTTTGAGCATGAATTTGTAGTGGAGGAAGTCTGCGGACGTTTGCGACTTCCTCCACAGCCGTTCAGCACTTCTAGAGCACCGCCGGATGAATCACGTTTGAGGTGTGAGCCAGGGTTACTGCGGTCTACATCGGATGGCTCGGGTCCTGGGGGGCGCCGCTTCATCCAGGACATGTTTGAGAGCGGTGTTGTAGTGAGCGGCAGCCAGGTTGGGGCAGGCGAGGAGAGAGATAGGGGACAGAGAGGACCGTAGGGATTCATTACACACTTAGCCCTGTAGTATGTATAGTATATATAGCAGGAGGGGACACATTATACACTTAGCCCTGTAGTATGTATAGTATATATAGCAGGAGGAGGACGGGGCTCACTGTATAATGTGTCCCACCCCGGCTATATATACTATACATACTACAGGGCTCAGTGCATAATGTACCCCCTCCTGCTATATATACTATACATACTACAGGGCTTAGTGTATAATGTGTCCCTCCTGCTATATAAACTATACATACTACAGGGCTCAGTCTATAATGTGTCCCCCTCCTGCTATACATACTATACATACGACAGGGCTCAGTGTATAATGTGTCCCCCCTCCTGCTGTATACTATACATACTACAGGGATCAGTGTATAATGTGTCGCCCTCCTGCTATATATACTATACATACTACAGGGCTCAGTGTATAATGTGTCCCCTCCTTCTATATATACTATACACACTACAGGGATCAGTGTATAATGTGTCCCCCTCCTGCTATATATACTATACATACTACAGGGCTCAGTGCATAATGTACCCCCTCCTGCTATATATACTATACATACTACAGGGCTTAGTGTATAATGTGTCCCTCCTGCTATATATACTATACATACTACAGGGCTCAGTCTATAATGTGTCCCCCTCCTGCTATACATACTATACATACGACAGGGCTCAGTGTATAATGTGTCCCCCCTCCTGCTGTATACTATACATACTACAGGGATCAGTGTATAATGTGTCGCCCTCCTGCTATATATACTATACATACTACAGGGCTCAGTGTATAATGTGTCGCCCTCCTGCTATATATAGTATACATGCTACAGGGCTCAGTGTATAATGTGTCCCCTCCTGCTATATATACTACAGGGCTCAGTGTATAATGTGTCCTCTCCTGCTATATACACTATACATACTACAGGCCTCAGTGTATAATGTGTCCCCCCCCCCTCCTGCTATATATACTATACATTCTACAGGGCTCAGTGTATAATGTGTCCCCTCCTGCTATATATACTATACATACTACAGGGATCAGTGTATAATGTGCCCCCTCCTGCTATATATACTATACATACTACAGGGATTAGTGTATAATGTGTCCTCCTGCTATATACATTATACATACTACAGGGCTCAGTGTATAATGTGCCCCCTTCTGCTATATATACTATACATACTACAGGGCTCAGTGTATAATGTGTCCCCTCCTGCTATATATACTATACATACTACAGGGCTCAGTGTATAATGTACCCCCTCCTGCTATATTTACTATACATACTACAGGGCTCAGTGTTTAATGTGTCCCCCCCCCCTCCTGCTATATATACTATACATACTACAGGGATCAGTGTATAATGTGTCCCCTCCTGCTATATATACTATACATACTGCAGGGATTAGTGTATAATGTGTCCTCCTGCTATATACATTATACATACTACAGGGCTCAGTGTATAATTTGTCCCCTCCTGCTATATATACTATACATACTACAGGGATCAGTGTATAATGTGTCCCCTCCTGCTGTATACTATACATACTACAGGGATCAGTGTACAATGTGTCCCCTCCTGCTGTATACTATACATAATACAGGGCTCAGTGTATTATGTGTCCCCCCCCCTCCTTCTATATATACTATACATACTACAGGGCTCAGTGTATAATGTGTCCCCCCCCCCTCCTTCTATATATACTATACATACTACAGGGCTCAGTGTATAATGTGTCCTCTCCTGCTATATATATACTATACATACTACAGGGCTCAGTATATAAAGTGTCCCTCCTGTTATATATACTATACATACTACAGGGCTCAGTGTATAATGTGTCCCCCCCCCCTCCTTCTATATATACTATACATACTACAGGGCTCAGTGTATAATGTGTCCTCTCCTGCTATATATATACTATACATACTACAGGGCTCAGTATATAAAGTGTCCCTCCTGTTATATATACTATACATACTACAGCCATCAGTGTATAATGTGTCCCTCCTGCTATATATACTATACATGCTACAGGGCTCAGTGTATAATATGTCCCCTCCTGTTATATACACTATACATACTACAGGGCTCAGTGTATAATGTTCCCCCTCCTGCTATATATACACTATACATACTACAGGGATCAGTGTATAATGTGTCCTCCTGCTATATATACTATACATACTACAGGGCTCAGTGTATAATGTGTCCCTTTCTGTTATATACACTATACATACTACAGGGCTCAGTGTATAATGTTCCCCCTCCTGCTATATATACACTATACATACTACAGGGCTCCGTGTATAATATGTCCCCTCCTGTTATATACACTATACATATTACAGGGCTCAGTGTATAATGTGCCCCCTCCTGCTATATATACTATACATACTACAGGGCTCAGTGTATAATGTGTCCCTCCTGCTATATATACTACAGGGCTCAGTGTATAATGTGTCCCCCTCCTGCTATATATACTATGCATACTACAGGGCTCAGTGTATAATGTGTCCCCCTCCTGTTATATATACTATACATACTACAGGGCTCAGTGTATAATGTGTCCCTCCTGCTATATATACTATACATACTACAGGGCTCAGTGTATAATGTGTCCCCCTCCTGTTATATATACTATACATACTACAGGGCTCAGTGTATAATGTGTCCCCCTCCTGTTATATATACTATACATACTACAGAGCTCAGTGTATAATGTGTCCCTCCTGCTATATATACTATACATACTACAGGGCTCAGTGTATAATGCCCCCCTCCTGCTATATATACTATACATACTACAGGGCTCAGTGTATAATGTGCCCCCTCCTGCTATATACTATACATACTACAGGGCTCAGTGTATAATGTGTCCCTCCTGCTATATATACTACAGGGATCAGTGTATAATGTGTCCCCTCCTGCTATATATACTATACATACTACAGGTCTCAGTGCATAATGTGTCCCCCTCCAGCTATATATACTATACATACTACAGGGCTCAGTGTACAATCTCCCCCTCCTGCTATTTATACTATACATACTACAGGGCTCAGTGTATAATGTGCCCCCTCCTGCTATATACTATACATACTACAGGGCTCAGTGTATAATGTGTCCCTCCTGCTATATATACTACAGGGATCAGTGTATAATGTGCCCCCTCCTGCTATATATACTATACATACTACAGGGATCAGTGTATAATGTGTCCCCCTCCTGTTATATACTATACATACTACAGGGCTCAGTGTATAATGTGTCCCCTCCTGCTATATATACTATACATACTACAGGGCTCAGTGTATAATATGTCCCCTCCTGTTATATACTATACATAATAAAGGGCTGAGTCTATAATGTGTCCCCTCCTGTTATCTACTATACATAATACAGGGCTCAGTGTATAATATGTCCCCTTCTGCTATATATACTATACATAATACAGGGCTCAGTGTATAATATGTCCCCTCCTGCTATATATACTATACATACTACAGGGCTCATTGTATAATGTGTCCCCCTCCTGCTATATATACTATACATACTACAGGGATCAGTGTGTAATGTGCCCCCTCCTGCTGTATATACTATACATACTACAGGGCTCAGTGTATAATGTGTCCCCCTCCTGCTATATATACTATACATACTACAGGGCTCAGTGTATAATGTGTTCACTCCTGCTATATATACTATACATACTACAGGGATCAGTGTATAATGTGTCACCTCCTGCTATATATACTATACATACTACAGGGATCAGTGTATAATGTGTCCCCTCCTGCTATATATACTATACATACTACAGGGATCAGTGTATAATGTGTCCCCTCCTGCTATATATACTATACATACTACAGGGATCAGTGTATAATGTGTCCCCTCCTGCTATATATACTATACATACTACAGGGATCAGTGTATAATGTGCCCCTCCTGCTATATATACTATACATACTACAGGGATCAGTGTATAATGTGTCCACCTCCTGCTATATATACTATACATACTACAGGGATCAGTGTATAATGTGTCCCCTCCTGCTATATATAATATACATACTACAGGGATCAGTGTATAATGTGTCCCCCTCCTGCTATATATACACTATACATACTACAGGGCTCAGTGTATAATGTGTCCCCCTCCTGCTATATATACTATACATACTACAGGGCTCAGTGTATAATGTGTCCCCTCCTGCTATATATACTATACATACTACAGGGCTCAGTGTATAATGTGTCCCCTCCTGCTATCTATACTATACATACTACAGGGCTCAGTGTATAATGTGTCCCTCCTGCTATATATACTATACATACTACAGGGATCAGTGTATAATGTGTCCCCTCCTGCTATATATACTATACATACTACAGGGCTCAGTGTATTATGTGTCCCCTCCTGCTATATATACTATACATACTACAGGGATCAGTGTATAATGTGTTCCCCTCCTGCTATATACTATACATACTACAGGGATCAGTGTATAATGTGTCCCCTCCTGCTATATACTATACATTCTACAGGGATCAGTGTATAATGTGTCCCCTCCTGCTATATATACTATACATACTACAGGGATCAGTGTATAATGTGTCCCCCTCCTGCTATATATACTATACAT
This sequence comes from Eleutherodactylus coqui, assembly GCF_035609145.1. NCBI lineage: Eukaryota > Metazoa > Chordata > Amphibia > Anura > Eleutherodactylidae > Eleutherodactylus > Eleutherodactylus coqui. Next base: position 123,467,073 of record NC_089849.1, read on the forward strand.
ACTACAGGGATCAGTGTATAATGTGTCCCCCTCCTGCTATATATACTATACATACTACAGGGCTCAGTGTATAATGTGTCCCTCCTGCTATATATACTATACATACTACAGGGCTCAGTGTATAATGTGTCCCCTCCTGTTATATATACTATACATACTACAGGGATCAGTGTATAATGTGTCCCCTCCTGCTATATATACTATACATACTACAGGGCTCAGTGTATAATGTGTCCCCTCCTGCTATATATACTATACATACTACTGGGCTCAGTGTATAATGTGTCCCTCCTGCTATATATACTATACATACTACAGGGCTCAGTGTATAATGTGCCCGCTCCTGCTATTTATACTATACATACTACAGGGATCAGTGTATAATATGTCCCCTCCTGCTATATATACTATACATACTACAGGGCTCAGTGTATAATGTGTCCCCTCCTGCTATATATACTATACATACTACAGGGCTCAGTGTATAATGTGTCCCCTCCTGCTATATATACTATACATACTACAGGGCTCAGTGTATAATGTGTCCCCTCCTGCTATATATACTATACATACTACAGGGCTCAGGGTATAATGTGTCCCCTCCTGCTATATATACTATACATACTACAGGGCTTAATGTATAATGTGCCCCTCCTGCTATATATACTATACATACTACAGGGCTCAGGGTATAATGTGTCCCCTCCTGCTATATATACTATACATGCTACAGGGCTTAATGTATAATGTGCCCCTCCTGCTATATATACTATACATACTACAGGGCTCAGTGTATAATGTGTCCCCCTCCTGCTATATATACTATACATACTACAGGGCTCAGTGTATAATGTGTCCCCTCCTGCTATATATACTATACATACTACAGGGATCAGTGTATAATGTGTCCCCTCCTGCTATATATACTATACATACTACAGGGATCAGTGTATAATGTGTCCCTCCTGCTATATATACTATACATGCTACAGGGCTCACCGATCCTTGTCCTCTGTGTGAGGACAGCAGTGAAGGGGTTACATTGTGTTGCTGGCAGCAGCTGACTTCCATTGTTCTCTTGCAGGAGCCGCTCAGGGCTGTATTGTGGGGAGGGAGCTTTCACTAACTGTGAGGAGTAGCTCCATTTTATGCACTGTTGTGATATAGGTGGTCTTCGGAAAGATGGCGGCCACCCACCCGGATAGCTTTAGCGACTGAGTAGGCGGAGAACAAAGATAAGGGTGGGTGATGACAGCAAGATATTGTGGCTGCGTAACCCCTCCATTCACTGGGTATCAGACGGGTCACTGCTGGCAGGTGTGTGACCTGTGTGTATTCATGGGGTGGCGGCCGTTGTGTGGAGGGGCTGCAGTGTTTGATACCTGGGTTATTATATATATATATATGTGTGTGTGTAGTGATGTCAGGCTGACGTGTGTAATGACTGCGTGATGTCATACCTCTGTCTATTGAATTGTGTGACGTCCGTGGCAGCGATGTGACTGCCAGCCGGCGATGGTGGTGCCCGCGGCTCGCTATTGTATTACGTGTTCGCTTGCTGTAAGTTGTTACCGCTGTTGTCCAACCTGAGTTATTGTATAGTAGAACCTCAACTAACGTCATTAATCCGTCCGGAAGCAATGGGCTTTAGTAGAAATCAATGTTAGTTGAGGACATTAGTTCCATAGGAATTAATGTAAATCTAATTAATTGGTTCTAGACGTTCCAAAAAACACCCCAAACCCCATTTAATAGAGAATAACTCTGGTCTGTAATACCAAAATTAATAACAATACTGAATGAATATAAAACACAACTGTAAAGAATAAGTTACCATTTAACAGGTTTTTGGACATTTAGCATACAGTGCTTTGACATAGGACTGCAGGTACATCATTATAGCAGTACGTATCACTCTGTTATCTGTGCTTTGACATAGGACTGCAGTATTTATTTGCACACGTTTCTTTACTGTACTCATCTGTACAGTACTTACATTTTGCAGTACAGTGGGGATTCAGGAGGCAGGCAGCGTTTAGCCGGCACTTTGGGGATTCAGCTGCTGTACTGTGTCAGGAGGCGGGCAGACACAGCAACGTTCAGCCGGCACTGTGGAGAGGGGAGGGGGAGAAGTAGGTGTGCGCTGATGCAGGAGAAGCAGGAAGTGAGCGGCATCAGCTGCGCGCCGCCTCACTGAGCGGCGCCCAATGTCGTGGAGCTGTCGGCGCCCTATCCAATGTCATGGATAAGTCGCCCTTATCTGAGAGATGCAACTTTATTTGAGGGATCACCGCTGCCCTGACACATCGACTTAAGTTGAAAACAGCTTTACTTAAGAGCAATGCTACTCAAGGGTTTACTGTATATACGGTAGTTATCATAATGCTATCATAGCATGATCCTGAGGCCTCGGGTCTGCGGCTGTATTGGTAAAACGCTGCTTGTCTTAGCAATGTTTGTAGATACTGGATCCACGTGTGGCTGTGAGTGTACTGCGCATGCTTCTGTATCGCACACATGGACATGCGCAGTGGACTTTTTTTTTTTTTTTTTTTTTAAATCACTGCTCTATTTCATAGCGGGGCTGCATATAAAAACCCCGACCATATGCTGTGTGTTGCTTGTGGACAGCGTTCCATACACTGCCTATATTAATGTATGGGGTTCATGCTGCCATCCATCGACACACCTTTGCATGGATCGGTAAGGGTCCATTGACACTATTCTCCGCGTATTTTGCAGCCGGGCAATGCGCGCATAATATGCGGTGAAAAAACACCTGCGGACGTGAGCCCTTACTATGGCGCTGCAGCGCCTCTGCACCTGACCTGTGATGTCTTCGGGTCTTCTGGCTTGGTGATGCCCAGTAAACCTGCTACGTGCTGCAGAGTGGTGAGTATTGCGGTTGTTACTTGTTATATAACGCATACCCCTCCATTGCCACCAATGTATTTAGTATCCGGAAAACCTCTAACAGCTGTGATTTTTGTCTAAAAATGTGTGACTGTTAGGCCTCATGTCCACTGGGTAAATGGAATTGCGGATTCCGCAGCAGATTTTCGCCACGGAATCCGCAGCGGATTTTGCCCATAGAGAATCATTGCCATCCGCGGGTCTATTAAATTGATGTTTGCACCCGCGGATGGCATTTTAAAAGAATTGCGTTTTTCATGCGCGGGAGAAAAAACGCGGCATGCTCCATTTGCCACGGATCGGCAACATTGCTATCACATTGATAGCAATGTGTGCGGATATCTGCATGCAAAAAAAATGCCATTTAAAGCAAATCCGCGTGGAAATCCACGGCAGATTCTGTGCGGATTGTATTTTTTGAGTGGACATGAGGCCTTAGAACTTCGAGCCGCATGGACCTGCGTCTCTGATAGGATTGTCAGCCGCTTGACGATTGCCATATGGGACCGTATGCTTAGGCTGTATTCACAAGGGGGTTCTCTCCAGTTTAGAGATGGACAAGATTCGCACAAGGAAAGTACCCGCTCATTTGTTAGTCTTCTTTCAAACTGATAATCCGAGTTAGAAAAGTTGCTGCAAGTCCTATTTTTGTGCATTTTTTTTTTTCCTTCTTCAAGAATTGCCTATTTTCTATAGTAGCCGGAACAAAATGCATCGCAATCGTAGGCAATGCGGTTTGCGAGTGTTTTTCACACAGGTTACTGTATGCACCACATGAGAAAACCAGGAACTGCAGAACAGCATCAAGAGAACCTCGGTCGCAAACTGCCATCACTATTTGACAAAGATGATATGATACACTTGTACAAGAACGCCCTGTCCTCTGGAACTGTGAGGAGCACCACTTTAAATCCTGGCAGGACTCTGCGCAGGGCGAGGCCCACCAAACCTTTATGGAGCGCAATGGGAGTCAGCATGACAGTGCCAAGTTGAAAATGCGTAAGTACCCCGTGCCAAACCTCACTATGTGTTATTTTGTATATTATGCACTGCTTGGCCTAAATTCTCCTTTTGCTGCAGTTGTATTTTGTGCACTATCAGGCCATATTTCACCATGTTGTAGCGTTGTATGTTGTGCACACTGAGGCCTAAGCTCTTCCCGTGTCAGGAAGTGTGTAAATATTGACTCTGTTCATGCAATTTAAAACATTTCAACATTTTTTCCATATTTTTCAGTTGCAGAAATCTAGAAGAAATATCAAAACTGGTGGGACTAATACAGGAAGGAGATATCCCAGAGGACTGCCAGTGGTTCTGCTTCAAGCAGGAAGAAGACGTACTGTAGCCACTCATGTTTCTGAGGCTAGTCATAGATATCAGACTGTAGGTACAAAAAAATATTATTTCCTCAAAGAAAACCTAACTAAAACTTGTAATTTGGTGTTTGGTATCCATTGTAGGACATCTAAGAGGACCATGTGATGGAGGTGCCACCACCGAACAGGAGGCAGCTGGCCCATCCACTGGCCAAAAAACGAGCTGTTATCAAAGGTGGTAAATGTGGCTGCTGGTCAACACCGCAAAAGGCACTCACGGGGAATGAGGGTGATTCTTTGGCCACTAGGAAGGTTGACTTTTTGGCAAAATGATTGGGCGGACGACTATTGCTGGACCATAGCTGATAATATCCATGAAGTTCCACCCTGCCATCCTTTTGCCCCCCCAAACAGCAGTTGCCACTATGAGGTCTGCACCCCCCAACGAGCCTTATGACTATTTCAAGGTCCACCTAGTGCACATCCACTACTGACATCTCAACATTTTTATCATAGGTCTTATGAAGGTGGCTTTTATCAAGTCTGTGGCAGAATCCATGCTGTTCCCAGGCAGGAAACTTCTTCTACGTCTATGGGAAAGAAGGTTACTACACCAACATAAAAGGGGTTCTTTACTGTAAGAGCAGTGAGACTGAAACTCTCTGAGGACGTGGTGTTGGCAAACTCACTAAAAGAGTCCAAGATGGGCTTGGATGTCTTTCTTGAGCTTTCAATATTACATGCTATAGTCCCTGATTACATCAGAAGGGTTGGTAAACCGGGGATTATTCTGATTTCCAGACTTGTAGTTGGGAATTTATTCTGGTACAGCCTATTAGGCTCCACAGGTGCTTTCACTCCCTGATATTCCATTTAGTGCCAGAGATTCAAGTGACCATTTCCCTCCCAGTTACATAAGAAACAGAGAAGAAATATTAAATGACTATGTTTTGTTATGTAATGTTTTGTCAAGTTGTTAAAAAAATCTTGTTCATTATATGTCAGATTTCATAGTGTTTTTGAAATGCCAAAAGGCGAAAAAAAATTCATGAGATTTGTTGGCTTCAAAAAGTTGCCAGATTTGGTGTGAGACCTGATTGCGCCAAAAATTTGCAACGTTTAGATCTGCACCCCACTCTCCATCTTCCTGAAAAGAGGACGTGGCTTGTCACATGAGGGTGTTGCCACCCAAGACCGACACACCCATGTATAATTTATATTGACGCAGATTATTCCAGAAACCTCCACCTCCCCCGGTTGTCATAGATTTCAGTGTTGGTGCGTGGAGGTAACAAGATATGTCTGCTAATACATTCCCTATATGTATTCGGCTCTCCTCAGGCCTTGGGATCTGTGTATTTCTTGACAACACCTGTCTGCTGCTGTAAATCCGAGGCCAGGTCTTGTTTGAAAACGGAGACAAATGTTTTGATAAAGTTTATTAAAAATAAAAAGGTAATGGGAGTATTAGTCATTTTTTGGCTAAATTCAACATGAAAGAAAATAGACTGAAATGTCCTTTTGTAACAAAAATTTAAAAAAATATACTTCCGGTTCCGGTGCCATGGAGTGAGCAGCAGGGACACAGAGCTCTGGCAACCCCGCTCCAGATACCGCTCCATTCATAGCTGCTGTCGGCCCCTCAAGCTGAAGAGCTACATCGCTGCTTCAGGGAGGCTGTGCGGCACACCGAAAGGGTGAAGAGAGACAGCAGCGCCAACCTCACCAGCCCTGCTACCGGCCAGCCGCGGGCAAACTCGCTGCCATAGCAACCCTGTTACAGGCACCCTCAGAGTCTGCTTGATCGCTGCAGGAGAGTTGAGCCTCACGAAGTCCCACCAGCGCAGATCCCTATAGCGCTTTTGCTGCAGGGCGGACAGAGCTTCTGGGAACCAAGAAGAGCACAGGACCGTAGGAGACACCATCAAAAACTTTGTCTAAACCATTACCAGCGAGGGAAGATATTTCTAAAGATGGAGCTCCACTGGGGGATCCTCCTGTGTCTCCTGCATCATCTGATCAAGATAACCCAGTAATAAGAGATACAACAGCTCTAGACTACAAATATTTAGCCATTGAAGTTGCAAAACTTATTTCACCGGGCATACAGGAGACATTAGCAGCTACAGTGACGGGCACGTTGCATGAGCTCCATGATGAGGTGACACATGGAAACCAAATTGAAGCAGCGGAGTTTGAGATGGAAACCTTGTCATCAGGACAGACGGGATAATAAACAGCTTTGGGAGCGACTAGAAAACAGGTCCAGATGTAATAATCTGCACATTATCGGAGTCCCAGAAACCTATTTACAAAAAGATGTACACCGTTTGTGCGAGTCCACAATACCCAGCATTCCTGGGATTACCCACAAATGTAAAGTAGAACATGCCCATCGCTTGGGACCTGACATGAAATCATCTTCTGCCGCACAAACCCCAAACAATAGACTATGCCCAAGACCTACAATAGTAAAATACCTAGAGTATACAGACAAAGCCCTAATTTTACAAAACTTCAAGAGTCGTAATAACTTGTTGGAACTTGAAGGACATAAAATCTTGATCTTTGCGGACTACTCGGCAGAAGTCCAGCGTAAAAGAAAGGCATTCTCCCCTATCTGCTCAGAACTCTATAGAAAACAAAAATTCGCTTTACTGTATCCAGCATTACTGAGGGTGTTCTGCTCTCATGGTACTACCCTTACTTTCCAAGACCCAGAAAAGGCAGAACGAGAATTGGCCTTCAAAACTACCAGAGGATCGCCAAGCAGACAAGGAGAGCGTACCTTCCCAGCGCCAAGCAGTAGCCGATGTGACGACATCTCGAGCTCCCCTGTTGCACTAAAGGAACGTCACAAGCCTGCGCCGGAGCCCACGACTCCCCTGTGATTCCCGACAGCGTCGTGAGTATATGACCTCATGGGGGAGAGACTTCGGGGACACTAAGAAAGGTTTTCATGGGACACTAGATTTGATGAAAAACAGGGTTGAATATGTTACAAATTTGCCTATTTGTTTATTGTTTGCCAATACAGGTTGCAATTATCTGGAGCAGAGAGTTAATATATACAGAATAAAAATGGAGTTATGTTCCATTTGATTCCATGCCGTAATTCACAAGGGAGCAGGATGGCTTAGTTTGAAGGTATTAGCAGCTGCTAGTGTGCGACTGGAGTTAAAATAGGCTCCCTAATGATGCTTACGAAATGGAATTAAAGGAAGTCGTCTCATGCATGCTTCTTTGGGGGTTATGTTAAGCATCTTACCCTAAAGGAGGTTGCCTCAATACCCCTATTGTTCCTACCAATTCGGGGATCACTAGATCATAGGGGTTTGGAAGAAAGAGGAGGAAAAGGTGGTTACTAGAGTTTAGTTAAAAGTTTCAGGTTGTTTAACACTTTTTGGTTCTCCGTGGGAGGCCTCCCAGGCATCCAGTTTCCACCTAAAAGTTAATCAGAAAGGAAAATGCTAATATGCAAATCATTTCATGGAATGTTAAAGGACTTAGATCCCCACAGAAACGATCGGTAATACTACGTCATCTAAAACGTCTGAAAGTGGATATAGCCTTGCTTCAGGAAACACATCTATAAGGGAAGAGGATTATTTCCGCATGCGTAGGATGTGGGTCGGGGAAGTATATGGTTCATCAGCAGTACAGTCAAAAACAGGGGTACTGATTTTAATTAAGAAGGGCTTAAATATTGAAGTAGAAGGCCAGTGGCATTATTCGGAGGGGGGATAGCACTTCTGCAGATCAAAATAGGAAAGGAGAGCTATAGCATTTATAATGTTTATGGTCCAAACACCAATAATAAACTGTTCTTGACTGACCTATCAGACAAATTAACAGCTGACACGGAAAAGCGCAAAGTGATAGGAGGGGACTTTAATGCGGTTATTAGGGTGGGAGAAGAGCGACATAGCCAGGCTACTCGGAGTAAAAACATTAGATACCACCACTCCAATTTTCTAAATTTCGTAAATAAGGCTGATCTCGGGGAGGCAGGGCGGGAACACAACCCGGAGGGTCGGGAGTTTACTCATTTCTCACATGTGCATAATTCATGGTCTAGAATAGACTACATACTTATGTCATCCTCTTTGATACCAAGACTTGCAAAAATTTCTATAGGAGACATGGTGATCTCTGATCATGTTCCAGTGATGCTGTCTCTGAGAGAAGATCTCAAGGGGCACAGATTGTATCTGGAGGTTTCCATCATATTTAGCAGATGATGAGACGTTTTGCGCACTATTGAAGGGGTGGTGGTTGGAGTACATATTGGATAACGAAGCTCACTCTGACAACCCTCAGTTGCTTTGGGAAACAATAAAGCTCCGGGGCCAGATGGGTATACGGGCAAATTTTTTAAAATATTAAAAGAGCAGATGACCCCATTACTCGAGCCTCTATTTAACGGATATATGCAAGATAATCCAATCCCCTCGGACATGAATGTCGCTCATATTAAACTGCTACCCAAACCCGATAAGGACCCTACAGACGCCAAATCATATAGACCAATCTCCCTAAGGTAACTCCCACCACCGGCTCACCAGTGTCTTCCTGTCCCTACAGGACAGTCCAAGCGGAGCCTCCAGGTGTATGCTGGAGGTGAATGAAGAAAGAAGACTCCCATGCAGCCTGTCCGCCCGTGGGGGGACACACTGTCTGTTCGGGCTGGCAGGGCTTGCGCGGGTGAGACCCTACGAGGGGACCCTCACCCGCAGGATCTACCCAGCACTGTTCCCCCTGTGGGAAATTCCTCCCCCAGTACGCTGCCCAGAGGGTAGTCGTACTGGTAGGAAGCAGCCCCGGTACCTGTAGGGCTTGGACGCTGGCGTCTCCAGCGGGGATCCAGTACATCTAGACAGGTATGCCAGCGTTGATAGAGGCGCTCGGGTGCCGGTCGGCGTGCGCGCGGCAGCGTCTCCACGTGTCGGCAGCATCCCGGTGTATGCGGCGTATCCCCCGGGTCCAGCGCGGCGGCGTGACGTCAGCGTGGCCGCGTCACGGGGGGCGGGGCCTCGCTTAAAGGGGGCGTGTCGGCGCCAAATTTGAAAATTTAAAAGGCTGGATTCCCCTGCATCTCTCCTGTCTGCACCTTACTGAAGATGTCAGCCAGAGAGGACGCTGAAAGCAGCCTGCTGGTGAGTAGACCGCTTTTGGGTCTTGTACCGGGGGGGAGGATTGAGAAAACAAGTATCAGGTGCTGGAAGTCCTTTTTGCTGTCTCCGTCTCTTAGGACAGAGATGCACAAAAGGTTAGAGAGGCCAAAAAGCGAGTGCGCAAATGTCCGGTTTGCTTGCGGCGGCTAGAAGAGGGCCACACCAAGCCACTATGTGCGGACTGCACGGAGAAAGTGGTCCGTGAAGAGGGCTCCTCTGGCATGTCGGACATCCGATCCATGATCCGCGAGGAGATTGAAGCCTCTCTCTCATCTCTTTCTCTGCCGCCCCCCACGAAAAGGGTAAGTCGGACTCTGAGGAGGGACTCCTAGAAGATTCTCCCTCAGAATCCATGCCGCCCATGGAGGATGCAAGGAAGTATTTCTTTTCATCGGCGGACCTGGGTCAGCTGTTAACCGCGGTCCGACGCACCATGCAGGTGGAGGAAGAGGTGCCGCAGCAGCCATCCTTTCAGGATAGCCTGTTCTGGGGGCTCCTACTACAGCCAAAACCGTCATTTCCAGTTAATGACATCTTAAAACAGCTGATCCTGACAGAGTGGAAGCAGGCAGATCAGAAATTCTTCCTGTCCAAGGAATTTAAGGATCGGATGGTCTTCACACCAGAAGATATCGAGTTCCTGGAAACCGTCCCTAAGGTAGATCTGGCGGTTGCCAGGGTCTCAAAGAAAGCAGCCCTCCACTTTGAGGACATTTCCCAACTGCGGGATCCACTAGATACCAGAGTGGATTCTGCAATGAAAAAGGCCTGGGAGACTGCGGCCCTGACCGTTAAAGCCAGCATCACGGCCACATCTGTGGCGAGATCTATGACGGTCTGGTTGGACCAACTCCAGACGCTGATTTCTCAGAGGGGCTCTAGGGAAGACCTCTCCAACTGCCTTCCCCTCCTCCAGCAGGCAACCGGCTTTCTGGCTGACGCCTCTATGGAGTTGGTGAGGTTCGGGGCCCATTCAGCAGCCCTCTCGAACACAGCCAGGAGGGCTGTCTGGGTTAAGGCCTGGACAGGGGTAACGCTTCTAAGAACAGGCTCTGTTCCCTGCCCTTCCAAGGACACAGAATCTTTGGGCCTTCCTTGGATACACTCCTAGAGAAGGCATCGGATAAGAGCCAGGGACTACCATCGGAGAAATCCTTCAAGCCGCCTTCCTCCTCCTACCCTCCTCCCTTTGTTCCCTCTAGAACATACAAGGGGAAAGGGAAAACCGGACGCTGGTCCTATCCCAAAGGCGGAAAGGGTGAGAATCCGCCTTCCAGGATCCTACAAGTAGGGGGTAAGCTGAGGGGGTTCGCCCTTAGATGCAGTGAGGTAACCTCCAATCCCTGGGCCTTATGCCTAGTCTCGGAAGGTTATAAAATTGAATTTTCCTCCCCTCCTCCCCGGAGGTTCGTGGTCACCCCCTGCCAGTCACCTTCGTCTGCTCAGGCCCTCCAGTTGGGGGTGCAGGAGCTGTTGTCCCTAGGGGCCATCACTCGGGTTCCCGCAGAAGAACTGTTCAAGGGGTGCTACTCCCCCTTGTTCCTCGTCAAAAAACCTAACGGGTCCTATAGAACCATAATTAATCTGAAATTCCTGAATAAATCTATCTCATATCAAAGATTTAAAATGGAATCGGTGCGGTCAGCAATCCCCTTAAAGGGGTTGACCCGCGGCAGCAAGTGGGTCTATACACTTCTGTATGGCCATATTAATGCACTTTGTAATGTACATTGTGCATTAATTATGAGCCATACAGAAGTTATAAGAAGTTTTTCACTTACCTGCTCCGTTGCTAGCGTCCTCGTTTCCATGGAGCCGTCTAATTTTCGGCGTCTAATGGCCAAATTAGACGCGCTTGCGCAGTCCGGGTCTTCTTCTTTTCTCAATGGGGCCGCTCGTGCAGGATGCCGGCTCCGTGTAGCTCCGCCCCGTCACGTGCCGATTCCAGCCAATCAGGAGGCTGGAATCGGCAATGGACCGCACAGAAGCCCTGCGGTCCACCGAGGGAGAAGATCCCGGTGGCCATCTTCAGCAGGTAAGTAAGAAGTCACCGGAGCGCGGGGATTCAGGTAAGCGCTGTGTGGTGTTCTTTTTTAACCCCTGCATCGGGGTTGTCTCGCGCCGAACGGGGGGGGGGGGGGGGGGTTGAAAAAAAAAAAAAAAACGTTTTCGGCGCGGGACAACCCCTTTAATCGCACCAGATAGCGTCATGGCCACCGTGGACTTAAAGGACGCCTACTACCATGTCCCTATACACACAGATTCTCAGCAGTTTCTGTGATTTGCCCTGGTGATAGATGGGTCTGTCTCTCACTTTCAATTTACGTGCCTGCCGTTCGGGATTTCCTACGCACCCCGGGTGTTCTCCAAACTGGTGTTAGAGATGGTGGCGGCACTAAGGACTGACAAGGTGTTGATTGTCCCATACCTCGACGATTTCCTGATTATAGCAGGATCGGCTTCAGAACTCCGGTTCCAGGTCAACCTCACACTCCGTCTGTTCGAGTCATTAGGCTGGATCATCAACTCCGTTAAATCCAGTCTTCTGCCCGAGCAAAAGAAAAAATTTCTGGGAGTGATTCTGGACTCACACCGCCAGTGATCATCCCTTCCCCTAGAAAGGCAAAAAGCGATCTAGGACGAGTGTTGGGCACTTTCTCTAATCACCAAAGTCTCCCTTAGGAGAGGCATGAGGGTTCTTGGCCTCATGACATCTTGCATCGGGGTAGTCCCTTGGGCCCAGTTACATTGTAGAACTCTCCAAGACTTTATCCTAAGCAACTGGGATAAATCTCCCGCCTCCCTGGATCGGAGAGTCGTCCTTACCCACAAGATAAAGTCCTCCTTGGAGTGGTGGATGTCTATCTCCAACCTTGCCAGAGCCACGGTTTGGTACCCCGCATCCCCAGTATCCATCTTTACTGACGTGAGTGCAACTGGCTGGGGGGCCCACTTAGGCCGTCATTACGTCCAAGGGGGCTGGAACCGGGAGGAAGCTACTCAATCCTCCAACTACAAAGAACTTTGCGCTGTCTGGAAGGCCATTCGGGGCCTCGAGACAGAGATCAGGGGTAGACACATTAAGATTACATAACAACTGTGTCCCTCATTCGCCACCAGGGATCCACGCGGAACCCCCGACTCCAAGACCTGGCGGCGAAAGTTCTCGGGTGGATAGAGCAGCGGACACCTTCCGTCACAGCGTACCACGTAAGGGGCCCAGAGAACTCCATGGCGGACCATCTCAGCCGCAGGAAGATAGACCCCGGGGAGTGGACTCTACATCCACACGCATTCCAGCTAATTATAGAAAGATGGGGGACACCAAAGGTGGACTTGTTCGCCTCTCGGGAGAACACCGTGTCCCCGGTTTTCCTCTAGGGGAGCAGACGGGGGCTCCCTGGGAATAGACGCACTATCCCAGGCTTGGGATTGGGACCTTGCATATGCCTTCCCACCTATCCCCCTGATTCCTCTGGTCCTAAGGAAAATTCAGGGGTCCCCAGGCTCCGTTATCCTCGTGGCCCCATTCTGGCCCAAGAGACCCTGGTTCCCGCTCCTGGCTGCTCTCTCGACACAGGATCCTCTACATCTGCTGCAGAGAGACGACCTCCTTCAGCAGGGTCCCCTGATATGCCCAAAGGTCCGGCAGTTCAGACTGGCGGCCTGGAAGCTGAGCGGGTAAAATACCTGAGCCAGGGCCTATCAGGGAGGGTGACCACTACTTTATGTGAGAGCCTCAAAAAATCCACCAGAAATATATACTCTAGGGTGTGGGATACCTTCTCTAGGTGGTTGGGGCATAGTATACATGACCTCCAACAGCCCGACATTAACAAGATATTGGAGTTCCTACAGGATGGATTGGACATGGGGCTAAGACCTGGTACCCTTAAGGTCCAGGTGGCCGCCCTTGGGGCCTTCTTTGACTTCCCCTTAGGCGAGCATAGGCTAATTAAGAAATATCTGAAAGGGGCAGTCAGACTCCACCCCTTTATAAGGGAAACCATGCCCCCATGGGACCTGAACCTTGTTTTGCAGGCCCTCTACGCACACCCCTTGAAGATCTATCAGTGAAGATCCTCTCCTATAAGGTTGCCCTTCTAGTTGCCATCACATCCGCCAGACGGATCGGGGAGATCCAATCCCTCTCTATTAGGACCCCGTACATGACCACCTTCCCAGATAAAATAGAGTTCAGGCCTGACCCCTTTTTCCAACCAAAAGTTCTCACAAACTTTCACAGAGAACAGCGAATAGTACTTCCCTCCTTCTGCCAGGAACCCCGTAACACCACGGAACAGAGGTTCCATAATCTAGATGTTAGACGAGCAGTCCTGAAGTATTTGGAGGTCACACATTCCTTCAGGAAGTCTAACAATCTCTTTATTCAATTTCAGGGTCCACGCAGAGGAGGGGCCGCTACTAAGGACTCCTTAGCGCGTTGGGTCAGGAGGGCCATAGAAGAGGCGTACAGATCCCAAGGGATCCCACTCCCGGGCGACGTTAGAGCCCATTCCACTAGGGCGGTCGCCTGTTCCTGGGCGGAGAGAGCCCAGGTGACAACCAACCAGATCTGCAGAGCCGCCACATGGTCGAGCACTCATACCTTCACTAAACACTATCGCCTGGACCTGGGGGCCAGCCGTGATATGGCCTTTGGGCGGAAGGTGCTACAGGCAGTGGTCCCTCCCTAAAGCCCTTGGTTGTTGGCACTTCTCCAGGTGTATGCTGTCAGGATGACGAGGGGAAGACAGGAATTAGGTCCTACCTGTTCATTCCTTTTCTTGAAGTCATCCTGACAGCATAGGGGCTTTTCCTTCCCCTTGAGTTATTTTTACGTGAAGTAACGTATTGTACTATGATTTCTGTATTAAAAAAGATTGGTTAAGCAAAGCTGGGTCACTGTAGTTATTTGGTACACACTGGTGAGCTGGTGGTGGGAGTTACCTTTTGTATTTTTCCGCTTCCTGTCCCAACAGGTGTCCAGCGGACAACCTCCAGGTGTATGCTGTCAGGATGACTTCAAAAAAAGGAATTAACTGGTAGGACCTAATTCCTGTCTTTTTTTCAAATTTACTTTCGGACTGGAGGTTGCAGCCACTTCTTGGCTTTAAAGGCTCCATCCCTGCAGTCCATGGCCACTTCCTAATGCACTTTTACAGCCTTTCAATAAATGGACACGGATGTCAGTTAGATTCTCCTCAGTATATACACAACAAGGTCAGTTAGATTCTCCTCCACTATATATACACAGAGAGGTGAGGGAGAATCTCTTCAGTATACAGATCATTTCCCTAGGCTTTATGGTTTCTGAGAAAAGAACCATCATGTATCGTGGATTTCTGCATGGTTTTTCATGCTTAGAATTGAATATTGAAGTTGCAACCCCTTTACTTAATGGTCTCTCCAAATTTGGCGAGTCAATCAGTGAGGGCTTACATCTATCTATCATAGATAAAGAGATATACATAGATGTGTTGTGGGATCTCCTGTACTTTTCAGTCTACCTGGATGATATATTGATCTTCTCATGAAACCTTTCCCCGCACCTTAAAGACTCGTCCTACAGCATCTTCGCCAGAATCGCCTGTACACCAAGTAAGAGAAATTCCTGTGTGAATAGACCAGCTTATCCTTCCTAAGGTAAATCATTTCTGCCCAAGGCCTCATTATGGGCCAAGGAAAACTCTTGCAGTGTCCGAGGAGCAGGCTCACAGCCGAGGAGATAGCGGGATAGATGGAGGCCTTGTCACAGGGCTCTATCATCTCCTCCGCTAGGGGTAGTATGGGATCCGTCCAAGTTACTACTGGGGGAGATTCACAGGAGAAAACCCAGTTTGAAGTTTTACCTTTTAGTCCTTGTCACCCGTGACGCCACCGTTCCGTCCTCTGTGGTGAATCCAGATGTTGGGAAATAAATAGTCCACAAGCAGGAATAACTTTATGAGCAAAACTAGGGAACGGTCGGTAGAGCTCGTTTACTCAAATAAACTGTTACAGTCCAAAACTTTACACACGCCAGCAGAACACTGGTGCAGACAGAACAGTGATGTGACGGAGGATTCACAGGATGACAGACGAGTCCACAGTCCTAGTTATCTGTGGAGTGCTGGTCCCGGCCACTCATTTTCTCTCTCGCTCTCTACCTGTCAACACTCGCATTCTGGAAGTAGCACTCAGCGCTGCATGGCTGCTCCTCTAACTCTCGCTTTCTGTCCTCCACGTTAACCACAAGGAGGCCTGGGTGAATAGGGCCCAAGGCACACAGCAGGCTCTCACTCGCCCTTTTCCATCCTGGGCCTCCTTGCAGGACAAGGCACAGTTTCTCCTACTCACTAAAAGGCTCGCATTCCCAGACTTTAAACTCTCTTCAGCAGGAAAAGTCACTTAGTCTAACTTGCAAACACATATATAAAACAAAGGTCCTGTGCGACCGAAACGTCGCTGTGGGCCACATGAATAAAGTGTCCTTTTAGGATATACATTGATGCCATGGAAGCTGCGTCCTTTCTTCATAAGAAATTACATATATAAAACATGATCACGTGACACACAACAAGATACATTTTCCAGACATAACCCAGACGTTAACCCATTCAGTGCTGCAGAGATGCAATACACATCAAATGCATACACATTGAAGACACTGACAATACAAATGCAGAAGACAAATACATGCACATGTATGGAGGGGCCCCGTTAACTCTGGGTTACTACACTTTCTGCTGTTCTTAATTGACCAAAGCCTCTTAGTCTAAAAGCTACTCAACGTATTTTAGGATTCTGCTATTACTGGCAGTTTTAGAAGCAGGACAATCCAATGACTTAACCATGGAAAATGTAAATCAAAAATGTATTTATTATTCATAAACCTTAAAAATGTGCAGACGTGCTTACAGCTATTACTAGCAGTTTATACCACACTTCGTCTCTAACTGCTGACCCCCAAAAGTGCACTCCTGAGACTAAAGAGGTTTTTTTTTTCCCAATTAAAGCAGACATCGAACTGCACTTCCCCCAATGTGGTGCGGCCTCAGGTGAGTGGCCTAACTTGGCTCATAGGGAGTGGCGCCTTCCTATACTTCACCTCAGGCAGCCGAGAGGCTAGGTTCACCCCTGCCTAATTACTACAGTGCTTGCAGTTTGAATTTGTTGTACAAAAGAATGGAGGGTTGGCACTCGGTGGAGTTCAAGGACTTCTTAATGCCACGCGTATTTTGTGGCATGACGTACCCACCGCTCTCTTACTTAGCAGTTATATTTCCCATGCTCTATTCACATCTGCATTAGAGGCTCAGTGAGACATATATTCTGGCATATTTGACAGCAAGTATAATGCCATTTGCATCACTGATTTTCATGTCTAAGGGCTAATGTCCACGGACGGATTTCCGCGGCGGAAATTTGCGGCGTAATGCTGCAGCTATTAAGTTCTATTGAACCTAATAGCTCAATGTTCACGCTGCGGAATTCCACAGCGAAAGAAACCACGGCGTGCTCTAATTGCTGCGGGAATACATGCGGCCAGCTTCCATTGTAGTCAATGGAAGCCAGCCATCACGCTATACTTCCGCTGTAGCACAGCAGAAGTATTGTCTGAGTACGCATTCCCGCCCACCACCAGCCGCGTCATCCCGCACTGCTGGCGCAAGGCGCTGTACTGTGCATGCGCACCAGCTTGCCAGGTGGAACACGCACAGCGGGTCCGGAGAGGTGAGTATGGGGTCTTTGGGGGGTGCCGTTACGGACTCCGCTGCGATATGCCGCTGGCAGAGTCCATCACTGCCGTAGGCATGAGGCCAAAATGATGGAAACACGTTAAAGGTCAATGGGATCAAACTACAATCAAGTTGCTAATTAATTTCCCAAGGAGCCTCTCAAAATAACAGATGTAATCTGATGAGTTTCTCTGAGTCTCTGTTTTGCATTTCTCTTTTTTGTTTTTGTTTTCTTTTAATTCTCCCACTTTGAAATTTGCAAAAAAACTTGTCTGATTTTATTTGAACTTATATGACCTTTTTCTATATTTAGTATTTGTAGGGGTCACCTTGGCGTCATCCACTCCAGATGGAGATGGACAACTGTTACATGACCAAAAAGATTTTAAATATCACCCTGGATATCATCTACTTGCTGACTGGAGAGGTGAGGTTCTTGGATATTGATCACCTGATACATCACTTTAATTTCATACATTTACATGTATTCAATATTTTTTATTTACAGGACTACACAGTAGTAAAAACGTCCAGTAAAGATGTGGCCCCCATCGGTAGCTGTCATTTAATGAGTGGTTTGAGAAGGACCTTGAGATGCACCACAGTTCTTCCATGTCGCTCACATGACAAGGAACAGGAGGTCCTGGAACTCGCCAACAAGATAATTCAGCTGCTAACTGTAAAGGTAGGTACTGCTAAGAATGCTGGGAAGGGTTAGTGTCTGGATCAGTGTTTCCCAACTTCAGTTCTCAAGACACCCAAACAGGTCATGTGTTCAGGATTTCCTCAGTATTGCACAGGTCATGTAATTACTGTCAGTGGCTCAGACATTGCCACAGGTGTTCTTACTATAGGCCCATGGTGGCGAACCTATGGCACGCTGGCCAAGGAGGGCACACAGAGCCCTCTCTGCTGACATGCATGAACGGCTGCTCACCACGATGGTGATTACTGGCCGGAGACCTGGTTCCGCAGGAGAGGAGAAAAGAGGAAGTGTTCCGGGCACCCACACTGCCGTTAATATGTGCGTGGACTACAAGGAGGAGGTGGTAAGTGTATGGAGTGGGGGCTATTACTACTGAGGCTACTGTGGGGTTAACATTGCTACTGAGGGGGTTAATATTACTACTGCAAGTAATGTTGAGTTAATATTGCTACTGAAGGAGGTAATATTACTACTAGGGGTACTGAAGGGGTTAATACTGCAGCTACTGTGGGGTTAATATTACTACTGTGGCTACTGAGGGGTTAATATTACTACTGGAGCTACTGAGGGGTTAATATTACTACTGCGGCTACTGAGGGGGTTAATATTACTACTGCGGCTACTGTTAGGTTAATATTACTACTGAGGGTGTTGTTATTACTAGGGCCACTGTGGGGGTCACGATTACTACTGAGAGCCACTGTGGGGGTCACGATTACTACTGTGGGCCACTGTGGGGGCACAATTACTACTGATGCAATGCTTTGAAGGATTTATTGTATCACGTATGGCCGGAGGCCTAGTTTTGTCACGGTGACGCCAACACTTCATCTGGACCCTCTGGGTGGTATGCCGAAGACCTAATAAAGTCGATTCCAGCAATAGTTTATAAATCTGGCAGTGAACAGATTTACTAACTTTTTGTGTTTGAGATGCAACTTGATTTACAATACTGTGGATAAGCACTTGGAATAGATACACGCAGATGCAGTACTAGGCAGACAGTTGCACATGATGAAAGGATACAGAGCTATTGTTTTGATAAAGACCTGACTTTAACGCTCTCTCCTTTCTTCCTGAACTGGTTTGATTTAGACAAGTTTCCCACTAACTGTTTTTAGATGAAGGGTTGATTTTAGATTTTAGTGAAGTGTAGATGAAGCAGAGGGACAAGTGGCTGAACGGCTAATGCTGGCTTTGAATTCACTGGGTAGCTATGGCTCACTGTTTGAAGATGGACCTCAGAAAGGTTCTTCTTTCCTCCGCTGCGAGGTGCCAAGGAAACAGATTTACACCTTGCTCGACCTTGGAAAGGAAACATGATGAACTGCTGGCTTGCTTTAGTACTGGTAACTCCTCCTTTCCGACATGACTTAACTGCAACCTCTCCGCTCTTACACCTGGCTGAGTCTGCCTAACTGCTCACTGACTCCTCCTTTTATCCCCTCTGTTCTATTTCCGCACTTTCTGGACTCCTCCCACTCTTGCATAGGGACTTGTGTTGTGACTTAACCGTCCTTTGGCTCTGCACCAATGAAATTAAACCTGACTGTCAGCCAATAAGAGACCAGCTGACATCAGTGCTAAGCTCTAGGCTTTGAAGAGAAGGGGAGAAACAGGGTCTCTCCTACAGACGGCACCTTCTACAGTTAGGGCCAGAAATATTTGGACAGTAACACAATTTTCGCGAGTTGGGCTCTGCATGCCACCGCATTGGATTTGAAATTAAACCTCTCCAACAGAATTCAAGTGCAGATTGTAACGTTTAATTTAAAGGGTTGAACAAAAATATTTGATAGAAAATGTAGGAATTGTACACATTTCTTTACAAACACTCCACATTTAAGGAGCTCAAAAGTAATTGGACAAATAAACCTAACCCAAACAAAATATTTTTTTTTCAATATTTTGTTGCGAATCCTTTGGAGGCAATCACTGTCTTAAGTCTGGAACCCATGGACATCACCAAACGCTGGGTTTCCTCCTTCTTAATGCTTTGCCAGGCCTTTACAGCCACAGCCTTCAGGTCTTGCTTGTTTGTGGGTCTTTCCGTCTGAAGTCTGGATTTGAGCAAGTGAAATGCATGCTCAATTGGGTTAAGATCTGGTGATTGACTTGGCCATTGCAGAATGTTCCACTTTTTTGCACTCATGAACTCCTGGGTAGCTTTGGCTGTATGCTTGGGGTCATTGTCCATCTGTACTGTGAAGCGCCGTCCGATCAACTTTGCAGCATTTGGCTGAATCTGGGCTGAAAGTATATCCCGGTACACTTCAGAATTCATCCGGCTACTCTTGTCTGCTGTTATGTCATCAATAAACACAAGTGACCCAGTGCCATTGAAAGCCATGCATGCCCATGCCATCACGTTGCCTCCACCATGTTTTACAGAGGATGTGGTGTGCCTTGGATCATGTGCCGTTCCCTTTCTTCTCCAAACTTGTTTCTTCCCATCATTCTGGTACAGGTTGATCTTTGTCTCATCTGTCCATAGAATACTTTTCCAGAACTGGGCTGGCTTCTTGAGGTGTTGTTCGGCAAATTTAACTCTGGCCTGTCTATTTTTGGAATTGATGAATGGTTTGCATCTAGATGTGAACCCTTTGTATTTACTTTCATGGAGTCTTCTCTTTACTGTTGACTTAGAGACAGATACACCTACTTCCCTGAGAGTGTTCTGGACTTCAGTTGATGTTGTGAGCGGGTTCTTCTTCACCAAAGAAAGTATGCGGCGATCATCCACCACCGTTGTCTTCCGTGGACGCCCAGGCCTTTGAGTTCCCAAGCTCACCAGTGAATTCCTTTTTTCTCAGAATGTACCCGACTGTTGATTTTGCTACTCCAAGCATGTCTGCTATCTCTCTGATGGATTTTTTCTTTTTTTTCAGCCTCAGGATGTTCTGCTTCACCTCAATTGAGAGTTCCTTTGACCGCATGTTGTCTGGTCACAGCAACAGCTTCCAAATGCAAAACCACACACCTGGAATAAACACCAGACCTTTTAACTACTTAATTGATTACAGGTTAACGAGGGAGACGCCTTCTGAGTTAATTGCAGCCCTTAGATTCCATTGTCCAATTACTTTTGGTCCCTTGAAAAAGAGGAGGCTATGCATTAGAGGTATGATTCCTAAACCCTTTCTCCGATTTGGATGTGGAAACTCTCATATTGCAGCTGGGAGTGTGCACTTTCAGCCCATATTATATATATAATTGTATTTCTGAACATGTTTTTGTAAACAGCTAAAATAACAAAACTTGTGTCACTGTCCAAATATTTCTGGCCCTAACTGTATATCCATGGATGGCATATGGACAGGTGTGACAGAACAAGTGTGCGTGTATGCTCTGTAGGACCCGCTGGGCCGCTATAGGGGACACTATTACTACTGAGGGCCACTGTGGGGATCACTATTACTACTGAGGGCCACTGTGGGGATCACTATTACTACTGAGGGCCACTGTGGGGATCACTATTACTACTGAGGGCCACTGTGGGGGTCACTATTACTACTGAGGGCCACTGTGGGGGTCACTATTACTACTGAGGGCCACTGTGGGGGACAGTATTACTACTGGGGCCACTGCACGGGGTAGCATACCTCAATCCAACGTAGGGTATGTTTACACATGGCAGAAATGCTGCGCAATGTCCGCAGAGGAAATTTTTCTGGCAAATTCTGCAGCATTTCTGTATCCTTCTTTTTTTTTTTTTTTTTTTAAACGCATCTAGGCCTGTGCAGAGCATTACAGTTATACCGTTCTCAGTCTGCAGTGCATTAGACAGAGGTCACACCGTGAACCAGTACTCTAATATTTCCTAGGCCACTGCAAACCATTTCAGTTATACCGTTCTTAGTCTGCAGTGCATTACGCAGAGTTTAGGGACAGAGCTGCTGAGATAGGAAAAGTTGTTACAGTCGGGATCCTCTCTACAGGAACCCCAACTGTCTTTTCTTAGGGCTACTCCTCATCGTGTGCATTATAGTTGTGGCTGGCTGGGAGCAGTAGTGCACCCTTCTTTTATTTAAAGTATCTAGGCCTGTGCAGAGCATTACAGTTATACCATTCTCAGTCTGCAGTGCATTAGACAGAGGTCTCACCGTGAAACAGTACTCTTAATATTTCCTAGGCCACTGCAAAGTATTTCAGCTCAGCCGCTGTGCAGAGCATCTCACAATACCCTTTCTTTGGTGGGGTTGAGATAGCCGCAGTTACCAGCACTATCCACTGGCTTTAGAGTCTTCTCCTACTCCACACAGCCTCTATTATCTACAAGTCTCTGCGAGCAGTAAATTACCCCTAGGTATCAGCGCAAGACAGAGGGTTAATTTTTTCAAGTCACAGCATAGAGGCTCCGCGATCTACAAGTCTCTGTGTGCGGTGAATTAAGCTACAGTTGTCAGTGCTGTACAGTGGGGTAATTTATTTGGGCCCTGCTCTATCCTTAATCCGCCATGATGAGGAGTAGGGGTAAGGGTCGAGGACGCGTGCGTCCAAGTGAGGCCGTGTTCCTTGTCAGGTTGAATCACAGCCGGCTGCTGCGGGATTAGGAGAGAGGCAAGTTTCTGGGCTCCTCAGATTCATATCACAATTTGCGGTCCGCGTGGTAGACCTTTATTACAAACAGAGCAGTGCGAGGAGGTCCTGTCGTGGATGGCAGAAAACGCGTCAAGCAATGTATTGACCACCCAGTCTTCTATGCAGTCCACTACTCCCGGCCTAGGGACTGCAACTCTGAATCCTCTGGCTGCTGCTCCTCCTTCCTCCCAGCCTCCTCACTCCATTAAAATGACATATTCTGAGCAGGCAGACTCCCAGGAACTGTTCTCAGTTCCCTGCCCTGAGTGGAAAAAACGGTTCCTCTCTCATCAGGAGTTTGTCGTGACCGATGCCCAACCTTTGGAAAGTTCCCGGAGTCCGGGTGATGAGGCTGGGGAATTCCGGCAACTGTCTCAAGAGCTTTTTGTGGATGAGGATGATGAGACACAGTTGTCTGTCAGTGAGGTAGTATTAAGGGCAGTAAGTCCGAGGGAGGAGCACACAGAGGATTCGGAGGAAGAGCAGCTGGACGATGAGGTGACTGACCCCACCTGGCTTGCTAAGCCTACTGAGGCCAGGGCTTCAGATGGGGAGGCAAGTGCAGCAGCAGGACAGGTTGAAAGAGGCAGTGGGGTGGCCAGGGGGAGAGGCAGGGCCAGAGCAAAGAATCCCCCAACTGTTTCCCAAAGCACCCCCTCACGGCAAGCCTCTGTGCAGAGGGCTAGGTGTTCAAAGGTGTGGATGTTTTTTAGTGAGAGCGCAGATGACCGACGAACTGTGGTGTGCAACCTGTGTCGCACCAAGATCAGCCGGGGAGCCACCACTACCAGCCTCACCACCACCAGCATGCGCAGGCATATGATGGACAAGCACCTCACAAGGTGGGACGAAGGCCATTCACCACTTCCGGGTCACACCACTGCCTCTTCCCCTGTGCCACAACGTGGCACACAGATCTAATGCCCCTCCCAGGACGCAGACACGAGCGCCTCCCGGCCTGCACCCACATCTTCACCTCCACGGTCTTCCACTCCATCCAGCAATGTCTTTCAGCGCAGCCCCCAGTCCCTATGCCGCTTCATTATGCACTATGCTGCATTCCCTGTGCATAATACAAACTCCGCTTTGCCGCATGACATGCGCGACACAGCACAGACAGCTTTTTTACATGACATGCGCGTGACAGACACATCTGTGCCACAGTACATGTTACAAATTCAGCTTTGCTACATTACATGCACATCACAGCACAGACGGCTCTTCTACATGACATGCACATGGCTTAAACACAGCTCTGCTACATTATATGCGCATGGCAGACACGGCTGTGCCACAGTACATGCGCATGTTACAAACTCAGTTTTGCTACATGACATGCGCGTCACATCACAGACACAGCTTTGCTACATGACAAGCGCGTGACAGACATCGTACATAAGCATGTTTCAAACTCCGCTCTGCTACATGACATGCATCTATGCTGACTACACAAATTACACGCACAGCACATTAGACAAACAGCCACTCGCAGCTCTACTACATTTATGCTGACTGCACACATGACACACACAGCTCCTGAAATACAGTAATGAGCCCCTTGTCATGTGATCCCTGACTCCACCCATACAGATGATCACATGACAGTGATGTCATCACAGGTCTTGGCAGTTTCTGTTGGCTTATCCAGTATACAATACTACCAAACTCCAGAATGGCTCCTCCCACAGCAGTGACATCACAGGTCCTTCAGCCCGCCGGATCTCTGTGGTGTCGGTAGGTCGGTGTCTCCTGTCAGGACCGCTGAGTTTTGTCTGACATAATAATGGTTTAGTTGTATTCTTAGTATGTAAGGACCTGCAAAGAGGATAACAATGTTCTCGTCATGTGCCCCTAGACCTCTCCTGATGCACCCCATGATCCTATCTGCCTTGGCAGCAGCTGCCTGACACTGGTTGCTCCAGTTAAGCTTACAGTTAACTAAAACCTCCAAGTCCTTCTCCCTGTCAGTGTTCCCAGTGGTTTCCCATTCAGTGTGTAATGGTGACATGGATTTCCTGCCCATGTGCAGAACCTCACATTTATCACGGTTAGACCTCATTTGCCACTCTTCTGCCCCAACTTATCCAGATCCATTTGGAACTGTATTCTGTCCTCTTGTGTTAATTACTTTACATAGTTTTGTATCACCAGGGCATTAACCCTTTCCAATCCAATTTTTTTGCCACGCTCATTTTTCCCAGCTCCAATTTATTTTGTGCAGGAAAGAGGTTGGTGGATTACTTGGAACAACAACATAGAAAACCACACAAATAAATTACCTAATGATTTTATTAGCACTTTTAGATAAATTACATTTTTTAGCGCGTGATACTTTTTTAAACAAATTGCAGGATGAAGTCCAGGCTTCCTAGTACATGTTTCACAGTAAGGCTGCCTGCAGATGGCCGGGTCGGATCCGGCTGCGAGAATTCTCGCAGCGGGACCCGACCCGAGCGTCTGCAGAGAGCAGCGCGGGCACTCACCTCTCCCGCGGCCCCGGCTCTCTCATGTGCCAGCTGCTGGGCCGCCGGTGCATGCACAGAGCGGGGCCGGTGGCCGGTGAGTGACGTTTCTATGCACAGAAATAGAGCATGCCGCGATTTGTTTGCCGCGCGGCCAAATCGCGGCCGTCTGCCTAGGATTGCGTTTGTTAACGCAATCCTATGGCAGCTTCCAGGGGCGGAAATTCCGCGGAAAATCCCGCCGCGGAATTTTCGCTCGTGTGCAGGTGCCCTAAAAGGTGGTTTCTTTCCTTCCCACTTTCTCATTTCTTTTGCTCACTATTATGTGAATAAGCGAGCTGGAAACAGCACTAAACAGCGCTGGATTCTTCATTCACTGAAAGCCAGATGTTCCTTCTCCTCTGCCCTGCTGCCCTGTATTCTCCGACAATACAGGAGGGGAGAAAGAACATGAGTGCAGTCAGTAAATGACGAGCCCAGCGCTTATCAGTGCTGATAGTGAATGCCCGAATGTGCTTCCCTCCCCCTCTCTGCTGCCGGAGAACACCCGACACACTTTTATGTGAAGAAGTGAGCTGGAAAGAGCACTGGACAGCGCTCCATTCTGCATTTAACTGAATGCCCCCCTGTTCCCAGCTCACTTACTGACATAAAAGTGTGTCGGGTGTTCTCCGGCAGCAGAGAGGGGGAGGGAAGCACATTCGGGCATTCACTATCAGCACTGATAAGCGCTGGGCTCTTCATTTACTGACTGCACTCATGTTCTTTCTCCCCTCCTGTATTGTCGGAGAATACAGGCCTGGAGGTTCCAGGTTCACTTTTTGATCCCCTTTTCAATATCTGCACCATATTGGCTATACGCCAATCCAGTGGAACAGACGCTGTTACTATAGAGTCCTTTAAATAGAAAACAATGATCTATCACATTACTCAATTCCCTCTAAAACTTAGGGGTGTATGCCATCAGGACCTGCAATTTTGTCTGTTTTAATCTTTTGTAAGACGGCGCTGCACTTCTTCCTGGTTAAACTAGTGACATTTTAATGGAGAATTTATTTTATCACTCTAGATTTCACCTGACCTTTTCATTTTCCTCTGTGAATACACTGATGACATTTGTTTGCTCCTCATCACCCTCTACAATTTTTTTTCCTCATTACTTTTTAAAAGGGCAACACTTTCCGTTTTTATCGTTTTACTATTTATATGGAAGAATAACAACTTATTGTTACTTTTGCTCTTTGGCAACATCCTCAAAAATATCAGTACAGAGGACAAATAGGAAAAGTTTAAAAGGATCCTAATCACCTTATGTGAGCAGTTCATACCCTTTAAAAATAAAAGAACTTCAAGTTAAAGGAAACGAATGTGGCTCCACAAGACGGTAAGAGGGGCAATAAACGAAAAAAAGTAAGCATTCAAACTACTAAAGCAAGAAGGCAGCGAAGAAGCACTAAAATCGTACAGGGAAAAAAACTAAATATGCAAAGATAAGATCAAAATTGCTAAGGAGGAGGCTGAAAGACTGATCGCCAAAGAGAGCAAAAACAACCTGAAACTATTTTTTTAACTATATTAACAGCAAAAGGATTTGCACCGAGAGCGCTGGCCCTTTAACAAATAACGCAGGAGAAATCATTGAAGATGATGGAGGGTAGGCAAAACCTATTAAATAGTTTCTTTTCAAGCGTATTTACAAACGAAAAGGAAATGCCACACGAGATGCAGGGGACCAAAATGAACCCTTCAGAAAATATCTCCTACCTAACACAGGAGGAAGTGCGGAACTGGTTAAAGAAGATTAAAATCGATAAATCGCCAGGCCCAGATGGAATACACCCAAGGGTACTAAGGGAACTAAGTGATGTGATAGCTAGGCCGCTGTATCTAATATTTATGGATACTCTCATGACCAGGGTTGTACCATTGGATTGTCGCATTGCCAACGTGGTTCCAACTTATAAAAAGGGGTCCAAAAGTGAGCCTGGTAACTACAGGCCGGTAAGTCTCACTTCAGTAACTGGAAAAATATTCTAGGGGTTTCTGAGAGATGTCATTGAAGAATACCTCAAGGAGAACAACGCTAGAACTCCTCACCAGTATGGATTCATGAAGGGTCGATCATGTCAGACCAATCTGATCAGCTTCTACGATGAAATAGGTTCTAGGCTGGACCTGGGAGAGTCTATTGATCTCGTATATCTGGACTTCTCTAAAGCATTTGACACCGTGCCGCATAATAGGCTGATATATAAAATGAGACAGCTTGGATTGGGTGAAAATGTGTGCAATTGGGTAAAGAACTGGCTCAGAGATAGAAAGCAGAGGGTGGTAATAAATGGCTTGTACTCTGATTGGGCCACCGTTGCTAGTGGGGGCCACAGGGTTCAGTATTGGGCCCCATTCTGTCCAATATATTTATCAATGACCTGATAGAGGGGCTGCACAGTAAAATATCAATATTTGCAGATGATACAAAATTATAAAAGATAATTAATACAGAGGAGGACAATGTGCGGCTACAAAAGGACCGAGATAAGCCGGGGGCTTGGGCAGAAAAATGGCAAATGAAGTTCACTGTGGATAAATGTAAGGTTCTACACATGGGCAGGAGAAACGGATGTCACCAATATACACTAAATGGGGTACTGCTAGGGAAAAGTGATGTGGAAAAAGATCTGGGGGTACTAGTGGACTGTAGATTTAACTGGAGCAACCAATGCCAGTCAGCAGCTGCAAAAGCAAATAAAGTCTTCGGGTGCATTAAAAGAGGTATAGGGGTGAGGGATGGGAACATTATCCTCCCACTATATAAGGCACTTGTCAGGTTCAAAGAAGGGCAACTAAACTAATACATGGAATGAAGGCACTGGGATATCCAGAGAGGTTTGGGATTATTTACCCTGGAAAAAAGATGGCTAAGGGGTGATCAAATAACTCTGTATAAATACATGAGGGGACAATACAAGGATCTCTCCCATGATCTGTTTACACCCAGGACTGCGACGGTAACAAGAGGGCATCCACTAGGTCTAGAAGAAACAGGTTTCATCACCAACACAGAAAAGGGTTCTTTACTGTAAGAGCAGTGAGACTGTGGGACTCTCTGCCTGAGGAAGTGGTGATTGCAAAATCCATAGAGGAGTTTAAGAGGGACTTGATGTCTTTCTAGAGCGGACGGATATTACAGGATATAAATCTTAGGTTAATTGTTAATCCGGGTATACAGGCAGGTAGGGACTATTAGGGGTTGATCCAGGGATTAGTCTGATTTGCCATTAGGGAGTCGGGAAGGAATTTTCCCCCAAAAGGGCTAATTGGCTTCTGCCCTTGGGGTTTTTGCCTTCCTCTGGATCAGCAACACAGGAGGATAACAGGCTGGACTAGATGGACATTGTCTTCATTCAGCCTTACATACTATGTTACTATGTTATGTTACATTTGCTGTTTTTATATGCCTTTTTACATAATTTTATTTTTTCTGCTACAGCTTTTTGATGCTTGTGTCCCCATATGCAGACCAATGATAGCAGTGATCTGTAGTCACAGACATACAAGCTCCCATATGCAGAAGAAATCCATGATGTCAATACTGATTTCACAGGAATTCGCTAGCAACCACTTAAATGAGGAAGCACGGCTTCTGCTTTCAGGAATTCAGTTTAGACCTATGCAAGCTGCATGAAACCCCACAATCAGTGGGTTGCTGAAGTGCAGGATGGATCAGCTGTCGCTGTAAGTAACATCGGGAATCGGTCCCAAGGTTACTGTGATTGCTGATTGCTTCTCTGCAGCATGGACCCACTGCTCACTGTTTTCCGGTAGCATGTGATAGGTTAAACAGTTTCTGAGCCAGGTGCTGTTATCAATCATGTCCTGATGATGGCACTACGATCAGAAGCTATTAGTTACTGCCATAGATAGAAGCCATTCCTTGAAGCTGGAAACGAGCTATGGCTGAGAGAAGTGGGAGCATAAATATACGGTCACCCTGCTGGCTGCTGTATATCTACATGAGGCGGTCAGGAAGGGAATAATGTCTTTACTTGAGCAATGTTGTACAATTGTGCAATGATTTTGCATTTCTTTTATGTGAAGGAACAAAGTTTAAGAGAGGAGCACACAGACAGTGAAGAAAATACACATGTGAGAGCTGAACTGCAGTGCAAAGAAGAGGAATTCCCAGGAGGTATCAATGCAGGTTGGTAGTTACATGAAAGTCAGAGGTTTTCATTAAATGGCTCCCTAACTTTTCAAACAGTTTTTGTACTTTACAGTATGTGATGGTCAATGTTATAATGGCAAAATGCAAGATAAAGCTTTTGTGATGAAAAACCCCACTAAAGCACTGGTCATTAGGGGCCTCACCTCCTTCTAATATGCTGTCCACTGCCTGTTATCAAGCGATGCTCATCTCTAATAACAGACAAGATGAAGAATGGGAAGTGGATGAGGGTGACGACTCATGCTGTACATAGACTTCTGAGGGCAAAACTGAGCTGCTAGAGAGAGAGCACTTACAGAGACATGCCTGCATCTAATAGTAATTGCTTACTATGTAATACCTACTGAAATCACATCTACACTGCTCAGTACTATTCTAGTGTCCTCCATAGTGTTATTTCTGTGTATGTGTTACAGATGGGGAGCAGAATCTGCAGTTTTCTCTGTGCAATGTATAGAAGCCTACATAACTGCAGATATATGGCCTGCAGAGGGTAAACCTGGTCATCTATGCAAGATGCAAGTCACATAATAGCCAGAAATAGTGTACATATATGGCAGCTTATTCTGATAAGTCATCTGAAAAGTTAGGTATGCTTTTACTCAGTTCCCCTTCAGCACAGGATAAGCGGTCTTCCATGTAGGGGAGGCAACAGCACTTATTACGGCCACACTCGGGTGTTTTTTATCCATCCTAGTATAGTAAGCTTCATTCTGTCTACGTTTCCTGGACGTCTTGACTATCATCACACGTAACATGTGGTTCCTCCTGTCTTATTGGGACAGACGGAAGAATAATTGAAAATCAGTGTAAGGGCTTATTTAGACGACCGTATATTGGCTCGGTTTTCACGCCAAGCCGATATACGGTGTCCTTGTCTGCAGGAGGGGGGGAGGATGGAAGAGCCAGGAGCAGGAACTGAGCTCCCGCCCCCTCTCTACCCCTTGCCACTATTTGCAATGGGAGGGGCGGGGCAGAGCTAAGTGACAGGACTTAGCTCGGCCCCCCCCCCCTTATTGCAAAGTCCTGTCGCTTAGCTCCGCCCCTGCCCCTCTCATTGCAAATAGTGGCAAGGGGCGGGGAAGGGGCGGGAGCTCAGTTCCTGCTCCTGGCTCTTCCATCCTCCCCCCCCCCTTCCTGCAGACAAGGACACCGTATATCGGCTCGGCGTGAAAACCGAGCCGATAAACGGTCATCTAAATAAGCCCCCAATATGTGTCCAGGGACAAGTTTCACAAGGCTCTCGCTTTATGTCACTAGAAACATGCAAGTTGACCTCATAAAGTGATGGATTGCATTAATATACAGTATAGAATATTATTTGCTGGTGAGGGGCACTTTTTGTTTTGCTCTTTCCATATATGCGGACGTTCGTGGTCCCACATGAAGGCAGTGCTCAGCAACCTGCACTGTTCGTATTGATATGCATGGAGCGACAGCAACCTCCCCTCCATTCATGTGGGGACATTTGGGACCCCTGTTCTTCGCATTGGGTGGAGGTGCGACAACTAGGATCTCCACTTATCATAAAGATACGAGTATACCCTATCCTATGGATGGGGATAATTTAATCACTTGGCACAGCTCCTTTTTAATTATGTGTCTGATTATTTTCCAACTTGTCCTAGCTGCTGTTTTAGCGGATGGTAATGTGAATGTGTGCTTCATTTTAGTTTTATTAATTGCATAACATTTTATAGATGACGAATAATCTGGTTTATCCTTTTTGTTTTATTTCAATGTTTTTTCCAACAGAGAAAGCTAGATTTTTACAATCGCAGAAAACGGATGGAGTACGGCCCCCAACCCAATAAACAGGGGACATGCGTATTTGTTGTATATATGGGTTATAGCTAAGTGTTGGTACTGTTAGGGACGGGGACAGGGATCCGGGTACTGTATTTTTTTATATTCACCCGCTCCCTGGTTCCTGCACAATCACCCACCGAAGATCATGCGCCTCATGGCAATGTAACTCTTCTCGGGATTGCCATGTGCGCAATCTCCTATACAATCCATGGGAGAGTGAGTGTGCATCAATCTGAGAAGAGTGTCATTGCCGTGCCGCGCCCGATCTTCACAACGCAAGAACCAGGGAGCCGGTGAGTATAACAAAATAGCTTAGTTTATAATGCTGCAGAAGGGTGACCCGTTCCCTTTACTATCCTGCCTTATCTAGTTCTCTTGCAGTACTGCAGTGCTGTCATTAAAGAAGTATTCCCATCTCATACGTTTATGGCATATCCATAGTATATACCTAAAGTCTGATAGGTGCTGTCATGAGGTAGGCAACCAGGCTTCATATCATCTGACATGGATGCAGTTGCATGGAATTGAATTCCACTGCCTCAATCCTACACTCCTTGCAAGATGAAGCATAGGTCACACCCCAACACAGTCCTATTGGCCCCAAAAATACACATTGCCATCACTGACTGTTTTACTGCAAGGCAGGTCAGCCACCTAAATTCTGGTAGTGTTCCAGAGTACAGGCACTCAATGCACCCCAGCAGTTGGGTTACACTCATCGGGGTCTATAGGTAACTGCTCTAGCTGCTAGAGTGAAACATGGAATATTTATCAATTTTTTTTGTAGATAGTCATATAAATTAACCCTTTGCAATCCAATTTTGAATTCAGGGTTTCCTATGGGGCTTTCTCTTTCTGCCAATTCACAATGGCGCCATCTATTGGCTAGAGCCAATACTGCGGTATGGGACATGCTGGAGAGGCCCCCGACAACAGAGCGGCCAGTAATATATAGTAAGAATACCCTGCCGGACGTCTTCCGAAATCGGAGCTGTACAGCCTTCAATCAGAATGTCTTCAGACGTCAGACAGTGGATTGGAAAAGGTTAAAGGGTTTGCCCAAGTTACTTAATTTATATGTAAATAGGTCTCCTATGGCAAAAAAAACCCCAAACCAGCTAATACTAGCCTCTCCCTGAGTCAATTGCTGAGCTCTGTCATTGGCTGCAGCAGCTTATGACCTCTCATGCACATGTTGCAGTAGCCTGTAAACAATACGTCACAGAGGAGACCCAGAGCTGTTGATGGCAATGTTTTGGGGAGCCTGGAGAGGTGAGCAATATCTGCTTTCTTATTTCTCTGCTATGGGGGACCTGTTTTACAGGCAAATTAAGTAACACTGACAACCTCTTTACTGTTGGTTTGATTTTGGGCAGGGTAACTTTGTATAATAGAATGTGTCAAATAATAAGACCTTTTCCGATGGTTCATTGCCTTTAATGCCATCCAGTGATCCAGAAAGTATTGGTCTCTTTTTTTTTTCTTGTCCAGTACATTTCATGTCCATTCCACATGACATTGAATAAAATTGTTTTCCCCAGGAGACCACAATCAATGGACCCTCTCAGACAGACATCTTGATTCATTTTCAGACAATGAATTGGAAGATAATGATGCTGCCCATGAATGTCCCGAAGATCATTGTGTTACAGAAACCACTCTAATCCTTGATAATAGTCAGGAACATTTGCTAGATGACTCCAGTATTGCTGAAAGCAGACTTCATATAGACAACGTATTTCAGTGTCTACCTCAGGACAAAAAATTGACCTCTCAACAGAATCTCAGTGTAGCGGAGAAGCAGTTCCCATGTTATACATGTGGGAAAACCTTTGGCGAGAAAGCCACACTCATCAGGCATGAGAGAATCCACACGGGGGAGAAACCATTTGCCTGTTATGAGTGTGGAAAATGCTTTACCCAGAAATCTGATTTAGTTGTCCATCAGAGGATTCACACCAACGAGAAGCCCTATTCTTGCCTCCAATGTGGTAAATGTTTTACCCAGAAATCCACGTTAGTTGCCCATCAGAAATTTCACACCAGAGAGAAGCCGTTTTCTTGCCTCGATTGTGGGAAGTGCTTCACTCGGAAGTCTGATATGAGCAAACACCAGAGGATCCACACTGGAGAGAAACCTTTCACGTGCTCGGACTGTGGGAAATGCTTCATCCGGAAACCAGATCTGGTGAAGCATCAGAGGATCCACACCGGTGAGAAGCCCTTTATCTGCTCAGAATGCGGCTCGTGCTTTACACATAAGCCAAACCTTGTCGCCCATCAAAGAATTCACAAAGGCGAAAAACCATTTTCATGTTCTGACTGTGGAAAATGCTTTACCCAGAAGGCCAGCCTTCTCGACCATCAAAGGATACACACAGGGGAGAAGCCATTCTCATGTGTGGAGTGTGGAAAGTGTTTTACCCAAAGGTCCATCCTATTTAAACATCAGACTATACACACAGGGGAAAAACCATTCACATGTTGCTACTGTGGCAAATGTTTCAAGCTAAAGTCAGATATTGTCCGTCATCAGAAAATACACACACACCTGCATCGGTAACCCAGAAGCTTCTAGAACGTATAAGGAAGTCACAACCAAATGGCCAAACCCCCCAGGGACCATATTGTGGAGAACAGTGGGACTTGTTCCAGTTGTTTGTTTTTTGTTTTAGAATTATTGTAAGTAATATTATTGTTAGACTTGTTGAAGGTGTTTTCCAGGAAACCTTTATTAAGGACCTATCTCAGGACAGATCATCAATAGTTGATTGGCTTGGATCCACTGCTAGGGACCCCAACGAATCAGCTGTTCTGGAGCCCACAGTCACCAGTAAAACACAGGGTACAGAGTGGAAGCAGATAGTTCTGATCCCTGTTTGGTGGCCAGCGCTGGTAATTGCAGGCACACTCCCATTAAAATCAATGAGCGCTGCATCTGAAATTACCAGTGCCACCCACTACACAGGGGTTGGAGATATTTCCCTTCCACTCTGTATGCTGTATAACAGTGGGACCTAGAACACTGGGTCCCAAACAGCAGAGCCCAGTTTAACTGTTCATGATCTGTCCTAAGGATAGGTCATCAATAAAAAAAAAAATAGGCCATCAATTTTTTAAAGGCTGGGAAACCCCTTTAAATTAAAATTGTATAAAGTAACTTAATTCAAATACATACTGAGAATTTTGGTTAAAGTGAAATAAGCGATGTTGGATGTTTCCAAGTCTAAGGCAGAGGCTTACAGTAGTTCCAGGTTCACTCACCTGGTGTATCTGTCTTGCTGAGGAGGTATATCTTTAGTTTATGATGTGTGGTACTGTTTCAGAGAACCACAAAGACTTACAGCCCCCCTCATCTGCTGCTGAGCCAGTGTACATAAGCATATATGATACTTGCTGCTTGGGCAATGTTTTGGTGTAACATACAGTGAAAAAAACTATCAATAGGAGTTTGAAGCCCACATGGATTCGCCTCAAGGTTAGGAGTAGTCAGCAAATTTTCAAAACACCCTAGTGTATCTTTAACATGTTCGCTAGTTAATCAGAGCACCCGCCCTGATGGGGGCGACTATGATTGCCAACCTCGCTCTAATATCCCCTAGTCTAGATGGATAATAAGGGAGAGAAAGGATGAACAAATGAACCAAAGATGAATAATCCGTATAAGAGCTGAAAAATCGAAGCCGCCAAGTCCTTGTTCATAGCTGTTTAAAGTCTGGAAAATCTAAGGAAATAATAGTATTTGTCAATACCTATAAAATAGCTGGTGAATAGTTTCTCAAACCCTTATAACGGTCAAAGCTCCGATGTGTTTCCCTCACTCTTTAGTGGGTTAATGAGGGAACCACAAAGAACAAATGCTCTAAATTTATCAACCTATTGTATAAAACAGACCTGTAAGGTGTATTCATATACTTCTTAATAGATTAATATCCAAAATTCACTTGGTTCATAGCCAGGTGATATGTCCATATCCATCACTGTCCATCACCATCTTCACAAACACAGACTGAGACGTTGGCCAAAAGTTTACATCAATACAAAATTGGTGAAAGCCAATGCTCCTCACGATACTTATCTTGCCCACAATGGTAATATGCAGTATACGATGCTGTCTGCTGAGCTGGTGTAGTTGAGTTTACTATGTGATAATATATGTTGAGCCGTTGTATCTAAGCTTGCTATGTGTGATACTGTTTTAGAGAACCACATAGATCCATCATAAGCTGCTGATGCAATGTAGAAGTCTAACTACGCACCTGTTGTATCATAATTTCTTGTGTGATACTGCTGAGCCAGGGTATCTGAGCCTGCCATGTGTGATACTGCTGAGCCAGGGTATCTGAGCCTGCCATGTGTGATACTGCTGAGCCAGGGTATCTGAGCCTGCCTTGTGTGATACTGCTGAGCCAGGGTATCTGAGCCTGCCTTGTGTGATACTGCTGAGCCAGGGTATCTGAGCCTGCCATGTGTGATACTGCTGAGCCAGGGTATCTGAGCCTGCCATGTGTGATACTGCTGAGCCAGGGTATCTGAGCCTGCCATGTGTGATACTGCTGAGCCAGGGTATCTGAGCCTGCCATGTGTGATACTGCTGAGCCAGGGTATCTGAGCCTGCCATGTGTGATACTGCTGAGCCAGGGTATCTGAGCCTGCCTTGTGTGATACTGCTGAGCCAGGGTATCTGAGCCTGCCATGTGTGATACTGCTGAGCCAGGGTATCTGAGCCTACCTTGTGTGATACTGCTGAGCCAGGGTATCTGAGCCTGCCATGTGTGATACTGCTGAGCCAGGGTATCTGAGCCTGCCATGTGTGATACTGCTGAGCCAGGGTATCTGAGCCTGCCATGTGTGATACTGCTGAGCCAGGGTATCTGAGCCTGCCATGTGTGATACTGCTAAGCCAGGGTATCTGAGCCTGCCATGTGTGATACTGCTGAGCCAGGGTATCTGAGCCTGCCATGTGTGATACTGCTGAGCCAGGTTATCTGAGCCTGCCATGTGTGATACTGCTAAGCCAGGGTATCTGAGCCTGCCATGTGTGATACTGCTGAGCCAGGGTATCTGAGCCTGCCTTGTGTGATACTGCTGAGCCAGGGTATCTGAGCCTGCCATGTGTGATACTTATCTCAATCCAAAATAAGGCTTGTTGACCAATCTTTTCATAGGTTGTTACATGGACTACTTAATCACTACTTAGAGGGGCTTTCTGAGACTATTCTTAGGATAGGTCATCAATATCATATTGGTAGGATCTGCTGTCTGGCACCCTAAGGATCAGCTGATTGAAGAGGCCTTGGCCCTTATGGGTGTGCTGCAGCCTCTTCCCAGGCTTCTGGCATCATGTTCATTGGTCACCTGGCCAAAATGCAGGTCAGTCCCATTCAAGTGAATGGGATTGAGTTTCTATACCTGTATGGCAATGAGCCTGGCATACAGTGAAGTGGCTGTGACGCTCACCTAAGAGCTGCGCCCATTTCGGACAGCTGATCTGCATGAGGTCCTGAATGGCAGACCCCTCCGATTTGATGTTGATGAGCAATCCTGAGGATAGGTAATTAATATGTTAATCCTGGAAGGCTTCTTTAAAGTAAACCTGTCTGGAAATTTATTCTATATGAAGAGCCTATGATGGAGGAAGAGACGATGAGCTCTGAGATATACAGGTTTGTGTGATTTGGAGCAGGCTGTCCGAGTAAAAAGAATAGTGTATGAGAGGACCCTCAGGGCTCACTCAGATGGGTGCATGTTACCCACCTAATATGTGGTGCTAAAAGCCCATTGTTTTTATGCACATAAGAAAAAACGCAGCAGGTGTCCTATTTTAACACTTAGATTATTACCGCCTAGGCATAAATTAACGATAGGTTACACCATAAACGTGATTACTAAAATGTCCAATCTTAATTCATTGGTGGACAATCATACATTGTGAGGTTAAAATTACGCTATAGCATACAGGGTTGTTATTACTACACCCCTAATACAGCTATATTAACCCTTTAGGTGTTCTTACCATCAAGGATTTATTTATATTTCAGTGAAGCAATTGCTCACTTCTGAATGATCCTATTGTAATCAATGCATGTGTCGTCACGTCTCTGACTCTGGGGATAGGGAAGCCAGGGAGGGACAGTAAGGAAGCACTATGTCTAGCCGGCGGAAATTGCGGGTTAGTGACCAGCGTTGTGAGGGGTCCCGGAATAGACACTAAGCCATGTCCCGGGGCGCCAAGCCCCCATATTTTAAGGACTCCTAACAAAAGGGTTGAGAGGCCCTTTAGGTCTCCCAGGTACTGTCTTGGGATCCATAGTGCCCCCTGTGCTATCCTAGGATCCAACATGTATTCCATTTCTACCCACAATTTTATGGTCCTTCCCTGCATCAAAGTGAGGATGAAATTCGCAAGACAGGCCCTGTAATAGAGCGAGAAATCTGGGAGACCCAGTCTCCCTTCCTCCTTGGTCCGCGTGAGCAATCTATAACTTAGTCGGGATCTACGATTCGCCCAAATGGAATTAGTGATTAGGGCACGGATGGAGATATTGCCGGTCGAGGGGCACTGGAAGGGTCTGACACAAATATAAGAATTTTGGGAGGGAGTCCATCTTTACTGCAATAATCTGTCCCGTCCATGACACATATAACAGGCTCCATCTGCTCAGATCCGCCCTGAGATTGTTTCGGAATGGAAGGAAGTTTAGTTCAAAGATCCTTGTTGGGTCCGCCGGAAGCTGAATTCCTAGGTACTTAATGGACGAGGATCTCCACCTGAAGGGGAAGGACTCTGATCTCTGATTTTTGGAGGGTAACTTTAAAATTGCTCACCCGCCCGTACCTCTCAAACTCTTTCATCTCCACCGGCAGTCCCACCCTAGGGTTTGACAGGAACAGGAGAAGGTCGTCTGCAAACAACGCCATCTGATGCTCAGAGGGACTCTCCGTCTGGCCTCTGATACACCCATTTCTCCTGGTGGCAGTGGCCAAGGATTCCATGGATAGAATATATAGGAGGGGCGATAGGGGACATCCTTGCCGGGTCCCATTGTTAATCTGGATGGAGTCCGTGAGGGCGCTATTCACTCGAATCCTGGCAGATGGGCCAGGGTCAATTCTCTCATCCTTTGCCTCAGGCCCACCTGATGGAGGGTCCCCTCTAGGAACCTCCACCTGACCCTGTCGAAAGCTTTTTCCGCGTCCACCGCCAACAGGCAGGGTGATTTGTTTGCTACTTTTGCACGTGCGATCAGGGAGATAGATTTAATGGTATTGTCCCTGGCCTCCCTACCGGGGATAAATCCCACCTGCTCCCTATGGATCAGGCCTGGGATATGTTTGCTAAGTCTGTTTGCGTCAAATTTTGCCAGGATCTTTACATCTATATTTATCAGGGATATAGGCCTATAGTTGGCACAGGAAGAAGGGTCCTTTCCCGGTTTTGGGATTACCACTATGGAGAGCCTGGGGCGGGAGGGGACTCCCCTGGGAAATCTTGTTAAACACCTGTGTTAGGAGAGGGGTCCATTCTTCCCCAAAAAGCTTGAAAATCTTGCCGAAAACCCGTCTGGGCCTGGGCTCTACGGTAGTTTCGAGCGAGGACTAAGTTGGGGGAGGGTAGGGGGAGAGGAGATTGGGTAGGACATAGGGAAGAGGGAGCTGGGGAGGGTAAAAAACAAACATTTGTAGGCCTTAATTCAGGCCTCACCAATCTAAACTATTTGCTTACTGTCGCTAAGCACTAGCTACTAGTGCAGCTAAGAGCTGCCTAACCTAGGTGGGGGAAGGGAGACCGGAAACGAAGGTGCACCCCCGCCATCACCGCCATTCAAAAATCCTGCAACTTTTTCTTGATGGATGGCTTAAGGCCATCCACAAATGCCAATGCAAGCATGGTGTCAGCCCATCTGGTCTGAAGCTTTGCAAAGAAAGCCCCAATACTGTCTCCCTTTTTACTGTACTACAGTGGATAGGGACAGGGAGGATTCCTTTAACTTTTCTTTAGCCCAGTGATGTAGTCTTAACCTCCAGTAGATGGAGAAAAAAGGGGGGGGATAAAAAGAGGCGGGAAGGAGAAAAGAAAAAAAAGGGGGGGGGGGAGAGCTGGGCACAGGTTGGAGGAAATAGAGGAGGTTTGCACAACTGTAGACTACAATCGCATCCGCCACAGGACCCTTCAGCTTGGGATGTTGTAGGTAGAAAAGGAGTTCAACAAAGGTGAGCCACTCAATGGGGAAGACAAACTAAAGGCACCGGTGTAGCGTCACGGCCCACTCAAGGAGCAAGTCTCCAACTGTGTTGTGCGTCAATTTTTCAGCCGATGTCTTGGGCCCTGGATTATTTATTTTTTGCACCTTGACCCGCACTGCCCGCCACTTGCGACTCCAACCTGGGTGGGGGAACCGGCATCCCTCCAATTTTGGGCCAGTCCGGGATCGCAATTTGGGGCAGTTCCATAGTTCCAAGGAACTTGGGTAGATCGCCAAGGTGTCTGAACACTGCCGCCTTCCCACCTTTTCTGGCTTGTAACTGCAGGGGAAATCCCATCTGTATGCGATGTCTCTTTCCCTCAGTGCATTCAGAAGAGGTTTGAGGGCCCTGCGCAGTTGGAGTGTGCATTTGGACAGGTCCGGTTACACAGACACCAAGCGACCTTTAAACTGCAAGTCTGCTGCCTTGCGTGAGCACTGTAGTATTTGTTCCTTCTCTTTATAAACATGGACTTGGCAAAGGACATGCCTGGGCTTAGCGGGATCTGTTGGTTTCGGACCGAGTACGCGATGTACTCTGTCTAGTTCCAGGATGGAGTTTAGGGGTCTCTCCAGAAGATGGTTAAAGAACTCAGTAATCCAGTCCTCATGTTGGTCATTGCCGACCTCTTTGGACAGACCCCTCACACATAGGTTATTGGGCCTGTGGCGGTTTTCACTATCCTCAATATGATTGGACAGTTCTACGATCTGGTGGGCTTGTGTTTCCAGAATCTGCGCTTGCTCCATCATGGTACTCTGAAACTTGTCTTGTGTTTCTTCTATTTCCTCTACTCTCTGCCCGACATGTTGGATGTCCTTCTGCAGACCCGCTATGTCTCGTTTGTGGGCTGCATCTAGTTTCTGCAGTAGATTGTTCATCTCCACTTTTGTAGGAATGGCCTTCAGTTGGGCCCTCCAGTCCCAATCCTCATCTGTTGTTAGCGGGGCACCGGCTGCCATGGAGCTGGGCTGCTGAACAGCTCTTTTGTTTGGGGTGTGCGCCCCCCCCCCCCTCCGTGTCCTCTCCATACTGGGGGGAGCCTCCGGGCCCCCCAACCTTGTCAGCTCCCTTACCTCCTGGTCCTTTAGACTTACTGCGGGGTATTGCCCGACCAGGGTCTCGGGGGGACCTTTGCGGCGGGGGGCTGGCCTCAAGCCCTGACCCCCTATTATGACTCAGGTCCCCTTCTTCCTCTCCCCTCTCTATGGTGCACCGCTGGTCTGTGGGGCTCTGATTGGCATTTCAGGTGCCCTTATGGTAGGCTTAACGGGACCCAGGAGACTCTGTTTTTGAGGGGAGCGGGCAGGCCGCCCACCTGGGGAGTGTAGTATGGGAGCTGCAGCCTCTTCAACATGTGGCATGCATTCGCTGCCTCCCCCCCCCTCCCCTGCCAGCGCCATCTTCCCTGTCCCTCATCAGAGACAACACCTCACCGGTGCAGGGATCTCCCGGAGTCTCCTCCCGACTGTCCATCTGCTCCGCTGCTCGTCGTGGCCGGGGCTCCAGCTCCTCAGCAATCAGTGACGCGGCTTCCTCCTCCCTGTCGGCCTTTCCGGACTGGGCAGCGTGGCGCCATCTTGATCCTCCCGCTCGGCGTCGGCACCCCTCCAGGGGAGCGGAGAAAATGCTCCAAGCCTGGAGTGGAGGGTCGCATCGGCAGCCTGGAGTGGAGGGTCGCATCGGCTGCCTGGGGTCTTCAGGGATCCTTTTCTTCCCCATGTTGGTCGGGATGAGGGTCTGCGGCGGTGGAAAGGTCTTTTTTCTCGGCGGGTCTGGCAGGAGCTCGGGACCCCAGCGTCTTAGTCCATCCGTTGTAAGCCACACCCCCCCATACCATTGGTCATATTTTGGCACTTTGTTCGGTTACACAGAATCATTGAGTCATTTGTTGGTGTTCCTTCATCAAGGGCTATCTGGGCGCACTTTCCTATCTTAGATTTATGGCAGGTAAAGTGGTAGCAGACATCTGCTCCTGTCACCTGTCTGACTTGAAACGTGGTCATGTTTACCCACTGGGTATGTTCTACTTGTGGGCATTCTGGACAGTATTCATAGATATTTACAAAATTCTGAATGTCATTTTCCTCTACCTCGCTGCCATTATGAATTACTGAAAATACACTTTTTAATACTGAAGTTGAGATAGATACTGTTA
Source organism: Eleutherodactylus coqui (assembly GCF_035609145.1). Lineage (NCBI taxonomy): Eukaryota > Metazoa > Chordata > Amphibia > Anura > Eleutherodactylidae > Eleutherodactylus > Eleutherodactylus coqui. The sequence continues at coordinate 123,508,385 of NC_089849.1, forward strand.
ACAGGCAGGTATGCAGTATGTCCTCACTGCTCTTAAGATTTGCCATACACATATTAGTAATATTTAATACATCCCGGGCCAAGCACTCCCACATGTAACCATGCCCTTCTGCCCACTGCATCCACCTTCTTTTATGCGTTAGCTGCTTTGTTTCTTTAGCTGGTGGGAAACCAAAAAGGAGAAAAAATGCAAAGACCATGACAGTTATACTGCAGGCAATGAGGGATACAGACTGCATTGCCCCTGGGGTTTGGTTTTCTTTTTGCAGTGTGAAGCGTGGATCTAATTTAGTTTTCCTTTCAGCTTGACTGAGGTGCTTGTGGTCAGCAGGACCTGGTAGGTCCCATCAAATCTTGGTTCCACCTTCCTCATGTGTCTCCGGATGACAACCCAATCTCCAGGCTGTAGGTTATGTGAGCGTTCTAGAGAATTAGGATCTGGAGTAGAAAAAAACACTTGGTCATGTGTTACTTTCAGATGTTTGCTCAAGGACTGTACATACTCAGTCAGTGTCCCAAACCGTGCCTGCAATTGTTGAGGAAAATACACGCCCAGTCTTGGCACATTGCCAAACAAAATTTCATAGGGAGACAATTCTGTCTTTCTATTAGGTATGTACCTAACTGAGAAAGGGCTAATGGAAGACACTCATTCCAAGGTTTGCCCGCTTTTCCTGCATTGCTTTTTGTATTTTTAATTTTAGCGTACCGTTCATCCTTTCTACTTTCCCACTACTCTGTGGATGGTAGGGTGTGTGAAAGGCCTGGGATACACCCAGAGCAGACATGATGTGTTGCATTATTTCACCTGTGAAGTGTGTACCTCTGTCTGACTCAATCACTTCCGGTACCTCGTATCTGCAGATTACCTCTTTCATGAGTTTCTTTGCGGTTACCTGAAGGGTTGCCTTGGTAACAGGGTAGGCCTTAATCCAACCTGAAAAGACATCAACAACAACAAGCACATATTCATACTTCCCAACAGGTGAAAGCTGAATGTAGTCAATTTGCAATCTCCTAAATGGATAGAGTGGCCATAGGCAAGTGTTTTTGTGGCACCTTTACCTTCTGTCCTAGATTGCTTATGGCACAGATCATGCAATATTGGACAAATGATGCAGCAGCTACAGAGAACCCAGGAGCCACCCATCCTCTTTCAAGCGTTGACATTATTGCTGCTTTTGATAGATGTGTCTTTCTGTGCATCAGCTGGACCATCATGGGGTACAGGGACCGTGGTAGGCAAGTTCTGTTGACTGCCATACACCATCCTGTTCTGCTGCTCCCATTTTAGTCCATTTATCATTTTCTTCCCTGCTGGCTTGTAATTGTAAAGTCCTTAGCAAATTACTGTTCAAGTGTTTATCTCTGACTTGTGCTGTCAGTATCTTCTTTTCTTCTTTCTTCTAAGGATTGAGGGCCACTGCCTTTGCTGTGAGGTCTGCTAGGGCGTTGCCTCTTGCTTCTCCAGTGTTGGCTTTGGTGTGAGCTTTCACCTTGAGGACTGCTACTTTGTCAGGTAGAAGTAGGGCCTCCATGAGACTCTGCACAGCTGCACTATTCTCAATTGGTTGTCCAGCTGAGGTAAGAAACTGTCTGGCCTTCCATATTGGACCAAATGCATACCGGGAATCAGTGTTAATGTTTACCGTCTTACCTTCTGCCACTCTACACGCCTCTGAGGGCCTTCAGTTCCGCTTCTTGTGCTGAGACATGCAGAGGCAGAGCTTCAGCATCATGTTGTGTGACCACTGCATATCCAGTATGGAATCATCCATCCTCACCCTGGTACCTGGAAGCATCTACAAAAAGCTCAAAATGTGCATTGTCAAAAGGGGTTGCAGTAATTCTTTCAAAACCTGCAGTTTCCTGTTGCATCAATGCTAGACAATCATGGTGATGCTCTACATCAAATAGATCAGAATCTTGCTGCAAAGAATTTAAAAATAACTGATCTGCAGTACCTAAAGCACCTATGTCTCTCCCTCCCCCATTTGGACCAGGGTACTCTATTGGAAGAAGAGTAGTCGGGTTCAACGTAGTGCACCGCTGGAAAGAGATGTTAGGGGGCATAAGAAGGGCACATTGCAATCTGATTTGACGTGCCAAAGACAAATGTTTTGGTTGGACCTGTGTCCGTATGCTCTGCATTTCACGAGGGGTGAGGACCACTAGGGGGTAGTCTAAGACCAACTCAGAGGATTTGTAACCATTGCTTGTACTGCTGCCACCGCACGGATACATGAGGGCGCTCCACGAGCCACTGGATCCAGACGCATGGAGTAGTATCCAAGTGGTCGTAATTGCCCTCCGTGTTTTTGTGTCAGTACTGCCATTGCGTGACCAGAAAGTTCAGTGCAGAAGAGAGTGAAAGGTAAAGTATAGTTAGGAATTCCCAAGGCTGGGGAGCTGAAGATAGAGAGTTTTAAAGTATGAAAGTTGTCAATTGCTCAGAGGTCAGAGGGAAAGTAATGACAGAGAGGCAATCGTACAGTGGTTGCATGATAGAGGAGGCAGAGTGGATGCACGGACGGCAGTAGAAGACAAGACCCAAAAAGGTACGGAGTTTGGCAACAGAGGAAGGCGCATGAATGGCCTGGACAGCGGCCTTCCATTCCTCTGTTAAATGTCTGGTTCTTTGAGTCAGGCAATGACCCAAGTAAACAACCTTTGTTTTGCAAAACTGAAGTTTTTCCTTTGAGGCTTTGCAACCGTTTTTGCAAGGAAAATCATCAGTGAGATGGTGGCCTGTTGGCAGGCTTTCACATCATCAGCACACAGTAAAAGATCATCAACATATTGCAGAAGTACCACCCCAGGTTGGAGGGACCAACCCTGCAACACTGATTGGGGTGCCTGAGTGTACACGGTTGGCGAATTTTGAGCTCCGTGCAGGAAAACCGTCCACTCATACTGTTTTCCTTTAAGGGTGAAGGCAAAAAGGTATTGACAGTCAGGGTGCAGGGGAACACTGAAATAGGCATTTGTCAGATCCAACACTGTGAAGTATGTGGCGGTAGAGGGTACCTGTGCTAGTAAGGTGTGAGGATTGGGCACCAAAGGAGTGTCCAAAACCATTACCTTGTTCACCTCACGGAGGTCATGGACCATGCGGTAGGTGTCCGGCTGACTCTTCTTGACTGGAAAAAGAGGGGTGTTTACTGGACATCGTATCTCGCGTAAAGCCCCCATTTGGACCAAGTCTCCCACCAGTCCCTTGCATCTTCTTGTGGGAAACTAGGAGGATACTGTTTGACCAGGTGGGGGGGGGGGGTATATCCTGGCTTCAGGTATACCATCATAGGGGGTACATTCAATTTCCCTATGTCTGTCTTGGAGGTGGCCCACAATTTGTCAGGAACTATGGAAAGCTGGGTTTCTTCAGCGGCTGTAAGGACAAACACATGAGCTGGATCCACCAAGAAAGCAGTTAGTTTGCAAAATTCTTCTGAACTGGCACCTGAGGTCTCAACCTGTACCGATTCATCCGGTGAGAATTTGATGGATGCAGATAAGGCTTGTAAGATGTCAGTGTCAAGAACAGAGATGGGAATGTCATCACTGACCAGCAGCTTAGCTATTACCATCTGACCCTTGAATTTGAGTGGAAGGGGTTTGGTTTTCCCCCCAACTCCACTACTGATTGTGTACTCTGCTGTCTATGGGGTGGAGGTACAAGGTGCCTCTGGATGACGGACATGGCAGTCCCCGTATTAATAAGAAATAGAATGTCATGATTTTAAACTTCCCCCTAATGTAGACCGCTGAACCTTCTGTTTCTACAGTGATGGGAAATAGCGGCAGGGGATTGCCTGTTTTTCATGACTGTTCCTCTGTAGAAGGAGCAGGCACAGTGTCGGACTGTTGCTTTTGCCCTTAAAAACGTCTTGCATTCACACTTGAAATGACCAGGTTTGCCACAAGAATGGCACTTGAAATTATGCTGTTTGGGTCTACCTCCTTTGTTGTAGCTTCTACCACCTTCCCCTTGTGCTAACATGACATGTTTACCAGGACTAACTTTCTCTGATCTCTCATTTAATTCTGTGCCCTTGGAGACCTGGAACAAGAAGGGCATTGCAGTCTGCCTCCATTCTGGCTTGCAATCCTGCAACTTTTTCTTGATGGATGGCTTAAGGCCATCCACAAATGCCAATGCAAGCATGGTGTCGCCCATCTCTCCAATCCCGTTATGCCCTAAGTCAGCCCATCTGGTCTGAAGCTTTGCAAAGAAAGTCTCAATACTGTCTCCCTTTTACTGTACTACATTGGATAGGGACAGGGAGGATTCCTGTAATATTTTTTTAGCCCAGTGATGTAGTCCCGTGATGTACAATGGACCAGATAACCAATCAAGGGGGTTTATCTAATTGAAATCGCACCCACAATGCCTTTTTACATGGTCATTTATGATAGCTCCAACTGCTTCTCCAGCTTTGAGAGCAGTTAGGGGTGTCAGGTCCTGCCATGTGGCATTGTAGGTGCTCTGTATTTGTGCCATTTGTCTGTAGTATGGCATCAGTCTGGCAATAGGGGTCTGGCAATTGTTGGATTAGTGACATGTGCTCCTTGGGGGATCCAGGGTTTGTACTCCGCCATGGACACCTGTGTGATTTCCCCAGGTGCTGTCCCTCTGGCCCTGAGGAGGATGAAGCATTATGGAGATCAGAATTATTTGCCCTTCCCTCTGCTGCGGGTGCCGCTCATTGTGCTATTGCCTGACTGCGTGTTACTACAGGGTAAATTTCTCACGTGACTTGCGAGCGACGAGCATTACCAGTCAAACGAGTGTCCCTGTTGTCTGGATTCTGTTGACCACACACCCTACAAGTCCAACCCATGGGTCTTTGAGGCAGAGGGATTGGGGTAGGGAGGTGTTGTCCGGTGTGGATTGTCAGGGGGTGCATAATACATACATCCCTTGAAATCCATCTTCTGATAGCCCATTCCTGCTGTGCCTACACATGTCTTGATCCAACTGTTTAACATATCTCCTAGTCCATTATCTCTCATCCAGCCTCCGTGATTGTCTCTAAACCTCTCCCAAGTTTGCTGGTCTAAGGCTCCCTCTCCCCAGACATTTGCTTTTCACAACAGCTTACTACATCCTTTCCCCACAGCTTGTTTACCTTCCCTCTCCTCCACTTTTTTTTTTTGGCTGTTTTCCATAAAGGCGCTCTCTTGCCCTGTACATTTCCCATATTGTCTGTCCTTGGTGTGCTATACTTCAGTCCCTCTTATCTCTTCCCTAACTTTATTTTCCCTTCTTTTACAAAAGATTTTCCCTAAGAGCTACTATTGAAAGTTAGTCCTGTTCTACCTAGGCTTCTCGCAACCCAAAGGTTGTACCTATTTAGAGGTCAGTAAAGGGGCTCCACGGCTTATCACTGCCTGTATCTCTGCGCTACCTTCCACAATACCCAGACTAGAAATAGTACATATAAACAAATACAAACAGCCAAGCAAATATCTTCCCACTCAAGCAACATATCAGCCCATTTAGGTTCTTATGGACTCGAGGTCTTGCAAGGAGGCATGCACACCTACCATCAAACCTGGAGAAAGATCAACCAAGAAGTACAGATAAAATTGGCAAGATAATGTCTTACCGTACAGTGCTATTTTCAGTCTGTGGTTCTGGGCTGCTCCTTCACACTCATGTTCCGAGAGTCGGGGTACAATGATTGTCCTTCTATCACCTGAGCCCCACCGTTGGGCAGCATGTTGGTTAGGAATATTCCAGAGACCCCAAATGATGATATGTTGCTGAGTTCTGAATAAGATTGTATATCTGACTGGAGGGAATCAATGAGACACAGCCAGACGGTTATATTCCAAAGAATTCTAAGTTTATTACTACAAGAGTTTTTATCAAGAAAAGAAAGGAGTATAGATGGCTTTATGCCAAAGTTTCACATAAGGTCTCTCGTGAAACTATTAACTCACGTAAGCAAGTTTTCATTCTCATGTGAAACTAACACACAAGTACATATCTACAAACGTTTCTAACATTTCTACTATGGAATGCTGATATAACAGAACAAGCTATATTTCATGAGAGATTCAGAAAGAACAAAGGAATAGCTGTACACCCAGATGAATCCTCATCTCAGGTGAAAAACAGAATTGGGCTAAAGTTTAGTTAGTGTTGTATGAAACAAGACAAAATGGAGATTAACAGACTTCAGTCTTAACAGTAGCCACAAAAAACCCACCGCATGTTCTACTTTTCTGCGCATTTGAGCACCAAAGGTCCCCATAGAAGTCAATGGGGTGTGTTCAAATGCGTGCACAATAAGCGTAATAAGCTGTATAATTCCACGAGAAAATGAACACATCTGGAACTCATTAGATGAATTAGTCATTTCAATCGGTGTGGTTTTTTCCGTGTACAAATGAACATGCCCGGATTTAGAACTTCTGCAAATTACAGATGGATCGCCATTAAAACTTAACCTTTACAGGCAGGAAATGAAGCCTAACCATGGCCTGTGGCCTCAGCATTTGTGCTGGGCACCGCTAGCTACATGCCACACATCGACCCTGTATCAGACCACTAACCTGTACCCGGGCACTGCTGGTGAGGAAAGAAGATCATTGCGCCCAGCCACCTCTGAGGGGTAGAGAATTGAGGAGACTTCCGATCTTCCCCCTTCCCCAACGCTGTGATCACGGGGCCTAGCAACTCGGGCATACCTACACACGACTGGAGACACCAGGTGGAGGATTAGTGGTGGAGGGGTGCATATCCACTTGCCCTCTATCCCCCAAAACACCTGCATTTGGACTGCAGCTTCTCCCCTCTGCCCTCTGGTATTGGGTGAGTATGAGCACAGCAAATTTGGCCCGTTTCCCCTCACCCCATTCCAATAATACAACCCAGCACCACCCCCCACCACCACCACCACTCTTTCAGAGTTCTCACTCATCATATACATTTTGAAAAATCTGCTTTTAATTTTGACAGCTACATTATTTCAATGGAGCTACCATTATAGTATCTCGTAGCTCCATGGAAGAAAAGCATATTAGCATTTTCATTTTCCTCTTCCTCACTATTCAGCGCGAGGTGGCCCCAATGCTTTCTTCCCCCGTGTTTGCTTTTCCTCTACCTTCTGAGCAGGTCATAATTCAACAAAGCCACATGTTGCAAATTTCCATCAAGAATAGAGAATGAATATCGCAGCATGGACCCTCCAAACTCCCAAAAAGCTCATACATAGATACTTTGGATGATTGATCTCCCCCCCCCCCCTGAACTGTGCTTTGACCCTGTACTAGACATCCAAGAGGATTGATTTGTAGATCACTATATAAAGTTCAGATATAGCGATCTACAAATCAACTTCTTTATGGTTAAATACCTAAAATGACCAGAAATAGCGGTAGACAGAACAAGGTACAATTACCATCCACCCAGAGTACCCTACCAGAACATTTCTCAGGATCTCAAACCACTGTTTCTATTCAAATGGTCCCCTGTCAACTCAGTGTTCAGACTCTATTGACTTGGGAGAACATTCTACCAAATGGCAACCTAACCAACTTCTGACCTCTTCTCAGAACCCTGAACTTTCTATTTCTGAAAACACACTATCATATTTAAAAAAATATTCAAAGATGAATTACAAACAGCAGTCCATGACATCTCCAAATAAATCTCCGACTTGGGCCAACATACAACTGACCTTGAAAAAAAAACAGATGAGATAGCTGGATCAGGAACGAGCTATATATAATCACTACTCCTCAAGAGTTGAAGCCCTAAAGCTGAAATGTGAGGACCTTCGAAAATAGTAGCAGAAGGGCAAATATATGGATTTAAGGCCTGCCTGAGTCCATTAGCAACTTAAAAGAAGCTGCCAATAATCTATTTTTGGCACTCTTACCACAAGTCGCCAAGAAATCCTTTTGCATCCATAGGATCAATTATGCCCCCATTAAGCCTGATAACCCTGATTTCCCAAGGAATATCATCCTTAAACTGCTTTATACTGAGATGAGGGACCAAATCTTATCTGCTGCCTGAGACCTACCTGCTCTCCTAGGGGTCCCTTCATCTGTCCAGATATTTACCGACATTGCACCTTCAACTCTAGAAAAAAGAAGAAATTTATGTACGGGTTATCTGGATCGGGTGCTCTTGTGCCCTTTTTCCCCCCAAGGAGAAAAGGAAAAGGAGTGCTTGGTGCATGGGTTTGCCCCCCCACCCCCACCCCCCAATAACCCACTTTTTTATTTTTCTCTCTCATTTTTCCCCTTGTCCTTTCTTTCTCTCCTTTGTTTTTCCTCTCTTCACGCTACCTCTGTCTCCCACTCCTCCTCCTCTTACCTTCATAGCATCCTCCCATTCCTCCCACCACTATTTTGTGTCAATTCATCCTACTTTGGTCCCAATGAGCCAACAGAAAAGTCATAGTAGAAAGGAAGCACCAAACCCAACAATACTGCTGGGGCACAGGGTCCAAACTAGTTTACCCCCTACAACAACATGTTCTCAGTCTAGGTTATAACTGTTAATGTTGTTTGAAATAAGCCTTTGAAAACCTGTACACCTGAAGTTATCGTTGCATTTGACAATGTTGTCAGTTATTTACACTGCAGTCCTTGGCCACCCACAGAAGATTAATTCCTGGTTGCGGGATTCATAAATCCCACCTCCAGAAAGCGATGGTTTTGATTGGTTCTCGAGTGCTGCTCAGCCAAGCAATGCAGCACTCGATGGACCAATGTGATGGATGTTATTGGTTCATCGAGTGCTGCATTGATTGGCTCTTCAACCGCTGCTCAGCCAATCACAGCTATCGCGTTGTGGAGATGGGATTTATGAATTGGCTGAGCCGCTGCATTGATTGGCAAATTCATAAATCCTGCCTCCACAACGTGATGGCTGTGACTGGTTGACCAATTCATCGAGCGCTGCATTGCTTGGCTGAGTAGTGCTCGAGCACTAATTAGAGCTAACATTTCCTGGAGGTGGGATTTTTGAATCCTGTAACCGGAAAGTGATCTTCTGTGAGCGGCCATGAACTGCAAGAAGCCCTTCTGAACTCCGTAGAGCAGTGGGAGGGACCCAGATCAAGCCTGCTAGGTCATGTACTCCTTTTTTTTTTTAAAGTAATGCAACTAGGGCTTATTTTTGGGGTAGGGCTAATATTTCAAGCCTCCCAAAAAATCAGTTAAGAGATTATTTTCCGGGTGGTCTTATTTTTGGGCAAACAAAGTATACATATATATCTGTAAAATGAGTGGTGTATGAAGCTTATATTGTTATTTAATATAGAGTTAAATATGAATCATAAATGTATATCAGGAGGGTATATGAAATCTTTGCTAGAATCTCAAGTTAGGCCATTCGGAATGAATGTATTGAGCTTATATATCCAGAACATTTCCTTGGATCTTAGGCATGAAAAGGATATTGTCTCAATAGATTCCAAGGGTGTAACTCGTAATGTCAATGTGTCCTTGTTGTAAAAGTTCAAAAATGTTTGGATACGCTATGTTTAGTGCAATTATTTAGCGCAGTTTAATTAATTATTTTGTTTGAACAATTTATACGGGGGATGAGGGGCTAGGAGGTTATTCAGAGTCTTACTCTTACAAAAGACTGTTTTAGATTTTTCTGGAATGTCTTTATACAGGTACGGATTTTTTTAATATGTGCCAGTGTTTTGAAAAAAATAGCTTTCATTAACGAAGTATAATCATAACCTTATTAAGGTTGTTTTTATTCTGTATATTTTTTGAGGACGTGCTTTTTTTTATAAATTGGGGGATGGTCTTCTCTCAGCACTTTTTCATATACTGAGTCAGTTAGTGGTTTTGGGTATCCTTTTTCTTTGAATCGTACTTTAAGGATTTTCGCCTGTTCTATATATTTTTGCTGTAGTTGAGCAGTTTCTTTGAATTCTCTTGAACTGGACAAGAGGAATATTAGTTCTCCAGCTTTTAGCATGGCAGCCTGAAAAGTCCAAATAGCTGTTTCAATCTGTAGGTTTGAAGTGTGTTTTGGTTTGGGTACTGCCCTTATCAGAGGACAGTTCCAAAACCAAGAATGCTATATGGGATGAATTAATATTGTCCGTAAATACTAAATTATAGTCATTCTTGTTTAAATTAAGGCTAGATTTCTTTAGGTCTTCAGATTTTCCAGGTTAATAAAATGTCTATAAAACTTTTAAAAACACTATACGTGGATCTTTAAAATTTTCTTTCTCAAATCCACCCATAAAAAGATTTACATAACTGGCCATGAATTTTGTGTCCATGGCTGTCCCATTTATTGGAAGATAAAACGTATTCTCATATAAAAAATTATTATTTAAAATAAAATGAATAGACCGTAGAATAACCTTTCTATGATAATGTGGCATTAGTGGGTCATTAGTTAAAAAGTATTCTTTTGCTTTAAGACTTGGATTATGGGGGATGTTTGAATTTAAAAAAATTCACATTCAGTGTACACCATGGGAAAGAATCCTTCCATATGATTTGGTCACAATGACTTGTGTCTTTTAAATAGGATGGTAATTACACTACATACCTCTGTAGTTGTCTGTCTATATATTCTGACAGTGAGCTTGTAATAGACCCAACCCCGGCTATAAATGGTCTCCCTGGGGGGTTTAAAATATTCTTATGGATTTTTGGTAAGTGATAAAAGTAAGGAATTTCAAGTGTAGAAATACAAATAAGTCTTATTCTTGTTTTGAAAGACAATTGGATGTAAAGGCTTGATTAACCAAATCATGTAGAGCTGCTGTTATCTCTTTAGTTGGATTTCCATCCAATTCAATGTAGTAGCTTGTATCATTTAAAATGTTTTGAGATTCATTATTATATTGGTTATAGTCCATCATATTCAATCCCACCTCCTTTATCTGCTCTTCTAATCACAAGTTCTTTTTTCTTTGCCAGATGATTCAGGGTGAGTCGCTAAGATTCCGTAAAGTTAGATTGCATTACAGATTTACTATCACACATGACTGTCAGGTCATGTAACACCTTTGGATAAAACATTTTGATATGATTTCCCTTACTTTCAACCAGGTAGGATCCTCTAATTGAAATGTTACAGGTGTGTCTCCTCCTTCTGATAAGGGGGAGGGGGTTATTTGCACTTTTAATGAAAAAGTTTGGGTTTAGTGTTAATTTTCTAACATAAAAATAAGGTCTACAAATAGATCGGATTGATGTGATATGCAAATAAATAAACCCTTGGCTAATACCTCAGCTACTTTTCCTAATAAAATATGCTTTTGCCCCTTCTCTTCTGAGGCTTCTTTTTCAAACTATTGAGGTTGGGTGAAGGGGTGAGCGATATCTTGGATCATACTATTGGTAGTTGGTTCTGGTTTATTCAGTTTTTTGCTGATAGAATTAGTTGGTCTAGTTGAGGAATGGATTGGAAAACCCCAGATGGGGGGATATTGGTGGTGGCTGAAGGTTTGAGGAGTAGACAAACGGATAGGTGAAGGGAATGACTTGGGTATATGGATAGAGGTAACTGATGGAAAATGGGATAGTTTCATATTGGAACAAAGGGTGTAAGATACTTCATCTGATAGAAAAGGAAGTGCTTGCGTCATGATGATCTATTTCTTAAAGGATTTAGTATATATAGTAGTAAGTGTCCCAGAAAATTTAATATGTGTGGTGGAAGATGTTTTTGATATGGTGGATTTGGAAGTGGATCTATTTTCCTTACCAGGATGGGTCAATAATTTTTTCATAAAAATTTTAGTCTGACCAGACCAGGTTTTGTGTTCCATAGGAGTAATTGATCTCATCTGGGAAGTATGTTTTTTATGTTCCCAGAGAAATAATGACTTGGATTTATAATCAAGAAGATCCCGTTTTAATTTGTCAATTTTATGGGAAAAATAGTTCTAAAGGGTTAGTATAATTTAAGGTATGAATAATTTCTTCTCTACTACACAATTCTGTTAGAAGTGAAAGTCTATTGAGGAGAGTCAGAATCAAGCTCTTTCTTTTTTCTATAATTTTCTCCAGGACAAAATCCGTGAAAGTGTTAAGCATCAGTATCTATTCCCCAGAGAAAGTGATGTAGTTGTGGAATGCAGATTTTATAGGGACTCGCAGACCCCTAGGGGCGATCCAATTTGTCTTTGTAGATACAGAGGAACAGCCAATCAATTGATTGACACCATAGATCACTGACACAATTTTTCAGTTTATAGTTCAAGTTGCCCTGAGGGGAGATTTGGTCTGTGTGGATAGTTCCCCATGCCCAAGAGTTCTCAAAGCAGAGAGGTATTGAGCAGGTAGTACCATTTACAAGGTCGTTACGGATGTTGCAAATGGATCTGTGGATCCTAGAGGGGAGGGTGGACCACTCTTTTTTTCAAGGAGTCCATCTTCAAGTTGCTTGATCCCAAAAAGGAATAAACTGGATCTCCAAAGAAAAGGGTAACCGTAGAAAAAAGAACAAGAAATGAGCTGGGCAGCACCTTGATACACAGAAATCAAATAAATGAATGCATGAATAAATGAAAGAGTACTTACCCGATGCTTACTGGGATTCCTGGATAGGAGCACGACTCGCTTGCACCTCAGAGTCCTGATTCACTTTTCTATGGTCCAATGATTTCAAGGTCCTACATAGATCCAAATTATGATAGTAATAAGGAGAGCAGCAGAGGAATGAATGCCCTAATGTCCAATATGGGTGTAAAGTAATTATAGAAGGATGAAAAAAGTTTTTCTCTGTGCTGAAGAAATGCTGGGACTATTTGGAGTTACTGGATAAAACCATAAATTATTTTTAATGTAAGAATATAAAATAACAGATAAAATGCGACGCATTTCGGGGCACAGATCATGCCTTCCTGAGCCATGGGAACACATACAATATGAATAATCCACATGGAGACTGTGGGACGCTCTGTGCTGGTGTGATGTCACCTTGGCGTCCCTGCGCAGCCTGATGACAAGCAGGAATGGCTCACTCTGTCTAGTGGAACACATATGCACTTCATAGGCAGATTGATCAGTATTTGGCACATGTACCCTATGTTGAATGGCATGACGCGCTTAGCATAGTGTCCTAACAACAAATGCGTTCCATAGTGGTGCGGTGTGGTGTGCATGCATGTCACAGGGGTGACGTGATACTTTCATTCATAATATTAAGATCTATATAAAGGATAAAGGTTTTTAGCTGGTGAAATGAAGGAACTTATTTCATACTAATAGATGGCTATGAGAATACATATTAGAATATAGGGCAGGATAGGTCATCAATAGTATTCTCCCTGGAAAACCCCTTTAAATTAAATTTAAAGAGGTGGGATCAAAACCCCCTAACTTAGATAGGATGCATAAACTCAGTTAAAATTATAGTTTTATTATGGTTTCTTTACCTTTTAGATGCCTTCCTATCAATGTCTCTCCTTGTGACTTGAAAGACATACAACAATCAATCTTCCAGTTTTTTTTGGAAAAACAAGAGACCTCTAATTAAACAAAACAGACGTTTGTGAGGTCTCTCAGTCCGATTTGAAAAAATATATTTTAGCCAATACTGGTCATTGGTGATCTATAAGTATTCCTGAGATTAGTTAAGGTTTACAAAACTGTATAGAAGATCAAATAAGGAATTTTGCTATCTGTTTTATTTGCTAAGCAGAGTACTTTTCTAAAACAAGGTCCATCTTTAGTCAGCCATCTTCCCCTGAGCACACATTTGTGTGAGTAAAGGTCAATCGCAGCTTTCTTCTCCATGTAATCTTCTGTTTGTCTCATTCTGAAACAAAATATCTGAATACGTGTCAAGTAAGTTTGAACATCATCAAGTTTGAATGTTTCCCGCTTCATTTTCTAACACTATGGTTTTTCTCACAAATGCTCCCCTTTTGGAGGAGACTCGTGTGTTCTGGATATTATATATATATATTATAAAATATCATGAAGAAGGAATATGATGCAACCATCTAGTTGTATCTGGCTTGGATTTCCCTTAATAACATGCGTTGTGATTCTGTGTGTGTTCGTGGACCTGTGAGCCAATTATTACATAAACTCACTAGATTACATATGAATTAAATGCAACAGCAAAGGAGTATACAACTTACCACTCCACCACCAAATATACCTAGGAGTCGACAAGGCCAAGATGCAGTGAGCCAGGAACCGAAGAACCAATCCAACGATCCATGCTCCTTATCTTGCCTGTGTGTCTGTACTACCTTCTTACCCTAAAATTGTAGTCAAGTTTTTGATGCATGAGAATACCTAAGTATGATCACATAGAAAAACATACTGGCATACAGTATGCGAATCTTGAGCAGCTGTAAGGTAATGCAGCACTATTATGTGTTGGTTTGTAACTGTCAATTAAGCTTGAATTGCATTTGTTTCATTATTCAGCCCCGATACTGCAAAAATCGTATCATCTAGATAGTCTGTAGCTATTTTTCTCTTGTGCCACATATGCCAAGGGTAGTTTGTGTGTGAACGTGAAAGCTCTCTCCCAATCAGAGACCTGCATCTCCACTCCCAAGTCCCTCTCCCAACCCCTGATGTACTGTGGAAGACCCTGTGTAACACTCCCCAAAATTATTCTGTAGATCCTGGAGAGGACCCAGACCGGAGAACCAGCTCGCAAAAAATAGTTCTTCAAAGGGTTCAGGGTAGCTCAAAAGGGAACTCGACCCTAGCCGGGTCACTTTATGCTTTTAATTAACTTATTTATTATTTTTTAGTCTTAATATATTAGCCTATACTTTTTACTGCTCCTTATAAACTCATTTGATTATGTTCTATATATATATATATATATATATATAATTTTAGAGATATATATTTTCTTTTTGATTTACTATGTGCTTCATATCCAATAATAAAATACTATAATCATGTGAAATCATTTTTAAGTTGATGCACGCTTTATGTTTAATATGTTTTTATTAAAACTTTTGTGAAATTTTACACAATAATAACAAAACAGACATAACAAATAGCTAGTCTCACAGGACCGCTGCATTAATATAGGAGATATAAAAATGATAAATCGTACTAATATATGCCAAAACTCGCAATTGCTAGGTGCCTAGCTGACACCCCTTCAATAATAATACTTAGACAGTGGATAATTTGAAAACCAGACCCACAGATATAATTAGCCCTTGTAAACGAAAAAATCCAATTTTTGAATAACTGAGACCACAGGAAAAAGAAATAAAAAACAGAAAAACCCCAGAGAAAACTGAAACAGAAAAACCTAGGGTACAAGCAAATAGGGGGAGGAAAATTGAAGGGGGGCGGGGGGTGGAGAGGAAAACAGACCGAAAGGAAGAATAACAAACAAAATAAGTGTATGGCCACTTGATACCAGCCGACTATCAATCCAGATATCGGGCCCACGCCAAGACCTTATGAAAATCCTGAGACGGATCGTCCCCTTCACCACCCCGTGACATTCTGAAACTTAGCTGAGTCACGAAATTCGTTCCATATTGACCAGGCGCATCTGCCTGAGCTCTCGACACCAGAGCCCTTGTCCCCCAGCTCCTCCATGTACATCAACTGATTCAGCTCTTGAATAAATTCCAAAATCGAGGGAGTGACGCCGCTTCGCAAGTGGCGTAAAATAACAGCCCTGGCTGCGGTGAGGAAATGACTTAGGAGAACCTTCTTAATCATGGGGAAACGACTAGGGATAACAAAAAGCAGCGCCAGTTGTGGGGTGACCTCCACAGTGCTAAGAGACACACCCTCAAGCAGCTCGAAACCCTTTCTCCAGAAAGGCTGAATAAGCGGGCACTCCCACCAAATGTGCAGCATGGTACCACACCCGGACCCACATCTTCAGCAGGAATTTGGCACCGAAGGAAATATACGGTGAATCAGATCTGGACATCTGTACCACCTGAAAAGGAGCTTAAAGTTTTTCTCCTGCGCCACACAGGCCAGGGGTAATTTGTGAGCAAACGTGAATGCTCCTTCCCAATCAGAGGCCTGCAGCTCCAGGGACAAGTACCTCTCCCACCCCTGGGTGTATTAGGAAAGACCCTGTGTGAGGATCCTTAGTATGATACCGTAGATCCTGGAGAGGACACAGACGGGGGGGCTGGTTTGTAGAAACAATTTTTAATTGGGTTAAGAGGGATCGCGGAAGCAACACAACCCCATCCGAGCCCTCCAGAAGGAGGACAACTGGAGGTATTTCAGCCACTGTAGCTTCAAATCTAGCCGGGATGCCTGTAAATCATTGAATGATGGAAGACGTCAAGACAGTTCAGGGTCAGGAGTGTATGAGGAAGAGCCACAGGCCTATCCTCTGAAGGGATCCACAGCAGCAGGTGTATATGCGGCCACACCAGCACCTTCTCTAGATCCACCCATTGTTTCAAGCCGGCATCATGATGCCAGTTCAGTAGCCTAGTGAGGACCGTGGCTGAGTAGTAGATTTTTAAGGTCAGGTAGGCCCACTCCCCCCCTTGACTTTGTGCGAGACATGGTCAGGTAGCTGATGCGACTATTCTGCCCGCCTCCCCCCTCCTCCCCCCCCACACACAAATCTACAAAACACCCGTTGAACCTGTTTAAAGAACTGCATGGTATGCCTAATGGGCAGGTCTGGAAGAGGTATAAAAATGTTGGGGCCACATCCATTTTTAAGACATTTACTTGTCCAAACCAACTCAATTCTCTGGCAGCATACCAGTCCAGGTTACGTGCCACTTTCTCCAGTAAGGGAACATAATTAAGATGGTATAAAGAAGAGATGTATATCGCAATATGTACCCCTAGATACTTGATGGAAGTTGCTCGCCATTTGAATTCAAATTGGTCAGCTAGGTGAGACACCTCAGCAGCCAGGAGAGAGACATTCATGGACATTTTGGTTTTTTTGAAGGTTTACTTTGAAATTACTTAGACGCCCAAATTCAGAAAACTCCTGAAGAATCGCTGGAAATGAAATGCGTGGCTGGGAGATAAACAACAAGAGGTCACCTGCGTATAGGGCAGCCTTGCAAGTCTGCGTCCTAAACTGTAAGCCGCGTACATTAGGATTATTTCGCAGTGCCACAGCCAAATGCTCCATAACAATGGTGTAAAGAAGGGGGGACAGCAGACAGCCCTGTCTCGTCTTATTCCTAATAGGTACCGGGTCAGACAGGAGGCCGTTCACACGAATTCTTGCTGCCAGATTTCGATACAGTGGGAAGATCCAGTTCAGGAACTTGGGCCCCAACCCCAACAGCGTCAGGGAGGAACGTAGAAGGTCTCAACGAGCACGATCTAAGGCTTTCTCCGCATCCACCGAAAGGAGACAAAACGGCTGCGACAGTTGCTTGGCTTGACTAATCAGCAGGAGAGTCTTATTGGTATTCTCTCTAACTTCCCGACCTTTTATGAAACCCACTTAATCGTTATGTATATGGGCTGGCAAGATGGGAGTAAGCCTGCACGCTAGAATTTTGGAGAACAATTTGATGTCTAGATTAATGAGCGAGATAGGGCGATAGCTGGGGCATAACCCCAGATCTTTGCCCGGTTTTGAGAGAACCGTAATGTGGGCCATGAGTGACTGTGAAGGAAATGGGACCAATGGTGAAATTTGGTTGAATGTATCTCTCAATACAGGGGGCAGAAGTTCACAGAACTGCTTGAAAAAGTGGGAGGTGAACCTGTCCAGGCCAGGGGCTTTCCCCGACGGCGACATCTTAAAGGCTTCACTGATCTCCTACACAGTAAAATCCATCTCTAAGGCTTTTCTATCCTCTCCTAGTATACTTGGGAAGGCCAACCCCTCGATATATTCATCAATCTTCTTTTCCCGGTTGTGGGGGCCGTATCAACCACCTGACCTCTTATATTGTAGAGCCAGTGATAGTAATCACAGAATGACTCTGTGATCTCTTTAGGGTCGTGTCTCTTGTGGCCTGTACTGTCTAGTATATGGGGAACATATGTGAGATTTACCCTACTGCGGAGGTAATGTGCCAGGGAGCATCCACATTTGTTGGCATGTTCATAAGAATAACGCTTCAAACAATCACGAAATTGCAAGTATTTCTGATCAAGGATGTGTCTCAGCTCTTCTCCGGTATTCAACAGCTCATTTTGAGTGGCTGCAGCGTTTGACCGTCGGAATATCGTCTCCACGGACTTGATCTTGGCCAGCAGAGAAACAAGCTTGGTGGCCTTCTCGCGCTTAAGGCTAGCCCCATGTTGAATGAGGACCCCTCTCAGGACACACTTTAGAGCTTCCCAGTGAACTGGTTTAGATGTGAAGTCCGCAGAGTGCTCTTTGAGAAAAATTTCGATTTTGCTGCACAATTTGGCACAGCACACAGAGTCCTTCAGAAGATTGTCTCTCTGGAGCACCTGGGACAGATACTGTGAGGAGGACCGGGGCGTGGTCTGACCATAGTGCTGATCCAATAGAGGCTACAGGGCCCCACTTTAGGGCATGGTGGCTAGGGAGGATCAGATCAATGCGGCTATGTGTACGATGGGCAGAGGAAAAGTGAGAATAGTCCCGGTCTGCTGAATGAGTCACCCTCCAGACATCCACCAGTTGCAACTGTCTAAGGGCCTTGTGAAACATGCAAAGCTGTGTGGCTGAGACTGTTGCCTGCCCCAAAGTACTATCTTTTTTAGGGTCTAATGGGAAATTAAAGTCACCCCTTAGTACCACTACACCCTCTGCGAAGTCCGCCAGCCAGCCAAGTAGAGTTCTAGCCATTTGCACAAGACTCTGATTGGGGAGGTACCACGCCGCAAGGGTGACGAATTTACCCCACATTCTGACCTTTATGAAGAGAAGGTGCCCCTCCGGGTCAGTTACCATGTTCAGGACCTCATGAGGTACCGCTCTGTGGATAGCGAATGACACTCCCCTTGACTTAGTTGTCATATTCGTGCTGTGGAACCATGCTGTATAGTGCATATTCCTCATGGCCGGGACATGCCCTGCTCGGAAATGTGTCTCCTGGAGAAATAAAACATGAAATTTTAATTTATGCAACTGGTACAGGACCTGGCTCCTCTTTTGTGCCATGTTTAGACCCCGCACATTAGGAGTACAGAAAATTAGTTTGGACATGTTGGGTGGCGACAGCTGCAGCACAGTGGATGCCACCAAAGACTTCAGGAAAAAAGCAAGAGAAAACCAAAATGGGGGTGGGGGTGGGGGTGGGGAAGGAAAAGAAAGAAAGAAGAAAAAAAACACAAACAAGAAACACAACAATTAATACAAAAGACGAACAGTTACTTGGGTGTACCCAGAACCAAGGTAGCGGCGGTCAGCCAAAAAAGGTGAGAGACACTACTTAACCAGAGCGCACAATGAGGAGGACGCCTGCACCCCTAAAAAAGAAATGGTATTAAATCTAAGAAAAAGAACCGCACGTGAAATGACCAAAAAGTCAGACCCGAGCCCCCCCGGTCTGGGACGCGCTTTCCAAAGCCAGAGTGTCTCCCCCTGAAAAGCGCCCCCAGCCTGCCACATAACAAGAACAGCGACAGTATGCAATCTGCTAAAGAATACCCACTAATAAGCATGATATACGTAATATCAATACTGGCAGCATAACAAACACTGCAGAAGAATGAAAAGGCAGAGTTCCTTTAACCTGAGCTGGTCAGTAATATGGGGAACCCGGTGGGGACCGAACAGCGTCTCGAAACTCCCGGCGGTGATGTCTTATTCTGGGCCCCCTGCGTGGCAGTTGGAGGTGATCATTGGTGGGTAAAGTGGGTAGAGTGGGCCAGTCAACAATGTCGACCACAGGGAGACCCGGCACATCGCAGAAGACTGGAACCTCACCGGGATGTTGCAGTTCCCTCATGGCCCCTCCATGGCGAACCTGCAGACAGAAGGGGAATCTCTTAGCTGTAGGCCATGTCCCGGTGATGGAGTTCCTTCAGTAGCGGACGAAGAGCTCTCCTCTTGGCCTGAGTGAATCTGGAAAGGTCAGACAGGATCTGTAGCTGTGACCCCTCACAATGTAATGCCCACCACTCACGAGCTCCCCTCATGATGGCTTCCTTCAACTGGAACCGATGGACCCTACAGACAACATCACACGGGTGTTCCGGCTCTCAGGAACAAGGGCCCTATGGCATCTGTCAAGTTCCAAAGGAGCATCTGGAGGGGCCCCCGTAGGTCATTGAAGATTTGTCGCACAGTTTCTTCTAACCAGGGGGGGGGGGGGGGGCTCTATAGCTTCAGTGAGGCCTCTGATACGGATACTGTTCCTGTGCCCCCTATTCTCCATGTCATCAATGGAGTCCATTAAATACTGTAACTGGTGAGATACGGTGGCCAGAGCGGATACATGGTATTCAACTTCATCAGCGAGGGACGAGACAGCACCCTTGGTCGTCGAGACCCTCTCCCGAAAGTGATGAACATCCTGGCAGACAGAGCAAATTTCAGACTTTTACATAGATTCTACGCACGAGATATATGTCTCCATGTCCTCTCTAGTAACATAGTAACATGGTTCATAATGCTGAATGAAGACAATGTCCATCTAGTCCAGCCTGTCTAGCCTCCTGTTTTGTTGATCCAGAGGAAGGCAAAAAAACCCCAAGAGCAGAAGCCAAATAGCCCTTTTGGGGGAAAAAATTCCTTCCTGACTCCCTAATGGCAATCAGACTGTTCCCTGGATCAACCCCTAATAGTTCCTACCTGCCTGTATACCCGGATTAACAAATAACCTTAGATTTATATCCTGTAATATCCTTCCTCTCCAGAAAGACATCAAGTCCCCTTTTAAACTCCTCTAAGGATTTTGCCATCACTACGTCCTCAGGCAGAGAGTTCCACAGTCTAACTGCTCTAACAGTAAAGAACCCCTTTCTATGTTGGTGATGAAACCTGCTTTCCTCTAAACGTAAGGATAGTAGTAGGGATAGACTGCAGCTGCGCTCGCAGTTCACGGAACTCTAACAATGTATGATCTTGACCCCCATGCTGGGATGATGGAAGGGGGAGTCGGACAATCTGCTTGGTGGCTGCACCTCTTTATGCTGCGACTCCGAGCCCCGGCCGCCCAGCATGGCATCATCTGGGTGAGAGGTCACTGTGTATAGAGACTGAACCTCCCGCAGATGTTTTGGGGTGCCGGAAACTGCATCCAAAGTGTGTGAGAAATGCCCCAAGTTTAGTCGGGCAGGCTGAGCATGGGCTGCCTGTGAGGGAGTTCCCAGAGCGCCATTAAGCACAACTTGTGAGGTAAAGGAGGTTGGGGGTAGTAGTCTTCCTGAGCTGGGTGCTGCAGGTACTTCTGAGGTGAGCTGGTGGAGAGTTGCTCTGTGACCACGATGGAAGCCCCCCTAGGTGGTTGTGGAGGGGTTCCCTCATCTGCCCCCACATTCATACCTGGTATCTCCTGCCTGGGGACTCCATTCATCATGTCAATGCGCTGTGGCTGCAGCCTGCCACGTAGGGCTGTGTTTAGGAGCGCTGGAAGCACCTCCACCGCTGCCATGCTGCTGGCTGCGATCCCTGCTGTCTCTACTGTCCTCCACAGATTCAGCAGTTGGGAGATGAGGGGGTTCCGGTCCACAGCGAGCTACTCCACTACATTACCGCTTGTCAGGAGTGTTCCCTCCTGCATGCCGCCGGCGCCATTCTTCTCCTCCCCGCTATAGGGACCGGACCACTGCCTGCTGGGACACACACACACACACACATCAGGCTCTTAATGGGGACTCAGGCGCCGCTGCGTGCAGCTCTTTCTGTTGCTGCCCATGGTGGGGTAAAATAGCTGTGGGATGCTTGCTGTGGCGGGCTGAGGACACCCTCAGTCTCGGGAGCTCACTTAGAAGCGTGCTCACTCCACCATGGCCATGCCATGCCCCCATTCATGCACGCTTTAGACAAAGTCTCTTTATAATTCATCATTGTTTAGAAATTGTGTACTTTTGATACTTAATCTAAGGAATTTTTTTGTTTTATACCCTTTTATTCGCTGTGCTATTTGTGTACATTTTACACTACCACATTAATAGAGTTGTGTTTGAAAAAAGCTATAGCTCCAAAAGGCATTGCACCTTGTACCATCTGTTAATAAATACCTATTCACCTAGTCACTTTATTCTTATTCATCACAAATAAAGGTTCCTGAGCTATCCATCTCTTTCATGGTGTCTATTCGGTGTTCTTTTCTGGGATACGTTGAGCGAATGAGTTCTTTTTTGACTTTCTATTAAATCTGGGGCACATCTCAGTTGCCCCAGTATCTCTCATTGCTCTAGATCTCCTTGGAAGTCCTTTGGGATAGGGTAACACCCACTATGAGCATCCTTGCTTGCACCTCCTTAGATAACCATCACAGATTTCCATGACACACGAGAAATCAGCCACAATCAATCTGGCTCCATCTACAAAGGCGCTATCCTAACTACCTATCAATTCAAGTAAGAAAAACTTTTACTCACCGCAGCTTTACATATTTCATCCAATACTGGTCATCTGATGATGATCCTTAGAACACAACACATACCCGATTTCCACTTGCATACTCCTTATATCCATCACACTTCACTTCCTCTGAAACTCTCTTCCAACTATTCGCCATTTCACTTCTTAATATTTAAACAACCTTCTGGATTCATCCCCGCACCCTATGACATTTCCTGACACCCCTTGACCGCATCTTTTCCTTCTTTCTCTTCTACAATTTGCTTGGTTGTCTGTTACGGTATACTACCCTTGATAAGCCAGCCCAGGTGCCCTAGATCTCACCCACAACCCCTGTCCCTGCCTACTTGCCTACACACCTTGCTAACCCCAGGCAGGCAACTGGGCAGCAGTCCATACTCTCACTAGGGACCGAAAAAGGGACGCTGGCGTACCTGGATGGAAAGGGTAGAATACCGACAGAAAAGGCAGATGTAAATAACTAACACGGACAATACTAAGCAGAACTGAGGCAGATGGAAAAACCTGGTGGATAATAGCAAAGTATAGCAGACGAGATGACAGAAGCAGGAGACCAACCGAGGCAGACTAGTTAGCACATTGAGGGAAACAATAACTGGCAGTCATTGCCAGTCTCTGCCCGACCTTTAAACAAAAGCCTCCGCCCAGGGGGCAGAGAGAGGGAGACAGCCAACTCCCAACAGAACACAACAAAAGGGAACTCGTGCACAGCAGCTGCACTCACAGGTGCGCGCACATGGCGCCGCGCGCCACCAGCATGTCACCCACGCTGGCCAGGCACCCGCGCCCCTGGCAGCCAGACAACAAGCCGGGGGGATGCGCCCCGACCGCGGGACCCCGCACACCACCGCCTTGGGAGGACCAGCAACCGCCACATGGTAACACTGTCTTCCTCTGAGAGACCCTTCCCCCGCTTCCAAGTGGGTTTTTCCACTCTCATGAATCCAACTCAATTTACCTATCTGGGCCGGCACACTATTTGTAAAAAAACTATACGGGTATAGTTGTTACTGCTCTGCAACCCATATCACGCAACCTAGGAACTTTGCAGGGCTAGGTGTTGCTACTCTGCACCCTGTATAGTGCATCTTAGAGGAAATGGGTGGTTAGGTATCCTTTTCTTTGGTCAGTCACAACTGTCCACAATAACCAATGATAAAAGCAGCAAAAAGGATGGCCAATAATACTATGAGAGCAATTCCACCACTTCCAGCAATAGGAACAATCAGGTCTTACATGGGAGCTAAATTGCTATTAGGTATGTCCACCCTCTCTTGCCATATTATTCCAGGTTCAAGTACATTCACTGGTTGGAGGACAAGTCGTTCAAACAACAACGCCTTATTTCCCCTTCATGACACTATCAGACTGCAAACACAACCGCTACACCACTCCACCATTTGACAATCATATTGTTAGGGAAGTGTACATGGATCCACTGTGTCAACCTACCGAATATGCGATGGCCCAATCCGGCAACGACAGGGAGGAGGGAACAAGAGACAGGGGAAGAAAAAGGCTTTGACTTCATTTGGCCTCACATACTATGCTATTATGTGGACACTTCACGGGAAGCCTTGTCTTCCAAGAGTCTTGTTTCTGGTGCTAGCCTCCATAACACATGATCTCACGCATGCCTATAAAATTGCAATGTGTGATCTTCTTTCCAGGTATTGGTATGCGCCCGGTTTTTCTATAGTTGCTGTCTCTTATACTCAGGGATGTATGACTTGTGCAGTGTTCAACCCAGGTAAAACTGTCAAAACCCCTTCTAAACACACTCCTAGGCCCTTGTACCCCTTTCAGAGGTTGCAGATTGACTACATACAATTTCTTAAAATCTAGACTGTTTCAATCCGTCCTTGTATGTATTGCTCTCTTCTTTGGCTGGCGACTTACCCCACTTCTGCGGCTAATGGCAAAAATATAGCCAAAAAGCCTCTTTCTGAAGTGGTCTGTAGGTTTCGTGTCCCAGAAACCATTGAGAGTGACCGTGGTACTCACTTTACTGAGATGGCAGGGATGTTAGGCATAGAACAGGCATTCCACACACCCTACCATCCTCAAAGCAGTGGGGCAGTAGAGAGGTTGAATGGGATCATAAAAAAAATAATAAGAAGATAACATTTTAAAAGCAATGACCGAATTGAATAGACCTCGGCCTGAGTGTCTTTCCTTGTCTCTCTTGTCAATAAGACACAAGCCCACCAAACAGACAGGTCTCAGTCCTTATGAGATTCTGTTTGGTTCGGCCCCTCGTCTAGGCCTATACTTTCCTCAACAATTACAGGTTTAATTTGAACATATGTTACCTCCATTGCAGGATGTCTGGTGGATTTGTGGTGATGGTAGGATGCGTGCAACACTGCCCAAATTTTGGAAAGGTAAGTGCGCACCTACAAAGGTACTCCTCCCCTTCAGCTGTTCGCAGCTGGATGGACAGGACACACAAAGGCACCCCCAAGAGGACATAAATAATCTCTGCGTTGACTGCCATGTAATCTCTCTGGTGGATCTTTTGATTCAGGTATTTATATGGATGAAATAAGGGTACCCAGGGGAGTGCCAAATGAGTTTGAAGACAGAAACCAGATTACAGGAGGAATCGAATCATTCTTTTGTCCTGGGTGCACAATTAATAAAAATATTGATTGGATTAATTATATATATTATAATCAACAGAGATTTGTAAACTACACCAGAGATGCCATACCAGGATTAGTGGAACAACTAGGCTCAACATCCTCTATGACCTTTAAGAACAGTCTTGCTCTGGACATGCCAATAGCAAAAAAAGGAGGAGTCTGCTGGATAATCAGAGATTCATGCTGCACCTACATCCCCAAAAACATGGCTCCGGATGGATCAGTGACTAAAGCTTTGCACGGACTACTAAGTCTATCTATTGAACTTGCAGAAATAACTGGTGTTCATGATCCATTTACATCATGGTTGGAGGACATTTTTGGACAATAAAGTGCTTGGATCACGTCTCTTCTTACTACTTTGACTATTATAGTAATTGCTTTTGAAGTAGTATCTGCTGAAAAAGTGATACCCACTATGATGGCACAAAAAGGTGTCTATGCCCAGCTCTTATGTTCACCCGGCTATGATCATTCTTGTATTGGTCAGAACAATAGTGAAATGTAAGATAAAGGCTGGCAGACATCGCTAGGATGGACTGAAGTACTTCAAATGTTTACTGTTGTTTTGGGACAAGATAAGAAACAAAAGGGGGAAATGCCATGGAATATAAAGTGTTAAGTTCAGAATGCAATAAGTGTATGTTTCTTACCTTGTATTGGACTATTGACCCTTAAATAGAAGACTAAAACCTATGCTTTGTAGTGCTGGTAACTGGAATTTTCAGAGAGTTGGTCAACAGAAAAGTTAAATAAGACTAAGCCGTGTTAACAGAGAAAAGACACAGCTATAGCAGAAATAGTGTCTAATGCGATAACAATATCCTGACTGCAGTGATTTCCATGTCTAAGATGAGCTTTAAGAGCTTTGAGACTCTTTGGTAGATGTCAATAAGCCTTATGATCAATAAGCTTTGTCACCTAGGTAACACTAATCTTTGTACCAAGTAACTTTTGAATACACCCTCTTCTTTCTGTATAAGAGTTGGCAATGTTGATAATAAAGTAGAATTCATTGAGTTCTCATGGTGAAGTGTCTTGACATAACATGGAGTGATTTCATGCTATTGATAGATAATTGCTAGCAAATGTTCTCATCATGGGCTTCCATACCTACCAATTTGGCACCTGGCAACGAGGTCATCAGATCGGTACCGGTGTGGTCCGATAACACTACCCAACTAACTGTGCATCCTCTGGAAGAAGATAGATCTGTGATAAAAATCCATGGCTATGTGCTGCCATGGAATCTTGGGTGTTGGTAAGGGACACAGCTGGCAGGCAGGTTTTGATTTCGGGGATATATTCTGGGCGCAAGAATTGAAGAAACACACAAAGTCACAGATGTCTCTCGCAATGAACGGCCACCAGTAAAGACGGCAAATAAATTAGTTGGTCTTGTGTTGACTGAACTGACCACCCAGCTTGGAAGAATAACCTCAGGACAAGACACTCTTTCCTTTGTCTTGGGCACCAAAGTCCTCCCCGGCAGAATATCTCTAACCCGGACAGGGGCCAAGGACACCATTCTGGCAGGGTCAATGATAAACTGCGGGATCTCCTCAGAATCATTACAATTAAATGCTCTGGATAGCATGTCAGCTTTAACATTCTGATTGGTAGGGCAAAAATGTAAAGGTGAAGTCAAACCATGAAAAGAACAAAGAACATCGAGCCTGATGGGGATTGAACCGCTGTGCGGTCTGTAGGTATACCAAGTTCTTACATAGTAACATATTATGTTAGGCTGAATGAAAACAATGTCCATCTAATTCAGCCTGTTTCAACCCCCCCCACCCAAGGCAGAAAAAACAACCAGCCAATTTAGTTCATTTGGAGGGAAAAAAAATCCTTCTTGACTCCATAATGGCAGCCAGAGTAATCCGCAGATCAACATTTGAGATCAACAACGCTGCTGGTGACCTAATGTCTATATCAGTGATGGGCAACCTTTTGAGCTTGGTGTGTCAAAACTCGCCCAAAAACCGAGCATAACTTGGGTGGTATGTCACTTAGAGGAAAAAAAACAAAAATTTGCAATATTTATAGTTTAAATAACAAAAATGTATAATTGTAATATATAACTGTATTTAATAAACCAAAAACAATTATTTTAACTTACCTTAGTGACTTCTTTGTTCATCCGTCAGTTGGATTCTTTTGTTGGTCTTGATATTACTTAACGGTCCAATATTAAATCTTAAACTTGTGTGGGGTGCCGTGAACTGAGATAAGTGAGGGGAGGGGGAATTCTTTAACTAACTTGCCTATTAGTGACTTTTTTGTTGCTGAACTTCATTGGCTAAATCTTCAATTGAAGGTTGGTATTTTGTACAGTTCAAGCCCAAGCAAGCGCTACTAACTTCATCTGTCAATCTGTTTCTTTTGTTGGTTTTGATATTATTTAACACTGAAAATAAGGTCTCACAAAAGTACATAGCGGGAAAAATTGTGAGTAAAGCCATTGCCATATTTTTCAGGGTGCTAAACGTGTCTGGTAATCGGTTTCAGGCACTCCAAATCTCCTGTTCGTAGTGGCACTCCTCTTGATTCTCCAAGCGGCACCTTTTCAGATTCTCAAGCTTTGACCTCAAGTCGACAAACACCTGAGCGCAGGTGCTGTCTTGAAATTCTGCAAGTTGCATCTCGAAATCATCAATTTGCATCCATTGGAAACTATTTAATTCCAAACTACTGTAGACGACATCAGGATGCTTAATGATTTTCATGGTCTGTTCTAGGCTTCTTAATTGGTTAAATCTATCACTGAACTGGTCAAGTAACGAGCCTAAAACATGCTGGTACTTTATATGCAAGGGTTCCATTTCATTTTGTACAGATGCACTGGCCTTCTCAAAATACTTGGTCACTCGAGGAAAATACTTATAAGTTTTAGTTTCTATATCTCGCTTGAAAATTTTAAGTTTACTCTCTAAAGCTTTTATGCATCCAAACATGACGTCAATACTTTTGCCAAAACCTTGTAACTTTAAGTTCAGTTCATTAATATGAACAGAGAGATCTGTGAGAAACATCAGAATGTTGACCTTCTTATCATCATTGAGCTGAGGAAAGTTTCCCAGATCTTTATCCTCAAGAAACACCTTAATTTCTTCAAAGCGCTCAAGAACTTTGCCTCGGCTCAGCCATTTTACATTATTGTACATCAGCAGTCCACCGTAGGTGGAATCAGCCTCCAGTAAAAGCGCAGAAAATTCTCGCTTGTTAAGGGGGCGAGCAGCTATTAAATTTAAGTATTTTTGTAACAACTGACATTAAGTCGTTCCAAGTCGGTGAATCCTGCCTTGGCACATAAAGCCTCCTGATGGATGATACAATGAAAAGGCACAATCGGATGTCCAATA
The DNA here is from genome assembly GCF_035609145.1 of Eleutherodactylus coqui. Classification (NCBI taxonomy): domain Eukaryota; kingdom Metazoa; phylum Chordata; class Amphibia; order Anura; family Eleutherodactylidae; genus Eleutherodactylus; species Eleutherodactylus coqui. The sequence continues at coordinate 123,536,820 of NC_089849.1, forward strand.
GCTTCCGTAAACAATTTGACAAATCCGACTTTTTTCCCCACCATGTTTGGTACTTCATCTGTCGTCACGGACACAACTTTAGAGATATCAATACTTAAGTCACGGAATGTTTGGAAAACAACCTTACATATTTTGCTTCCTTATGTACTTGTTGGCACTTATACTAATTTTATCAACTCTTCTCTCATTGTGAGACCATTAGAATATTGACCAATCATGGCCAACTGAGCATGTGATGTGACATCAGTAGTTTCATCAAGAGAGATCCAAAAATATTTAGTTACTCTTTAATTGATGTTGTACATTTGTGTTCAGTCTCATTATTCGGTCTTTTATGATATTTCTACTAAGCGGTAACTCAGATCTCCTCTTAATAATTGCATCGTTATTCTGCATATCGTGACATGGAGCCAGTGCGCATTGTAGGAGAGCGTCTTTAATAAATTCTCCCTCACTGAGTGCTTTTCCATGCTGAGCTATGGAGTGAGCGATGGTCAGACTTGCAGACGTAAAATTTGTAGAGCCTTTTACAAATGTAAGGATGGAATTAGATTGGCTCTTATAAAGGTGTAGCTGCCTGGAAATGGATTCCTTCCTTTCAGCCTCCATTTTTTTCAAGAGCTGGGAATGATTAGTTTTAAAATGTCTATTTATATTCCACGTTCTGCTTACTACCGTCTCAGTACACAGAACGCAAAATGATCTGCCATTTTTTTTTCTATAACGCCATACATCTCGGTCCACGTCTCTTGAAAGGGTCGGCTACTGCTACTACCACTCCCTTTACTTAACCTTGTTTTTTTATTTTTTGGGTTCTCCATCAGGGCCGCAGTGACAGAAGATAGATAGAATTATAAATAGCCTGTTAGCCCTGCAGGCAATTAGGGGTTAACTAGCCAAACTGACCACAAGGCACATGTAACTGTCGTTTAGGAAATAGTGAATGGAGTGATGCTGGTAATGGCAGGGTGATGCTGGTGCTGCTAGTAATGGCGCTGGTGGTTGCTGTTGCTGCTAGTAATGGCGCTGGTGGTTGCTGGTAATTAAAATGGCTGCCACACAGGCCATTGCCTCTCCCAGCCTCCCCATCACTTATCTCAGTAATGGTGATGCTGGTGGTTGCTGGTACTGCTGGTAACGGCGCTGGTGGTTGCTGATAATGGCAAGGTGATGCTGGTGCTGCTAGTAATGGCGCTGGTGGTTGCTGGTAATTAAAATGGCTGCCGCACAGGCCCTTGCTTCTCCCAGCCTCCCCCTCACTTATCTCAGTAATGGTGATGCTGGTGCTGCTAGTAATGGTGCTGGTGGTTGCTGATAATGGCAGGGTGATGCTGGTGGTTGCTGGTAATGGCGCTGGTGCTTGATTAGATGGCCCCCAGAGATGCCTCACCCGCGCACTCCACTGCTCCAAGGTCCACCAGCTGGAAGTGAGGTCAGAGGCCTAACCGGTAGTCCCAGCACTAGACGCTCTGTGCCAGAGTTCTGTGGTTTTTACCTACAGACCTCCAGCACAGAGTGTCTACACAGCCATGTTTTATTCTCGGTTACTGCACCTGGCTGTTCAGGAGCTGCGGATGAAACATCCTTCTCGGTTCCCTGCATGCGGTCCCATACTTCTCTGTATGCGGCCACGTGTCAGTGAACATGGTCATAGGTTCGCCATCACGGGTCTATATCCTGTAATATCATAGCACTCTAGAAAGATGTCCAGTCCCCTCTTAACCCCTTAGTGACCAAGCCTGTTTGGCCCTTAATGACCAGGCCAAATTTTGCAAATCTGACATGTGTCACTTTAACATGGAAAAACACCAAAAAGGTTTTGCATATCCAAGCGATTCTGACATTGTTTTTTCGCCACATGTTGTACTTCATTTAGGCGGAAAAAATAGACCGATAGAATTTGTGTTTATTTATTAAAATCGCCAAAATTCGGAAAATTTTGAAAAAATCGTCATTTTTTCACATTTCCAACTGCAATATCTTAAATATGTGCAAACATAATATAGAAATTTTTGCTAAGATTTATATTTCCACCCGTTTACTTTATTTTGGGCGCACATTGGAAAAACTTTCGTTTTTTTTTAACCATTTAGGAGACGTACAAATTTAACATTACTTTTTAGCATTTTGAGGAACACTTTGTTTTCCTATACCAAGCCACGATTGGAAAGGCTCATGAGTGTCAGAATAATAGATACCCCCACAAATGACCCCATTTTAAAAACTACACCCCTTAGTGTATTCACCGAGGGGGTCATGAGTATTTTGACCCCACAGTTTTTTTTTCAGGAATTAATTCAATTTAGAGGAGAAAAAGTAAAATTTCATATTTTTGCAAATATGTCATTTTAAAGACATATTTTTTTCCTATAGTTTACATGAAAATCAGGATTTACACCCCAAAATGGATCCCCGTTTCTCCCGTGTTCAGAAATATACCCATTGTGGCCCTATTGTTATATCTGAGTCCACAACGGGGCCCAAAATGAAAGGAGTAGTCAGTGTCTTTCAAAACAGAAATTTTGCTTGAAGTCCTTTTAGGCCCCATAGCACACATGTAGAGTTCGTGAGCGCCCAAAACCATAGAAAACCCCCACAAATGACCCCATTTTGAAAACTAGACCCCTTAAGGAATTTATCTAGGGGTGTACTGCATATTTTGACCCCACAGTTTTTGAATGAATTCAAACCAAGCAAAAGGAAAAAATTGTGATTTTCGTTTTTTCAGCAATTCTGTCATTTTAAAAACAGCTTTTTTTGTACAGCACACATATGAATGAAGACTTGCACCCAAAAATTGATACCCCTGTTTGTCCCGTGTTCAGAGACATACCCATTGTGGCCCTAATCTTATGTCTGGATACACAAAGGAGCCTAAAATGAAAGGAGCGACCGGTGGCTTTCGGAACACAAATTTTGCTTGAAGTCCTTTTAGGCCCCATTGCCCACTTGTAGAGTTCTTGAGCGCCCAAAACCATAGAGAACCCCCAGAAATGACCCCATTTTGAAAACTAGACTCCTTAACGAATTTATCTAGGGGTGTACTGCGTATTTTGACCCCACAGTTTTTGAATAAATTCAAGCAAAGCAAAAGGAAAAAATTTGGATTTTTGTTTTTTTGGCAATTCTGTCATTTTAAAAACAGCTTTTTTGGTACAGCGTACACATGAATGAAGACTTACACCCCAAAATGGATACCCCTGTTTGTTCTGTTTTCAGAAACATACCCATAGTGGCCCTAATATTATGTCCGCATGCACAACGGGGCCCAAAATGAAAGGAGTAATCGGTGGCTTTCAGAACATAGATTTTGCTTGAAGTCCTTTTAGGTGCCATTGCCCACTTGTAGAGTTCTTGAGCGGCCCAAACCATAGAGAACCCCCACAAATGACCCCATTTTGAAAACTAGACCCCTAATCGAATTTATTTAGGGGTGTACTGTGTATTTTAACCCTACAATTTTTGAATAGATCTAAGCAAAGCAGTAGGAAAAAATTACGATTTTCATTTTTTGGCAGTTGTATCAATTTAAAAACTGTTTTTTTTGTACAGCACACATAGGAATGAAGACTTTCACCCCAAAATGGATATCCCTGTTTGTCCCGTGTTCAGAACCATACCCCTTGTGGCCCTAATAGATTTACAGGACCCATGGCAAGACCTATAAAGGAGGGAACACCCGTTGGATTTCAGGGTACCACTGAATAAATTTCAGGCCCCACTGCCCACTTATCGAGCCATTGAGCGGCCAAAACTATAAAGAACCCCCTCAAATGACCCCATTTTGAAAACTAGACCCCTTAACGAATTCATCTAGGGGTGTACTGCGTATTTTGACCCCACAGTATTTGAATGAATCTAAGCAAAGCAGAAGGAAAAAGTAACGATTTTCAATTTTTTTGGCAATTTTTTCAATTTAAAAACATTTTTTTTGACCAGTGTACATGAAGACATTCACCCCAAAATGGATACCCCCGTTTGTCCCGAGTTCAGAAACATACCCATTGTGGCCCTAATCTACTTACAGGACGCATGGCAAGGCCTATAAAGGACGGAACACCTGCTGGATTTTAGGGCACAACTGAATACATTTCAGGCCCCATTGCTCATTTGTACGGAATAAAAATTGACTTCCTAAAAATCCCCCCCCCACACACACACACACCCCTACCCCTCCGCGCCCTTTTTGGCGTTCGCAAATCTTAGATAAAAGTAATAATGTGAACTGTGTAGTATTTCCGAAGACAGGGGTAATTACGGAGGCTGGTTGGAATGGACCCATGGGGCAATAAAACCGTGTATCCCCCCTCCTCTCATGTATTTTCAGGGGCTTTTCTTGACCTCAGTAGCGGGTATGGAGTGTAAAAAGTGGTGTTCCTTGAGTCTTCGTAAGCTTGCTGAGGTGCGGCGGTCTCACACAGAAGGCGCTCAACAAGGTGCTCCTGGAACTGCAGGAAGGCGAGCGTTCCCGGGGCTGCTTGTAAATTACGTATTAAAGGTAGCGGTCTGAATAACGCCGGGCTCACGCAGCCGTAGGCGGAATCCACTTGCGGAGGCCCTCAGCGGATCCCATGTGTGAGCCCAGCTGTGACCCTGCGTACAGCCGCGTAATGTACTGCGCATAACTGCCTACTCACACAGGCGGTCATGCGCAGTACACCTTTTTTTTTTGTTTGTATTTCCAGCACCGTCGCTTAGCGATGACACGGGTACCCGCAGCCCGTACACAATGTAGTTGCATATGGGCTGCGGGTATATCCGCGACCATGGAGCACAATGGGCTCTATGTTGCGGATATCCACAGTAAAATAGAACCTGCTGCGTTCTCTTTTCTGCGAGTGGAGTACACAATTCCAACCCGCTAATGTGAGCGGAATTGTGTAATCCAATGCGATTGATCTGCGTAATACCGCGGATCAGACGCATGCGGAATCCGTAATTCCTATCCGGTCATGTGAGACCGGACTAAGGTAGATTGCTACCTTTTTATCACGTGACTGGGGAACGCTCAACGAGGCCACCTGTCACTGCTCCAGGCTCTCGGCGACTGTTGGTCGCTGGGAGCAAGGAGATTTTAAGTTTCCTGGACTCCCCGACTCCTGCACATGTGTCCGGCTTTTTGCCGGCAATCGCATGTGCAAAATTCGGGAAGGTCCACGGAGGAAGATCGCGTCGGAGTTCAAATATGCAGGCCTCCGGTAAAAAGTTTCATCTCCTCTCACCGATCGCATCAGTGGGGGGAGATGAAACTTCAAATTTTTTTTTTACTTTTACGTGATCGCCATTATTGGATAATGGCGAACACGTGACCAGGAACCGCTCACTGCGGACCCCCATTAAATCTCCAGGCTCTTGGCTACGTTTTGTAGCCAGGAGCAGGGAGAATTTAAATTATCCTGGCAATCCACAGCTTTTGCGCATGCGCCCGCCATTTTGGCGACGGGCGCGTGCGCAGAAGCTGTGGTAAGGTCCGCGGATAAATCCGGGGGCCTTAGGTACTACTTTCATCCTCCCTTACGGATGTGATACATGAGGGGAGATGAAACGCACGCTTTTTAAACTTTTTTAAAACTTTTTAAAACTTTTTTTTACTTTTTTTTTTTTTTTTACTTTTTTACACTTTTTTTTTTACTTCACATGATCACTGTCATCCATTGTCCCCGGTATAATCTCTCTGCTCCTAGCTACACATGGCAGCCAGGAACAGAGGGATTTCAAATTTCCCGGGGCTCGAGCCCCTCTGTGCACGCGCCCGATGTCAATCATTGTGCGCGCATGCGCAGATGGGGATTCGGGTCCCGGGACATTGGGACACCGCTGAGGACTGGGGGGGAGTATTTTCACCTCCCCTCATGGATCCGATCCATGAGGGGAGGTGAAACTGACTTTTTTAAAACTTTTTCGCGATCTATTGGATAACGACGATCACGGGCCCGGGGACCGCTCACTGCTGACATCTCACCGCTCACCGATCCAATCACAGCACTCGCTTTGCTGGAGGTGGGGAATTCAAAGCCCCGTTTACTAGAAAGAAACTGATATGTCAGCGCAGAAGACACTGCAGCTTGCTACAGCACCTCCTGAGACCATTGCGAGGCATCAGGGAGCCGAGAACCAGCTGACTATAATACCTCCCCCTGAAAATAAGACCTAGCACCTCTTTAGGGGCAAAAATTAATATGTGTCTTATTTTTAGGGAAACACTGTATTACATAAGTAGTTAAATGAGAGTTGTTGAGAATTTTGTAGCACTAGTTTTAATACAAAGGATGACATCTGCAGGTCCTGCCATGTAGTCTAGTGCACCCCTAACCTTCTTTTAACAAATGATGGGCGTGCACCAGACTACATGGATGTGCAGCAACCAGCAGGGGGAGTGGTGATTAACCTAGAACATTAGTTTATAGCTGTGTCTCTTCTGTCTTGAAGGAAGGTGTTCACGGCTTCTACAAGGGCATTGTCCCCAACATACTCCGAGTGACCCCTGCCTGCTGCATCACCGCCGTACTTTATGAGAACGTCTCACTTCCTGGAGGAACTACGAAAGCCCAAGGAGTAAAGAAATCCATTCCTTTATGACGCTCGGTGTGATGCTGGAGGTCAGCAGGGACTATGGACAAGAAGTGCTGCCGGCTCTTTACGGGGGCTGTGTTGTACGAGAGCAGATTTGTTTTATATATTTTGCTGTACGCCATAAAGGAAGACATCCAATTTCATGTATTACTATCTGGCCATTGACTGTTTATACAATCCGATTCTACAAAAACCACAAGAGTCCAGAAGTTCTGTCATAACAATGAATGTAACACATTTTTATTAAAGACTTTATTCCAATAATGTCTCTAACATTAACCAACACATTTAGTAGGTGTATATAATGATGCAAAGTGTCTTATACCTTGGGTGACCGACGAGGACACTTTCCTGTCTGCAGATTACTGCTGATGGCTGGTGTAAAAACATAAACCCTCTTCTATGCCTGCGCCCTCTCGGCTCTCCCCGATGGCTCTTGGGATCCAACATGCTTGATGCTTTGTTTCTCTGAGATAACTGGGTGACGATGGCCGGCCATGACCTTTCTCTTCACTCCAGTGAAAAATACGAGCTCAACATACATAGAAAGTTAAAGTAAATGCCCCCATTTTTAGTTTGTGACCCTCCAGTGAGGAGTCCAGAATTAATATGCAAGTCAGTATCTGCTGGGAATCCCCGCTATTTGTTTTTCCTCAGATCTTGCTCCTTGGTTGCTTTTTAGTTTCTGTCAGAGCTGTGATGCATGACTAGACTTTAGCTACAGGGCCTGATTGGAAGTAGTCTGAGACACACCCCTCGTCTCATCATTGGTTCAGGCTGCAGTGGAGGTATCCTGAACCAATGATGACACTGGATGTCTCCCAGACTACTTCAGGTTAGGCACTGTAGCTAAACTCTAGTCACAGATCACATCTCTGTCCTAACAGAGCTAAAAGCAATCAAAGGACAAGATCTGAGAAAGAATAAATAGCACCTAATTATAGGTCCATTTATACACAGATGATCGCTCAAAATTCACCAGAAACTGAGAGTTTGCAATGATCATTTTGCATTAGCTAGTAATGGGTTAATCAGCCCATTAGAAGCTAAGTAGATTCATTTGCATGTATTTAGAGAACAGCAGGTGGTCCGATCTCTAAACACACTCTAAACACTATTGTTCTCCAGCTGCTGAAGTACTTGTGGAGAACTCAGCGTGCTGTTTGTCTTATCAGGCCCGATGGATGTTAAGCTGAGCTCAACTCCGCGATGATGAAAAGTTCACGGTAAGCGCAAGATGGCACACGTTTACACACAACGATGATCGCTCAAAGGATGGCTTATTATTGTGTGTAAATGTACCTTATCCCTCGCAGGTAATTACTTGGGACGGAGTCACAGGAGCGTATCCGCCTGCACTATACACACAGAATAGATCCCATTAACTTCAATACATTCGTTCTCATTAGCGCCTTTTTCACATGTATTTCGTGCATGGGTAAAAAAAATATACAGATCCTGCTCTATCTTCCTGCATTATGATTCTATGGCAGATTCAAAAATTTGCAAGGCGAAGGGTACGACATGGCGCAAAATGCAGTGAATGGACTTCACATTCCATGGAAACTGTGTGTGAACTGGCCATGCATGCGCAAAATTTACAGGAATATGCGCAGACACCCTGCTTATGGGCATCTCCAAACTTTTTGCATACGCTTGTATGACGCCGCCCTTGGAGGTCAAATGGGAGTACCTGACAGGAGGGCTGTTTTATAGGCTATGGATATGAAGGGGTCATCAGAAAAGGACTTCTAGGTATAAATCAAGGTTTCATGTTAAACGTGTGTAAGAAGTTTTGGTGGGTTTTTTGTTGATATTACGACCTATATTCTGAAATAACAATCCTGCAGTTTTCACACTGACCACTAGGATGATAATAGGCGGACACTTCCTGTTCTGCAGAGAAAACTTTTCAGTAATCCTCCCATTGCCATAGGCTGGGATACAATGAAAGGCAGCAGCTATATACAGATAACACAAGGTCCACATAAAACACCCCAAACTACAGGTCTAAGGATATGCAAAAGTCTGAAGCTGTTGGGACATTTCTGACAGGTGTCTATTTGTGGTTATCTATTACACTACAACTCCCAGCATATCCTGCCAGCTGCAGACCTATACATTTTACTGAGAGTTAGTTTGGAAAACTGCAACTCCCAGCCAGCGCGGAAGGTTCTAGCAGCTCCGCAATGGAATCAATTGATTTACAGATTTTAACCCCTTAGTGACGAAGCCTGTTTGCGCCTTAGTGACGGAGCCAAATTTTGGAAATCTGACATGCGTCGTTCAACGTAGCATAACTCCGTAAAGGCTTTACATATCCCAGTGATTCTGACATTGTTTTTTCGCCACATGTTGTACTTCATTTTGGTTGTAAAAAGAGACCGATATAATTTGTGTATATTTATTAAAAGTACCAATATTGGAAAAATTTTGAAAAAATTGTCATTTTTTCACATTTTCAACCGTAATATCTCAAATATGTCCAAACATACTGTACAAATTTTTGATAAGATATGTATTTCCATCTGTTTACTTTATTCTGAATGCACACTTGAAAAACTTTTGTGTTTTTTTTAACCATTTAGAGGACGTACAAATTTAACATTACTTTTCAGCATTTTGAGGAGCACTTTGTTTTCCTGCACCAAGCCAAGTTTGCAAAGGCTCATAAGTGTCAGAATAATAGATACCCCCACAAATGACCCCATTTTAAAAACTACATCCTTTAATGTATTCACTGAGGGGTGTCATGAGTATTTTGACCCCACCATTTTTTTTCAGGAATTAGTTCAATTTAGGGGAGAAAAAATAAAATTTCATATTTTTGCAAATATGTCATTTTAAAGACATATTTTTTTCCTATAGAGCCCATGAAAATGAGGATTTACACCCCAATATGGATACCCCCGTTTCTCCCGTGTTCAGAAACATACCCATTGTGCCCTAATCTTATGTCTGGATGCACAACGGGACCCAAAATGAAAGGAGCAGTCGGTGTCTTTCAGAACATAAATTTTGCTTGAAGGCGTTTTAGGCCCCATAGCACTTTTGTAGAGCTCTTGAGTGGCCAAAACCAAAGAGAACCCCCACAAGTGACCCCATTTTGAAAACTAGACCCCTTATCGAATTTTTCTAGGGGTGTACTGACCATTTTGACCCCACAGTTTTTGAATGAACTCAAGCCAAGCAAAAGGAAAAAATAGTGATTTTCGTTTTTTTGGCAATTCTGTCGTTTCAAAAACTGCTTTTTTGGTACAGCACACACATGAATGAAGACTTGCACCCCAAAGTGGATACCCCTGTTTCTCCCGTGTTCAGAGACATACCCATTGTGGCCCTAATCTTTTGTCTGGATGCACAACGGGGCCCAAAATGAAAGGAGTAGTCGGTGGCTTTCAGAACAGAAATTTAGCATGAAGGTGATTTAGGCCCCATTGCCCACTTGTAGAGCCCTTGAGCGGCCAAAACAACAGAGAACCCCCACAAATGATCCCATTTTCAAAACTAGACCCCCTAACAAATTTATCTAGGGGTGTACTGTGTATTTTTACCCTACAATTTTTGAATAAATCTAAGCAAAGCAGTAGGAAAAAAATTACAATTTTCATTTTTTTGGCAGTTGTATCAATTTAAAAACTGTTTTTTTTGTACAGCACACATAGGAATGAAGACTTTCACCCCAAAATGGATACCCCTGTTTGTCCCGTGTTCAGAACCATACCCCTTGTGGCCCTAATCTACTTAAAGGACACATGGGTAGGCCTATAATGGAAGGAGCACCCGTTGGATTTTAGGGTACAACGGAATAAATTCCAGGCCCCATTGCCCACTTATAGAGCCATTGAGCGGCCAAAACGATAAAGAACCCCCACAAATGACCCCATTTTAAAAACTAGACCCCTTAACGAATTCATCTAGGGGTGTACTGCGTATTTTGACCCCACAGTATTTGAATAAATTTAAGCAAAGCAGAAGGAAAAAATAACGATTTTCATTTTTTTGGCAATTTTGTCAATTTAAAAACTTTTTTTTTGTACAGTGTACATAGGAATGAAGACGGTCACCCCAAAATGGATCCCCCCGTTTGTCCCGTGTTCAAAAACATACCCATTGTGGCCCTAATCTACTTACAGGAAACATGGCAAGGCCGGTAATGGAGGGAACACCCGTTGGATTGCAGGGCACAACTGAATAAATCCCAGGCCCCATTGCTCATTTGTACGGAATAAAAATTGACTCCCTAAAAATATCCCCCCTCCGCGCCCTTTTCGGCGTTCCCCAAATCTTAGATAAAAGTAATAATGTGAACTGTGTAGTATTTCCAAAGACGGGTAATTATGGAGGCTGGTTGGGATGGGCACATAGGGCAATAAAACCGTGTATCCCCCCTCCTCTCATGCTTTTTGGGGGTCATTTCTTGACCTCAGTAGCGGGTATGGGGTGTAAAAAGTAGCATTCCGTGAGTCTTCGGAAGCTTGATGAGGTGCGGCGGTCTCACACAGAAGGCGCTCAACAAGCTGCTCCTGGAACTGCAGGAAGGTGAGCGTTCCTGGGGCTTCTTGTAAATTGCGTATTACAGGTAGCGGTCTGAATAACGCCGGGCTCACGCAGCCGTAGGTGGAATCCGCTTGCGGAGGCCCGCAGCGGATCCCATCTGTGAGCCCGGCTGTGACCCTGCGTACGGCCGCGTAATGTACTGCACATAACTGCCTACTCACACAGACGGTCATTCGCAGTACACATTCTTTTTGTTGTTGTTTGTATTTCCCGCACCGTCGCTTAGCGATGACGCAGGTACCCGCAGCCCGTATACAAGGTAGTTACATATGGGCTGCGGGTATATCCATGACCATGGAGCACAATGGGCTCTATGTTGCCAATATCCGCGGTAAAATAGAATTTGCTGCATTCTCTTTTCTGTGAGTGGATTACGCAATTCCAACCGGCTAATGTGAGCGGAATTGTGTAATCCAATGCGATTGATCTGCGTATTACCGCGGATCAGACGCATGCGGAATCCGTAATTCCTATCCGGTCATGTGAGACCGGCCAAAGGTAGATCGCTACCATTTTTTCACGTGACCGGGGACCGCTCAATCAGGCCACCCGCTACTGCTCCAGGCTCTCGGCGACCGTTGGTCGCAGGGAGTAAGGAGATTTTAAGTTTCCTGGACTCCCGCGCATGTGTCCGGTGTTTTGCCAGCGGTCGCATGCGCAGAATATGGGAAAGTTCACGGAAGAAGATTGCGTCGGGGTTCAAATACGGAGGCCTCCAGTAAAAAGTTTCATCTCCTCTCACCGATCGCATCGGTGAAGGGAAATGAACCTTCCCCTTTTTTTAACTTTTACGTGATCGCCATTATTCTTTGGATAACGGCGAACACGTGATCAGGCACTGCTCACCGCGGCCCTCCGTGAAATCTCCAGGCTCTCGGCTAAGTTTTGTAGCCAGGAGCAGGGAGATTTTAAATTACCACGGCTTTTGCGCATGCGCCTGTCATATTGGCGACGGGCGCGTGCGCAGAAGCTGGGGTGAGGTCCGCAGATAAATCCGCGGGCTTTAGGTACGTCATTTCATCCTCCCTCACGGATATGATCCGTGGGGGGAGATGAAACGCAAGCTTTTTTAAACTTTTTTTTACTTTTTGCACTTTTTTTTTTTTACTTTTTACCCCTTTTTTTATTTATTTTTTTTTAACTTTTTGCACTTTTTTTTTACTTTACATGATCACTGTCATCCAATGGATCACATGACAGTGATCATGTCCCCAGTGACATCCCTCTGCTCTTGGCTACACACATGGCAGCCAGGAGCAGAGCAATTTTGAATTTCCCGGGGCTCGAGCCCCTCTGTGCTCACGCCCGATGTCAATCATTGGGCGCGCATGCGCAGATGGGGATTTCGGGTCCGGATTTCAGGTCCCGGGACATCGCAGAGGACCGGGGGTGAGTATTTTCACCTCCCCTCATGAATCGGATCCATGAGGGGAGGTGAAACTTTACTTTTCTTTTACGTTTTCAACGTTTGCAATGGATAGCGGTGATCGCGGGCCCGGGGACCGCTCACAGTGGTCACACCTCCTGGTTCCCGGCTACCTTCAGGAGCTGGAAGCCAGGAGATTTTAAATTTGCCGGGGACACCCGGGCTTCTGCGCGTGACGTCATCGTCTGGCGCGCATGCGCAGAAGGCCGCTGGCGGGTCCGGGAGGACCAGATCTCCGGGGGACACCGCCGACAAGCCGTGTGAGTATTTTCAGCTGCCGTGATGGATCCGATCCATCATAGCAGCTGAATTACTACTTTTTTACACTGTTTTATTTACTTTTTTGCGATCGGCGCTATCCATTGCATAGCGCCGATCGCAATACCGGGGGGGACTGCCTGCATCCTGGGATGACAGCTCCATGCTGTCGGCTACCTGCGGGCACCGACAGCATGGAGCTATCACGTCCTCAGGCAAGTGGGCATTAATCCAAAGAGGATGCATAAAACTACGTCCTCTAGGATTAAAGCCCACTTACTAAGGATGTAGTTTCCCGATGGGGCGGTCGTTAAGGGGTTAATGATTGTTTAGTGATTGGGTTGTAACTGGGGCCCCAGCACGAAAACAAACTTCCTGCATTCTAGTCTGCCATTGGTCGCCTCATAGAAGTAGCAAGAAAAAAGTTTGCATGGCCTGAGAAATGCTCTCAGAGACAGCGGTAAAACAAGGGTTTTATTGGGAGCGGTAAGGGAACGTTTCGTGTGGGAGGGGCTAACTTGTAATTGTGGCCCAATCCCTTTAAGTGTACTAGATGCTAAACCATGCTCCTACTTCAAAGGGTTGTTGGGATTGGAGGCAAAAGTTAAATATCTATCTCTTATCTATCTACGCAGGCAGGCAAACGCTGGTTGCAGCTGGCACTTGTCATAGTCACTGAACTGATGCCGGCTGCGATCAGCGTAGCTCTGCCCGTGTTTTACAGGGGAACATGCTGCAGTGTAATATGATTATCTTTGCCCCGTGTGACGGCGTGTTATCTACTCCTTGACACGCTGTTCTATGCTGTAAGTGCGCCCTAAAAGAGTATATTCACACATGGCTAGCGATTAGAAGAACTGGAAAAAAATGGGAAAATTAGTAAAAAAAAAAAACACACTTTTTTACCGTTTTTTCCCAAAGCCATTTTTTAATGTTCCATAGTCTGAATTCCACATTATTTGTCATTAGAAAAGAAAACCTTCTACACATTCTTTTTTCTATCAATTTTTATTTTTCCGTTGCCGCGGCCGTATGAGGGCTTATTTTTTGCATGGCAAGCTGTAGTTTGTATCGGTGCTATTTTTGGGTAGATAAGACTATATTGTAAAACTTTTTATTTTTTTTTTTATGACAGCAGGAAGAGAAAACGCATCAATTCTGCCCCATATTTTTTATTTTACAGCGTTAATCATGCAGCATAAATCGCACCATAAATGTTTGCTGCGGGTCGCTATGGTTACAATGAGAACAAAATTCTTATTTTTTTTACTTTTCCACAATAAAACACCTTTTTTCTTTAAGTTATTATTTTTTAAATCGCTGCATTCAAACTCCTATAACTTTTTTATTTTTTCATGGACGGATTTATTGCGAGACGAGCTGTAGTTTTTATTGGTACCATTTTAGGGTACACACGGCTTTTATCATCACTTTTTTGGGGCAGGAAAATGAAAAAAAAAAAGCATTTTACCTTAGTTTTTTAGTTTGTTTACCATATATACTCGAGTATAAGCCTAGTTTTTCAGCACATTTTTTTGTGCTGAAAAAGCCCCCCTCGGCTTATACTCGAGTCAGGGAAGGGTTAAAAAAACAAAAAAAACTTTATACTCACCTCCCAGCCAGCGTCTGTGTTCCCAGTGGTGGTGCGGCAAGCTGCTTGAATTCCTGTGTTCCCGGCGGCGATGCGGCAAGCTGCTTAAATTCTCCCCGCTGTCATTCCCCAGCGTCCTCTCTGCTCGGCTCTGTCATCCACTGCCATCAACGCTGTGATTGGATCGAGCACCAGCGAATCACAGCCGGCACTCAATCATTCACAGCCAATCAATGAATGAGATTCACTGATTGGCTGTGAATGATCGAGGCCCGGCTATGATTGGCTGGCCCTTGATCCAATTACAGCGCTTACTTACACAGCACTGATGGCGGGGCATTTGAAAGTCGAGCAGGGAGATGACAGTGGGGAGAATTCAAGCAGCTTGTCACACAGACACAGACGCCGGCTGGGAGGTGAGTATGGAGGGTTTTTTTACCCAGTATATACTCGAGTATAGCTCGGCTTATACTCCAGTCAATAAGTTTTCCCAGTTTTTTGTGGTAAAACTTGTTGACTCGGCTTATACTCGGGTCGTCTAATACTCGAGTATATATGGTATTTTACTCTTTTGACCATGCAGGATAAAAAGAGTGTTCAATTTATTGTATGTGCCATTACAGAAACGAAATATGTTCTTTTTTTTCATGCTAATGTGAGAAAAAGCACAAAAGGTTTTTGTTTTTTTTTACATTATTTTTATCTTTTTTTTTATACTGTTTATGTCTCTGTAGGGGATTTGTACATTAGCACCTATGATCACTATCATAAGGCATTGCAGGACTTCTGTCCTGCAATGCCTTATCGCTGATATTAGCGATCATAGGCACTGGCAATGCAGGCCGCCTATATTTGGCGTCCTGTTGCCATGGCAACCTGTCGGGCTCTCCACAATTACATCACGAGAGTCCGATGACGTCACAGAAGGAGCGCTCTCCCACTGTGAACCATTTACATGGAAAGGGGTTTAACAGCGGGGGTGGGGTCACTGTCCCGATGCACCCCCGCTGTTGCAGTGGCAGGCTGACTATCAGTGACAGCCGGATCCTGCTGCTGGATAGCGCAAGATCTCTTATGATCTCATGCTATCCCCAGGGCGTTACTGTACGTCCTGCTGCGTTGAGTACCTCTCTGCCAGGACATACAGTTGCGCCCTGTGGCGGGAAGGGGTTAATTAATGCAACTATGCAAAGGTAGGCAAAAGAAGCAAACAATAATTTCTAATTAGTCCAGTGAAAATATTGGAGGTTGCCCATAGACGCTGCACAAAAGCATGTGGACTTCTGGTGATTGCCGTCAATGCCAGGCAGCACATGGACTTGTACAGGGGGCAGCTGGGAATCAGTGGAAATCACCATATCTTTACGGAGATCTATAGCATGTACAGGTACCTTATACAAGCAGAGCTACTCATGGAGGGCATGGAATGCATTCTCATGGAGATCAATGCTCCCTACAGGGACATAAAAGGTGTTAAAAAAAACAACTTTCCACTTTTTAAATTTTTAAAAAAATTAAAGCCCCACATATTTTGAATCATCTTTAGTTTCAAAACTCTTTATTCAGGAAGCAAACAAGATAAGTACAGCATTACTGTTTGTTTCACTTTGGTTTTCCCTCGCAGGGGATACTTTGGAATATTCAGCATACATCTGAGGGTGCATTCACACGAACGTATATCGGCTCGGTTTTCACGCCGAGCCGATATACGTTGTCCTCATGTGCGGGGGGGGGAGGATGGAAGAGCCAGGAGCAGAAACTGTGCTCCCGCCCCCTCTCTGCCTCCTCTCCGCCCCTCTGCACTATTTGCAATGAGAGGAGGCAGGACGGGGGTGGGGCTAAGGTCCGGGAATTAGCCCCGCCCCGCCTCTCCCCATTGCAAATAGTGCAGAGGGGCGGAGAGGAGGCAGAGAGGGGGCGGGAGCACAGTTTCTGGCCCTGGCTCTTCCATCCTCCCCCCTCTGCACACGAGGACAACGTATATCGGCTCGGCGTGAAAACCGAGCCGATATACGTTCGTGTGAATGCACCCTTAAACAGATATAATTATCTCTAATGTGTACTTATTATCTCTTCAGTTGCAATTAAATTATCTAACTTATTATAATATAATTACTCATAAATTTTACCTTTTGAACCAATAAACATTAACTAAATTCAACTTTGGTCGTCATTCATTCCTGCTCAAAGTATTGTGGTCCTCCCCCCCCCCCCCCCCTTCTTACGTATCACGGTTGATGTTTTTAGGTCGACTGGAGGACGTGTCGGAATCCTGGTATATCTACCCGGTTTATCCAGGGTTCCCAGACCTCCCCGAATTTTTCTAAGGTGTCAGTCCCTATTGTATGTAATCTTTCATACAGTGCAATCCGAGAGACCCTTTCCATTCCTTCCTGAAAGGACAAAGTTCTTTGCTTCCATTTGGATGCAATATGAATTCTCGCCGCCATACATATCACCTGGATCAGCTTTTATGTGCCCGGTATCTGACACCAGATTGTCGGTTGCCAAGAAGAAACACCGTTGGAGACTTATGCAGGGGTCCTATAAATAATCTCTGTACAAGCCTATGAACCTGTGCCCAAAGCCTCTTCACTACTGGGCATGTCCACCAAACGTGGACTTGGGTGCCTACCTCTGCAGAGCCTCTAAAGCAGAGG
The DNA here is from genome assembly GCF_035609145.1 of Eleutherodactylus coqui. Taxonomy (NCBI): domain Eukaryota; kingdom Metazoa; phylum Chordata; class Amphibia; order Anura; family Eleutherodactylidae; genus Eleutherodactylus; species Eleutherodactylus coqui. Next base: position 123,553,888 of record NC_089849.1, read on the forward strand.
GGTGAGACTGATTGGTAAATTTGGTGTAGTCTGCTCGGTACCAGGTGAATAACCGACTAATAGAAAACATAGGGGTTAAAGAAGTGGCTTTTCTTCATCCCTGTAACATCTGGGAGCCGCAGGAAAACGCACTAAAGAGAAAATATAGTAATAAGATGGTTTTATATCCAAGGTGAAGAATATTTAGTATTACACATTGTATCTCCCCGAGAGAACAACATGGCGGCTTCCAGAAAGGCCCCTACATAGGAAGAGGATGAGAGAAGACAAAGTGTGATTACACCATCCAACTATATCCCATAATATCCCAGCCTGGAGGGGGAGATGATGAGCGGCGGCTTCCCTTTACATCTACTGCTGTGTGAACCACTGTGACAGGTGCCACCAGCAGCAGCCAATAGAATCGCAGCATTTGCTCTCAAGCTGAGCAGGAAAGCGGCAGTTGGTGCCAGTCAGTGATCGCTCTGCTCGAGTTCAGATTGGCTCCTATTGCTGTTAATAAAGCGACTTCAGGAACTTCGTTCTTCCGCTGAAACCCGGATCTTCATCACCTACATCACCGTGATGGAGAATTCAGCGCCCGCCGTCCGTGAGGAGGGGTAAGAGCCAAACCTCATACATGGACTGCTGGCTTCTGTTATCCCATATGGTGATGATTGGGCAGTGCAGACTAATAGCTAATTATGTCCGTGGGTTTAATCAGAATGTGAAGGCATTGGGATTATTAATCAGTAGGGATCGTTTGGGTGGTAATTAATATGCAGATATTTGGGTTAGTGAATATATGGGGGGATATAATGGGGGGTTTGGAGTAACTTGGATGTTTGGAGGATTCTGAATACATTTAGACATGAGTTTGTACTTCTCCTGCTCCTCTATGTAATCTATATGGTACAGTTTATTTGTACTACTGGATGTATTTGCCCTTTCTGTGTTTTAGTATTATGTATCTATGATGAATTTGTTGCAGTATTCCCAACACATGTGCATTCTATGTAACATATATGTGCATGTTCTTGCTAAATCGCCATTCACTTTAGCTATTACTTTCCCCCGGATTATGATAATGCAGAGCCAAAGTCTCACTAAGTAAATAGAGCAATGACTTCTCCATTCACTTAGTGGGGCTTGGGATGTGCCGTTCTCACAAACACTGGGGGTGCCAGTGGTTGGACCCCCAGCAATCATCCATTTATCATGTGTCCTATGGATAGGTGATACATTATTTGGGGGAGATAACCCCTTTGAAGTGACCTGGGGAATTAGCACCAACAGCCAGGGGGGTTTATATATATTTATTTGGATGGACAGTAGTTTGGCAGTTATTCCCACATTTTGGTTTCTCTTTTGCTTTTGTATATTATGACATAAATTGGCCTAAAGACGTATTTTTCTCCCCAATTAGTTGCCGTTTATTCCTCATTCTTCGGTTTATTGGCCTTACATACCAGACTACTATGTCTATTACTAGAATTCTATATACTATACATACTACAGGGCTCAGTGTATAATGTGTCCCCTCCTGCTATATATACTATACATACTACAGGGCTCAGTGTATAATGTGCCCCTACTGCTATATATACTATACATACTACAGGGCTCAGTGTATAATGTGTCCCCTCCTGCTATATATACTATACATACTACAGGGCTCAGTGTATAATGTGCCCCCCCTCCTGCTATATATACTATACATATTACAGGGTTCAGTGTATAATGTGTCCCCCTCCTGCTATATATACTATACATACTACAGGGCACAGTGTATAATGTGTCCCCTCCTGCTATATATAATATACATACTACAGTGCTCAGTGTATAATGTGTCCCCTCCTGCTATATATACTATACATACTACAGGGCTCAGTGTATAATGTGTCCCCCTCCTGCTATATATACTATACATACTACCGGGCTCAGTGTATAATGTGTCCCCTCCTGCTATATATAATATACATACTACAGGGCTCAGTGTATAATGTGTCCCCTCCTGCTATATATACTATACATACTACAGGGCTCAGTGTATAATGTGTCCCCCTCCTGCTATATATACTATACATACTACAGGGATCAGTGTATAATGTGCCCCTCCTGCTATATATACTATACACACTACAGGGCTCAGTGTATAATGTGTCCCTCCTGCTATATATACTATACATACTACCGGGCTCAGTGTATAATGTGTCCCCTCCTGCTATATATACTATGCATACTACAGGGATCAGTATATAATGTGTCCTCCTCCTGCTATATATACTATACATACTACAGAGCTCAGTGTATAATGTGTCCCCTCCTGCTATATATACTATACATACTACAGGGCTCAGTGTATAATGTGTCCCCCTCCTGCTATATATACTATACATACTACCGGGCTCAGTGTATAATGTGTCCCCTCCTGCTATATATAATATACATACTACAGGGCTCAGTGTATAATGTGTCCCTCCTGCTATATATACTATACATACTACAGAGCTCAGTGTATAATGTGTCCCCTCCTGCTATATATACTATACATACTACAGGGCTCAGTGTATAATGTGTCCCCTCCTGCTATATATACTATACACACTACAGGGATCAGAGTATAATGTGTCCCCCTCCCGCTATATATACTACAGGGATCAGTGTATAATGTGTCCCCTCCTGCTATATATACTATACACACTACAGGGCTCAGTGTATAATGTGTCCCCTCCTGCTATATATACTATACACACTACAGGGCTCAGTGTATAATGTGTCCCCTCCTGCTATATATACTATACATACTACAGGGCTCAGTGTATAATGTGTCCCCTCCTGCTATATATACTATACATACTACAGGGATCAGTGTATAATGTGTCCTCCTCCTGCTATATATACTATACATACTACAGGGATCAGTGTATAATGTGTGTCCCTCCTGCTATATATACTATACATACTACAGGGATCAGTGTATAATGTGCTCCTCCTGCTATATATACTATACATACTACAGGGCTCAGTGTATAATGTGTCCCCTCCTGCTCTATATACTATACATACTACAGGGCTTAATGTATAATGTGTCCCTCCTGCTATATACTATACATACTACAGGGCTCAGTGTATAATGTGTTCCCTCCTCCTATATATACTATACATACTACAGGGATCAGTGTATAATGTGCTCCTCCTGCTGTATATACTATACATACTACAGGGATCAGTCTATAATGTGTCCCCTCCTGCTATATATACTATACATACTACAGAGCTCAGTGTATAATGTGCTCCTCCTGCTGTATATACTATACATACTACAGGGCTCAGTATATAATGTGTCCCCCTCCTGCTATATACACTATACATACTACAGGGATCAGTGTATAATGTGTCCCCTCCTGCTATATATACTATACATACTACAGGGATCAGTGTATAATGTGTCCCTCCTGCTATATATACTATACATACTACAGGATCAGTGTATAATGTGTCCCTCCTGCTATATATACTATACATACTACAGAGCTCAGTGTATAATGTGTCCCCTCCTGCTATATATACTATACATACTACAGGATCAGTGTATAATGTGTCCCTCCTGCTATATATACTGTACATACTACAGGGCTCAGTGTATAATGTGTCCCCTCCTGCTATATATACTATACATACTACAGGGATCAGTGTATAATGTACCCCCTCCTGCTATATATACTATACATACTAAAGGGCTCAGAGTATAATGTGTCCTCTCCTGCTATATATACTATACATATTACAGGGCTCAGTGTATAATGTGTCCCTCCTGCTATATATACTATACATACTACAGGATCAGTGTATAATGTGTCCCCTCCTGCTATATATACAATACATACTACAGGGCTCAGTATATAATGTGTCCCCCTCCTGCTATATATACTATACATACTACAGGGCTCAGTGTATAATGTGTCCCCTCCTGCTATATATACTATACATACTACAGGGATCAGTGTATAATGTGTCCCCCTCCTGCTATATATACTATACATACTACAGGGATCAGTGTATAATGTGCTCCTCCTGCTATATATACTATACATACTACAGGGATCAGTGTATAATGTACCCCCTCCTGCTATATATACTATACATACTACAGGGCTCAGTGTATAATGTGTCCCCTCCTGCTATATACACTATACATACTACAGGGATCAGTATATAATGTGTCCCCTCCTGCTATATATACTGTACATACTACAGGGCTCAGTGTATAATGTGTCTCCTCCTGCTATATATACTATACATACTACAGGGATCAGTATATAATGTGTCCCCTCCTGCTATATATAATATACATACTACAGGGCTCAGTGTATAATGTGTCCCCCTCCTGCTATATATACTATACATACTACAGGGCTCAGTGTATAATGTGTCCCCTCCTGCTATATATACACTATACATACTACAGGGATCAGTGTATAATGTGTCCCCCTCCTGCTATACATACTATACATACTACAGGGCTCAGTGTATAATGTGTCTCCTCCTGCTATATACACTATACATACTGCAGGGATCAGTATATAATGTGTCCCCTCCTGCTATATATACTGTACATACTACCGGGCTCAGTATATAATGTGTCTCCTCCTGCTATATAGACTGTACATACTACAGGGATCAGTGTATACTGTGTCCCCCTCCTGCTATATATACTATACATACTACAGGGATCAGTGTATAATGTGTCCCCTCCTGCTATATATACTATATATACTACAAGGCTCAGTGTATAATGTGTCCCCTCCTGCTATATATACTATACATACTACAGGGCTCAGTGTATAATGTGTCCCCTCCTGCTATATATACTATACATACTACAGTGGTCAGTGTATAATGTGTCCCCTCCTGCTGTATATACTATACATACTACAGGGCTCAGTATATAATGTGTCCCCCTCCTGCTATATACACTATACATACTACAGGGATCAGTGTATAATGTGTCCCCTCCTGCTATATATACTATACATACTACAGGGCTCAGTGTATAATGTGCCCCTCCTGCTATATATACTGTACATACTACAGGGATCAGTGTATAATGTGTCCCCTCCTGCTATATATACTATACATACTACAGGGCTCAGTATATAATGTGTCCCCTCCTGCTATATATACTATACATACTACAGTGGTCAGTGTATAATGTGTCCCCTCCTGCTATATATACTATACATACTACAGGGATCAGTCTATAATGTGCTCCTCCTGCTATATATACTATACATACTACAGGGATCAGTGTATAATGTACCCCCTCCTGCTATATATACTATACATACTACAGGGCTCAGAGTATAATGTGTCCTCTCCTGCTATATATACTATACATACTACAGGGCTCAGTGTATAATGTGTCCCTCCTGCTATATATACTATACATACTACAGGATCAGTGTATAATGTGTCCCCTCCTGCTATATATACTATACATACTACAGGGCTCAGTATATAATGTGTCCCCCTCCTGCTACATATACTATACATACTACAGGGCTCAGTGTATAATGTGTCCCCTCCTGCTATATATACTATACATACTACAGGGATCAGTGTATAATGTGTCCCCCTCCTGCTATATATACTATACATACTACAGGGATCAGTGTATAATGTGCTCCTCCTGCTATATATACTATACATACTACAGGGATCAGTGTATAATGTACCCCCTCCTGCTATATATACTATACATACTACAGGGCTCAGTGTATAATGTGTCCCCTCCTGCTATATACACTATACATACTACAGGGATCAGTATATAATGTGTCCCCTCCTGCTATATATACTGTACATACTACAGGGCTCAGTGTATAATGTGTCTCCTCCTGCTATATATACTATACATACTACAGGGATCAGTATATAATGTGTCCCCTCCTGCTATATATACTATACATACTACAGGGATCAGTGTATAATGTGCTCCTCCTGCTATATATACTATACATACTACAGGGCTCAGTGTATAATGTGTCCCCTCCTGCTCTATATACTATACATACTACAGGGCTTAATGTATAATGTGTCCCTCCTGCTATATACTATACATACTACAGGGCTCAGTGTATAATGTGTTCCCTCCTCCTATATATACTATACATACTACAGGGATCAGTGTATAATGTGCTCCTCCTGCTGTATATACTATACATACTACAGGGATCAGTGTATAATGTGTCCCCTCCTGCTATATATACTATACATACTACAGAGCTCAGTGTATAATGTGCTCCTCCTGCTGTATATACTATACATACTACAGGGCTCAGTATATAATGTGTCCCCCTCCTGCTATATACACTATACATACTACAGGGATCAGTGTATAATGTGTCCCCTCCTGCTATATATACTATACATACTACAGGGATCAGTGTATAATGTGTCCCTCCTGCTATATATACTATACATACTACAGGATCAGTGTATAATGTGTCCCCTCCTGCTATATATACAATACATACTACAGGGATCAGTGTATAATGTGTCCCCTCCTGCTATATATACTATACATACTACAGAGCTCAGTGTATAATGTGTCCCCTCCTGCTATATATACTATACATACTACAGGGATCAGTGTATAATGTACCCCCTCCTGCTATATATACTATACATACTACAGGGCTCAGAGTATAATGTGTCCTCTCCTGCTATATATACTATACATACTACAGGGCTCAGTGTATAATGTGTCCCTCCTGCTATATATACTATACATACTACAGGATCAGTGTATAATGTGTCCCCTCCTGCTATATATACAATACATACTACAGGGCTCAGAATATAATGTGTCCCCCTCCTGCTATATATACTATACATACTACAGGGCTCAGTGTATAATGTGTCCCCTCCTGCTATATATACTATACATACTACAGGGATCAGTGTATAATGTGTCCCCCTCCTGCTATATATACTATACATACTACAGGGATCAGTGTATAATGTGCTCCTCCTGCTATATATACTATACATACTACAGGGATCAGTGTATAATGTACCCCCTCCTGCTATATATACTATACATACTACAGGGCTCAGTGTATAATGTGTCCCCTCCTGCTATATACACTATACATACTACAGGGATCAGTATATAATGTGTCCCCTCCTGCTATATATACTGTACATACTACAGGGCTCAGTGTATAATGTGTCTCCTCCTGCTATATATACTATACATACTACAGGGATCAGTATATAATGTGTCCCCTCCTGCTATATATAATATACATACTACAGGGCTCAGTGTATAATGTGTCCCCCTCCTGCTATATATACTATACATACTACAGGGCTCAGTGTATAATGTGTCCCCTCCTGCTATATATACACTATACATACTACAGGGATCAGTGTATAATGTGTCCCCCTCCTGCTATACATACTATACATACTACAGGGCTCAGTGTATAATGTGTCTCCTCCTGCTATATACACTATACATACTGCAGGGATCAGTATATAATGTGTCCCCTCCTGCTATATATACTGTACATACTACCGGGCTCAGTATATAATGTGTCTCCTCCTGCTATATAGACTGTACATACTACAGGGATCAGTGTATACTGTGTCCCCCTCCTGCTATATATACTATACATACTACAGGGATCAGTGTATAATGTGTCCCCTCCTGCTATATATACTATATATACTACAAGGCTCAGTGTATAATGTGTCCCCTCCTGCTATATATACTATACATACTACAGGGCTCAGTGTATAATGTGTCCCCTCCTGCTATATATACTATACATACTACAGTGGTCAGTGTATAATGTGTCCCCTCCTGCTGTATATACTATACATACTACAGGGCTCAGTATATAATGTGTCCCCCTCCTGCTATATACACTATACATACTACAGGGATCAGTGTATAATGTGTCCCCTCCTGCTATATATACTATACATACTACAGGGATCAGTGTATAATGTGTCCCCTCCTGCTATATATACTATACATACTACAGGGCTCAGTATATAATGTGTCCCCTCCTGCTATATATACTATACATACTACAGTGGTCAGTGTATAATGTGTCCCCTCCTGCTATATATACTATACATACTACAGGGATCAGTGTATAATGTGCTCCTCCTGCTATATATACTATACATACTACAGGGATCAGTGTATAATGTACCCCCTCCTGCTATATATACTATACATACTACAGGGCTCAGAGTATAATGTGTCCTCTCCTGCTATATATACTATACATACTACAGGGCTCAGTGTATAATGTGTCCCTCCTGCTATATATACTATACATACTACAGGATCAGTGTATAATGTGTCCCCTCCTGCTATATATACTATACATACTACAGGGCTCAATATATAATGTGTCCCCCTCCTGCTACATATACTATACATACTACAGGGCTCAGTGTATAATGTGTCCCCTCCTGCTATATATACTATACATACTACAGGGATCAGTGTATAATGTGTCCCCCTCCTGCTATATATACTATACATACTACAGGGATCAGTGTATAATGTGCTCCTCCTGCTATATATACTATACATACTACAGGGATCAGTGTATAATGTACCCCCTCCTGCTATATATACTATACATACTACAGGGCTCAGTGTATAATGTGTCCCCTCCTGCTATATACACTATACATACTACAGGGATCAGTATATAATGTGTCCCCTCCTGCTATATATACTGTACATACTACAGGGCTCAGTGTATAATGTGTCTCCTCCTGCTATATATACTATACATACTACAGGGATCAGTATATAATGTGTCCCCTCCTGCTATATATACTATACATACTACAGGGCTCAGTGTATAATGTGTCCCCCTCCTGCTATATATACTATACATACTACAGGGCTCAGTGTATAATGTGTCCCCTCCTGCTATATATACACTATACATACTACAGGGCTCAGTGTATAATGTGTCCCCTCCTGCTATATATACTATACATGCTACAGGGCTCAGTGTATAATGTGTCCCTCTCCTGCTATATATACTATACATACTACAGGGATCAGTGTATAATGTGTCCCCCTCCTGCTATACATACTATACATACTACAGGGCTCAGTGTATAATGTGTCTCCTCCTGCTATATACACTATACATACTGCAGGGATCAGAATATAATGTGTCCCCTCCTGCTATATATACTGTACATACTACAGGGCTCAGTGTATAATGTACCGCCCTCCTGCTATATATACACTATACATACTACAGGGATCAGTACATAATGTGTCCCCTCCTGCTATATATACTGTACATACTACAGGGATCAGTGTATAATGTGTCCCCTCCTGCTATATATACTATACATACTACAGGGCTCAGTATATAATGTGTCTCCTCCTGCTATATAGACTGTACATACTACAGGGATCAGTGTATACTGTGTCCCCCTCCTGCTATATATACTATACATACTACAGGGATCAGTGTATAATGTGTCCCCTCCTGCTATATATACTATATATACTACAAGGCTCAGTGTATAATGTGTCCCCTCCTGCTATATATACTATACATACTACAGGGCTCAGTGTATAATGTGTCCCCTCCTGCTATATATACTATAGATACTACCGGACTCAGTGTATAATGTGTCCCCTCCTGCTATACTATACATACTACAGGGCTCAGTGTATAATGTGTCCTCCTGCTATATATACTATACATACTACCGGACTCAGTGTATAATGTGTCCCCTCCTGCTATATATACTATACATACTACCGGACTCAGTGTATAATGTGTCCCCCTCCTGCTATATATACTATACATACTACAGGGCTCAGTGTATAATGTGTCTTCCTCCTGCTATATATACTATACATACTACAGGGATCAGTGTATAATGTGTCCCCCTCCTGCTATATATACTATACATACTACAGGGATCAGTGTATAATGTGTCCCCCTCCTGCTATATATACTATACATACTACAGGGCTCAGTGTATAATGTGTCCCTCCTGCTATATATACTATACATACTACAGGGATCAGTACATAATGTGTCCCCTCCTGCTATATATACTACAGGGATCAGTATATAATGTGTCCTCCTCCTGCTATATATACTATACATACTACAGGGCTCAGTGTATAATGTGTCTTCCTCCTGCTATATATACTATACATACTACAGGGATCAGTGTATAATGTGTCCCCCTCCTGCTATATATACTATACATACTACAGGGATCAGTGTATAATGTGTCCCCCTCCTGCTATATATACTATACATACTACAGGGCTCAGTGTATAATGTGTCCCTCCTGCTATATATACTATACATACTACAGGGATCAGTACATAATGTGTCCCCTCCTGCTATATATACTACAGGGATCAGTATATAATGTGTCCTCCTCCTGCTATATATACTATACATACTACAGGGCTCAGTGTATAATGTGTCCCCTCCTGCTATATATACTATACATACTACAGGGCTCAGTGTATAATGTGTTTCCCTCCTGCAATATATACTATGCATACTACAGGGATCAGTATATAATGTGCCCCCTCCTGCTATAAATACTATACACACTACAGGGATCAGTGTATAATGTGTCCTCCTCCTGCTATATATACTATACATACTACAGGGCTCAGTGTATAATGTGCCCCTCCTGCTATATACACTATACATACTACAGGGCTCAGTGTATAATGTGTCCCCTCCTGATATATATACTATACACACTACAGGGATCACTGTATAATGTGTCCCCTCCAGCTATATATACTATACATACTACAGGGCTCAGTGTATAATGTGCCCCTCCTGCTATATACACTATACATACTACAGGGCTCAGTGTATAATGTGTCCCCTCCTGATATATATACTATACATACTACAGGGATCAGTGTATAATGTGTCCCCCTCCTGCTATATATACTATACATACTATAGGGATCAGTGTATAATGTGTCCCCCTCCTGCTATATATACTATACATACTACAGGGATCAGTGTATAATGTGTCCCCTCCTGCTATATATACTACAGGGATCAGTATATAATGTGTCCTCCTCCTGCTATATATACTATACATACTACAGGGCTCAGTGTATAATGTGTCCCTCCTGCTATATATACTATACATACTACAGGGCTCAGTGTATAATGTGTCCCCTCCTGCTATATATACTATACATACTACAGGGCTCAGTGTATAATGTGTTTCCCTCCTGCTATATATACTATGCATACTACAGGGATCAGTATATAATGTGCCCCCTCCTGCTATATATACTACAGGGATCAGTATATAATGTGTCCACTCCTGCTATATATACTATACATACTACAGGACTCAGTGTATAATGTATCCCCTCCTGCTATATATACTATACATACTACAGGGCTCAGTGTATAATGTGCCCCCTCCTGCTATATATACTATACATACTACAGGGATCAGTGTATAATGTGCCCCCTCCTGCTATATATAATATACATACTACAGGGATCAGTTTATAATGTGCTCCTCCTGCTGTATATACTATACATACTACAGGGCTCAGTATATAATGTGTCCCCCTCCTGCTATATACACTATACATACTACAGGGATCAGTGTATAATGTGTCCCCTCCTGCTATATATACTATACATACTACAGGGCACAGTGTATAATGTGCCCCCTCCTGCTATATATACTATACATACGACAGGGATCAGTGTATAATGTGTCCCCTCCTGCTATATATACTATACATACTACAGGGCACAGTGTATTAGGTGCCCCCTCCTGCTATATATACTATACATACTACAGGGCTCAGTGTATAATGTGTCCCCCTCCTGCTATATATACTATACATACTACAGGGATCAGTGTATAATGTGTCCCCTCCTGCTATATATACTATACATACTACAGGGATCAGTGTATAATGTGCTCCTCCTGCTGTATATACTTAACATACTACAGGGCTCAGTATATAATGTGTCCCCTCCTGCTATATATACTATACATACTACAGGGCTTAATGTATAATGTGTCCCTCCTGCTATATACTATACATACTACAGGGCTCAGTGTATAATGTGTCCCCTCCTGCTATATATACTATACATACTACAGGGATCAGTGTATAATGTGCTCCTCCTGCTGTATATACTATACATACTACAGGGCTCAGTGTATAATGTGTCCACTCCTGCTATATATACTATACATACTACAGGACTCAGTGTATAATGTATCCCCTCCTGCTATATATACTATACATACTACAGGGATCAGTGTATAATGTGCTCCTCCTGCTATATATACTATACATACTACAGGGATCAGTGTATAATGTACCCCCTCCTGCTATATATACTATACATACTACAGGGCTCAGAGTATAATGTGTCCTCTCCTGCTATATATACTATACATACTACAGGGCTCAGTGTATAATGTGTCCCTCCTGCTATATATACTATACATACTACAGGATCAGTGTATAATGTGTCCCCTCCTGCTATATATACTATACATACTACAGGGCTCAGTATATAATGTGTCCCCCTCCTGCTACATATACTATACATACTACAGGGCTCAGTGTATAATGTGTCCCCTCCTGCTATATATACTATACATACTACAGGGATCAGTGTATAATGTGTCCCCCTCCTGCTATATATACTATACATACTACAGGGATCAGTGTATAATGTGCTCCTCCTGCTATATATACTATACATACTACAGGGATCAGTGTATAATGTACCCCCTCCTGCTATATATACTATACATACTACAGGGCTCAGTGTATAATGTGTCCCCTCCTGCTATATACACTATACATACTACAGGGATCAGTATATAATGTGTCCCCTCCTGCTATATATACTGTACATACTACAGGGCTCAGTGTATAATGTGTCTCCTCCTGCTATATATACTATACATACTACAGGGATCAGTATATAATGTGTCCCCTCCTGCTATATATACTATACATACTACAGGGCTCAGTGTATAATGTGTCCCCTCCTGCTATATATACACTATACATACTACAGGGATCAGTGTATAATGTGTCCCCCTCCTGCTATACATACTATACATACTACAGGGCTCAGTGTATAATGTGTCTCCTCCTGCTATATACACTATACATACTGCAGGGATCAGTATATAATGTGTCCCCTCCTGCTATATATACTGTACATACTACAGGGCTCAGTGTATAATGTACCGCCCTCCTGCTATATATACACTATACATACTACAGGGATCAGTACATAATGTGTCCCCTCCTGCTATATATACTGTACATACTACAGGGATCAGTGTATAATGTGTCCCCTCCTGCTATATATACTATACATACTACAGGGCTCAGTGTATAATGTGTCCCCTCCTGCTATATATACTATACATACTACAGGGATCAGTGTATAATGTGCCCCCTCCTGCTATATATACTATACATACTACAGGGCTCAGTGTATAATGTGTCCCCTCCTGCTATATATACTATACATACTACAGGGATCAGTGTATAATGTGTCCCCTCCTGCTATATATACTATACATACTACAGGGCTCAGTATATAATGTGTCTCCTCCTGCTATATAGACTGTACATACTACAGGGATCAGTGTATACTGTGTCCCCCTCCTGCTATATATACTATACATACTACAGGGATCAGTGTATAATGTGTCCCCTCCTGCTATATATACTATATATACTACAAGGCTCAGTGTATAATGTGTCCCCTCCTGCTATATATACTATACATACTACAGGGCTCAGTGTATAATGTGTCCCCTCCTGCTATATATACTATAGATACTACCGGACTCAGTGTATAATGTGTCCCCTCCTGCTATACTATACATACTACAGGGCTCAGTGTATATTGTGTCCCCTCCTGCTATATATACTATACATACTACCGGACTCAGTGTATAATGTGTCCCCTCCTGCTATATATACTATACATACTACCGGACTCAGTGTATAATGTGTCCCCCTCCTGCTATATATACTATACATACTACAGGGCTCAGTGTATAATGTACCCCTCCTGCTATATATACTATACATACTACAGGGCTCAGTGTATAATGTGTCCCCTCCTGCTATATATACTATACATACTACAGGGCTCAGTGTATAATGTGTCCCCTCCTGCTATATATACTATACATACTACAGGGCTCAGTGTATAATGTGTCTTCCTCCTGCTATATATACTATACATACTACAGGGATCAGTGTATAATGTGTCCCCCTCCTGCTATATATACTATACATACTACAGGGATCAGTGTATAATGTGTCCCCCTCCTGCTATATATACTATACATACTACAGGGCTCAGTGTATAATGTGTCCCTCCTGCTATATATACTATACATACTACAGGGATCAGTACATAATGTGTCCCCTCCTGCTATATATACTACAGGGATCAGTATATAATGTGTCCTCCTCCTGCTATATATACTATACATACTACAGGGCTCAGTGTATAATGTGTCCCCTCCTGCTATATATACTATACATACTACAGGGCTCAGTGTATAATGTGTCCCCTCCTGCTATATATACTATACATACTACAGGGCTCAGTGTATAATGTGTTTCCCTCCTGCAATATATACTATGCATACTACAGGGATCAGTATATAATGTGCCCCCTCCTGCTATAAATACTATACACACTACAGGGATCAGTGTATAATGTGTCCTCCTCCTGCTATATATACTATACATACTACAGGGCTCAGTGTATAATGTGCCCCTCCTGCTATATACACTATACATACTACAGGGCTCAGTGTATAATGTGTCCCCTCCTGATATATATACTATACACACTACAGGGATCACTGTATAATGTGTCCCCTCCAGCTATATATACTATACATACTACAGGGCTCAGTGTATAATGTGCCCCTCCTGCTATATACACTATACATACTACAGGGCTCAGTGTATAATGTGTCCCCTCCTGATATATATACTATACATACTACAGGGATCAGTGTATAATGTGTCCCCCTCCTGCTATATATACTATACATACTATAGGGATCAGTGTATAATGTGTCCCCCTCCTGCTATATATACTATACATACTACAGGGATCAGTGTATAATGTGTCCCCTCCTGCTATATATACTACAGGGATCAGTATATAATGTGTCCTCCTCCTGCTATATATACTATACATACTACAGGGCTCAGTGTATAATGTGTCCCTCCTGCTATATATACTATACATACTACAGGGCTCAGTGTATAATGTGTCCCCTCCTGCTATATATACTATACATACTACAGGGCTCAGTGTATAATGTGTTTCCCTCCTGCTATATATACTATGCATACTACAGGGATCAGTATATAATGTGCCCCCTCCTGCTATAAATACTATACACACTACAGGGATCAGTGTATAATGTGTCCTCCGCCTGCTATATATACTATACATACTACAGGGCTCAGTGTATAATGTGCCCCTCCTGCTATATACACTATACATACTACAGGGCTCAGTGTATAATGTGTCCCCTCCTGATATATATACTATACACACTACAGGGATCACTGCATAATGTGTCCCCTCCAGCTATATATACTATACATACTACAGGGCTCAGTGTATAATGTGCCCCTCCTGCTATATACACTATACATACTACAGGGCTCAGTGTATAATGTGTCCCCTCCTGATATATATACTATACATACTACAGGGATCAGTGTATAATGTGTCCCTCCTGCTATATATACTATACATACTACAGGGATCAGTGTATAATGTGTCCCCTCCTGCTATATATACTATACATACTACAGGGCTTAATGTATAATGTGTCCCTCCTGCTATATACTATACATACTACAGGGCTCAGTGTATAATGTGTCCCCTCCTGCTATATATACTATACATACTACAGGGATCAGTGTATAATATGCTCCTCCTGCTGTATATACTATACATACTACAGGGCTCAGTGTATAATGTGTCCACTCCTGCTATATATACTATACATACTACAGGACTCAGTGTATAATGTATCCCCTCCTGCTATATATACTATACATACTACAGGGCTCAGTGTATAATGTGCCCCCTCCTGCTATATATACTATACATACTACAGGGATCAGTGTATAATGTGCCCCCTCCTGCTATATATAATATACATACTACAGGGATCAGTTTATAATGTGCTCCTCCTGCTGTATATACTATACATACTACAGGGCTCAGTATATAATGTTTCCCCCTCCTGCTATATACACTATACATACTACAGGGATCAGTGTATAATGTGTCCCCTCCTGCTATATATACTATACATACTACAGGGCACAGTGTATAATGTGCCCCCTCCTGCTATATATACTATACATACGACAGGGATCAGTGTATAATGTGTCCCCTCCTGCTATATATACTATACATACTACAGGGCACAGTGTATTAGGTGCCCCCTCCTGCTATATATACTATACATACTACAGGGCTCAGTGTATAATGTGTCCCCCTCCTGCTATATATACTATACATACTACAGGGATCAGTGTATAATGTGTCCCCTCCTGCTATATATACTATACATACTACAGGGATCAGTGTATAATGTGCTCCTCCTGCTGTATATACTTAACATACTACAGGGCTCAGTATATAATGTGTCCCCCTCCTGCTATATACACTATACATACTACAGGGATCAGTGTATAATGTGTCCCCTCCTGCTATATATACTATACATACTACAGGGCACAGTGTATAATGTGCCCCCTCCTGCTATATATACTATACATACTACAGGGATCAGTGTATAATGTGTCCCCTCCTGCTATATATACTATACATACTACAGGGCACTGTGTATTAGGTGCCCCCTCCTGCTATATATACTATACATACTACAGGGCTCAGTGTATAATGTGTCCCCCTCCTGCTATATATACTATACATACTACAGGGATCAGTGTATAATGTGTCCCCTCCTGCTATATATACTATACATACTACAGGGCTCAGTATATAATGTGTCCCCCTCCTGCTATATACACTATACATACTACAGGGATCAGTGTATAATGTGTCCCCTCCTGCTATATAGACTATACATACTACAGGGCACAGTGTATAATGTGCCCCCTCCTGCTATATATACTATACATACTACAGGGCTCAGTGTATAATGTGTCCGCCTCCTGCTATATATACTATACATACTACAGGGCTCAGTATATAATGTGTCCCCCTCCTGCTATATATACTATACATACTACAGGGCTCAGTGTATAATGTGTCCCCTCCTGCTATATATACTATACATACTACAGGGATCAGTGTATAATGTGCTCCTCCTGCTATATATACTATACATACTACAGGGATCAGTGTATAATGTCCCCCCTCCTGCTATATATACTATACATACTACAGGGATCAGTGTATAATGTGCCCCCTCCTGCTATATATACTATACATACTACAGGGCTCAGTGTATAATGTGTCCCTCCTGCTATATATACTATACATACTACAGGGATCAGTGTATAATGTGTCCCCTCCTGCTATATATACTGTACATACTACAGGGCTCAGTGTATAATGTGTCTCCTCCTGCTATATATACTATACATACTACAGGGATCAGTGTATAATGTGTCCCTCTTGCTATATATACTATACATACTAAAGGGATCAGTGTATAATGTGTCCCTCCTGCTATATATACTATACATACTATAGGGATCAGTGTATAACGTGTCCCCTCCTGCTATATATACTATACATACTACAGGGCTCAGAGTATAATGTGTCCTCTCCTGCTATATATACTATACATACTACAGGGATCATGGTATAATGTGCTCCTCCTGCTATATATACTATACATACTACAGGGCTCAGTGTATAATGTGTCCCCTCCTGCTCTATATACTATACATACTACAGGGCTTAATGTATAATGTGTCCCTCCTGCTATATACTATACATACTACAGGGCTCAGTGTATAATGTGTTCCCTCCTCCTATATATACTATACATACTACAGGGATCAGTGTATAATGTGCTCCTCCTGCTGTATATACTATACATACTACAGGGATCAGTGTATAATGTGTCCCCTCCTGCTATATATACTATACATACTACAGAGCTCAGTGTATAATGTGCTCCTCCTGCTGTATATACTATACATACTACAGGGCTCAGTATATAATGTGTCCCTTCCTGCTATATATACTATACATACTACAGTGGTCAGTGTATAATGTGTCCCCTCCTGCTATATACACTATACATACTACAGGGATCAGTGTATAATGTGCTCCTCCTGCTATATATACTATACATACTACAGGGATCAGTGTATAATGTACCCCCTCCTGCTATATATACTATACATACTACAGGGCTCAGAGTATAATGTGTCCTCTCCTGCTATATATACTATACATACTACAGGGCTCAGTGTATAATGTGTCCCTCCTGCTATATACACTATACATACTACAGGGATCAGTGTATAATGTGTCCCCTCCTGCTATATATACTATACATACTACAGGGCACAGTGTATAATGTGCCCCCTCCTGCTATATATACTATACATACGACAGGGATCAGTGTATAATGTGTCCCCTCCTGCTATATATACTATACATACTACAGGGCACAGTGTATTAGGTGCCCCCTCCTGCTATATATACTATACATACTACAGGGCTCAGTGTATAATGTGTCCCCCTCCTGCTATATATACTATACATACTACAGGGATCAGTGTATAATGTGTCCCCTCCTGCTATATATACTATACATACTACAGGGATCAGTGTATAATGTGTCCCCTCCTGCTATATATACTATACATACTACAGGGCTCAGTATATAATGTTTCCCCCTCCTGCTATATACACTATACATACTACAGGGATCAGTGTATAATGTGTCCCCTCCTGCTATATATACTATACATACTACAGGGCACAGTGTATAATGTGCCCCCTCCTGCTATATATACTATACATACGACAGGGATCAGTGTATAATGTGTCCCCTCCTGCTATATATACTATACATACTACAGGGCACAGTGTATTAGGTGCCCCCTCCTGCTATATATACTATACATACTACAGGGCTCAGTGTATAATGTGTCCCCCTCCTGCTATATATACTATACATACTACAGGGATCAGTGTATAATGTGTCCCCTCCTGCTATATATACTATACATACTACAGGGATCAGTGTATAATGTGCTCCTCCTGCTGTATATACTTAACATACTACAGGGCTCAGTATATAATGTGTCCCCCTCCTGCTATATACACTATACATACTACAGGGATCAGTGTATAATGTGTCCCCTCCTGCTATATATACTATACATACTACAGGGCACAGTGTATAATGTGCCCCCTCATGCTATATATACTATACATACTACAGGGATCAGTGTATAATGTGTCCCCTCCTGCTATATATACTATACATACTACAGGGCACTGTGTATTAGGTGCCCCCTCCTGCTATATATACTATACATACTACAGGGCTCAGTGTATAATGTGTCCCCCTCCTGCTATATATACTATACATACTACAGGGATCAGTGTATAATGTGTCCCCTCCTGCTATATATACTATACATACTACAGGGCTCAGTATATAATGTGTCCCCCTCCTGCTATATACACTATACATACTACAGGGATCAGTGTATAATGTGTCCCCTCCTGCTATATAGACTATACATACTACAGGGCACAGTGTATAATGTGCCCCCTCCTGCTATATATACTATACATACTACAGGGCTCAGTGTATAATGTGTCCGCCTCCTGCTATATATACTATACATACTACAGGGCTCAGTATATAATGTGTCCCCCTCCTGCTATATATACTATACATACTACAGGGCTCAGTGTATAATGTGTCCCCTCCTGCTATATATACTATACATACTACAGGGATCAGTGTATAATGTGCTCCTCCTGCTATATATACTATACATACTACAGGGATCAGTGTATAATGTACCCCCTCCTGCTATATATACTATACATACTACAGGGCTCAGTGTATAATGTGTCCCTCCTGCTATATATACTATACATACTACAGGGATCAGTGTATAATGTGTCCCCTCCTGCTATATATACTGTACATACTACAGGGCTCAGTGTATAATGTGTCTCCTCCTGCTATATATACTATACATACTACAGGGATCAGTGTATAATGTGTCCCTCTTGCTATATATACTATACATACTAAAGGGATCAGTGTATAATGTGTCCCTCCTGCTATATATACTATACATACTATAGGGATCAGTGTATAACGTGTCCCTTCCTGCTATATATACTATACATACTACAGGGCTCAGAGTATAATGTGTCCTCTCCTGCTATATATACTATACATACTACAGGGATCATGGTATAATGTGCTCCTCCTGCTATATATACTATACATACTACAGGGCTCAGTGTATAATGTGTCCCCTCCTGCTCTATATACTATACATACTACAGGGCTTAATGTATAATGTGTCCCTCCTGCTATATACTATACATACTACAGGGCTCAGTGTATAATGTGTTCCCTCCTCCTATATATACTATACATACTACAGGGATCAGTGTATAATGTGCTCCTCCTGCTGTATATACTATACATACTACAGGGATCAGTGTATAATGTGTCCCCTCCTGCTATATATACTATACATACTACAGAGCTCAGTGTATAATGTGCTCCTCCTGCTGTATATACTATACATACTACAGGGCTCAGTATATAATGTGTCCCTTCCTGCTATATATACTATACATACTACAGTGGTCAGTGTATAATGTGTCCCCTCCTGCTATATACACTATACATACTACAGGGATCAGTGTATAATGTGCTCCTCCTGCTATATATACTATACATACTACAGGGATCAGTGTATAATGTACCCCCTCCTGCTATATATACTATACATACTACAGGGCTCAGAGTATAATGTGTCCTCTCCTGCTATATATACTATACATACTACAGGGCTCAGTGTATAATGTGTCCCTCCTGCTATATATACTATACATACTACAGGATCAGTGTATAATGTGTCCCCTCCTGCTATATATACTATACATACTACAGGGCTCAGTATATAATGTGTCCCCCTCCTGCTATATATACTATACATACTACAGGGATCAGTGTATAATGTGCTCCTCCTGCTATATATACTATACATACTACAGGGATCAGTGTATAATGTACCCCCTCCTGCTATATATACTATACATACTACAAGGCTCAGTGTATAATGTGTCCCCTCCTGCTATATACACTATACATACTACAGGGATCGGTATATAATGTGTCCCCTCCTGCTATATATACTGTACATACTACAGGGCTCAGTGTATAATGTGTCTCCTCCTGCTATATATACTATACATACTACAGGGATCAGTATATAATGTGTCCCCTCCTGCTATATATACTATACATACTACAGGGCTCAGTGTATAATGTGTCCCCCTCCTGCTATATATACTATACATACTACAGGGCTCAGTGTATAATGTGTCCCCTCCTGCTATATATACACTATACATACTACAGGGATCAGTGTATAATGTGTCCCCCTCCTGCTATACATACTATACATACTACAGGGCTCAGTGTATAATGTGTCTCCTCCTGCTATATACACTATACATACTGCAGGGATCAGTATATAATGTGTCCCCCTCCTGCTATATATACTGTACATACTACAGGGCTCAGTGTATAATGTACCGCCCTCCTGCTATATATACACTATACATACTACAGGGATCAGTACATAATGTGTCCCCTCCTGCTATATATACTGTACATACTACCGGGCTCAGTATATAATGTGTCTCCTCCTGCTATATATACTATACATACTACAGGGATCAGTGTATAATGTGTCCCCCTCCTGCTATATATACTATACATACTACAGGGATCAGTGTATAATGTGTCCCCTCCTGCTATATATACTATATATACTACAAGGCTCAGTGTATAATGTGTCCCCTCCTGCTATATATACTATACATACTACAGGGCTCAGTGTATAATGTGTCCCCTCCTGCTATATATACTATAGATACTACAGGACTCAGTGTATAATGTGTCCCCTCCTGCTATACTATACATACTACAGGGCTCAGTGTATAATGTGTCCCCTCCTGCTATATATACTATACATACTACCGGACTCAGTGTATAATGTGTCCCCTCCTGCTATATATACTATACATACTACCGGACTCAGTGTATAATGTGTCCCCCTCCTGCTATATATACTATACATACTACAGGGCTCAGTGTATAATGTGTCTTCCTCCTGCTATATATACTATACATACTACAGGGATCAGTGTATAATGTGTCCCCCTCCTGCTATATATACTATACATACTACAGGGATCAGTGTATAATGTGTCCCCCTCCTGCTATATATACTATACATACTACAGGGCTCAGTGTATAATGTGTCCCTCCTGCTATATATACTATACATACTACAGGGATCAGTATATAATGTGTCCCCTCCTGCTATATATACTACAGGGATCAGTATATAATGTGTCCTCCTCCTGCTATATATACTATACATACTACAGGGCTCAGTGTATAATGTGTCCCTCCTGCTATATATACTATACATACTACAGGGCTCAGTGTATAATGTGTCCCCTCCTGCTATATATACTATACATACTACAGGGCTCAGTGTATAATGTGTTTCCCTCCTGCTATATATACTATACATACTACAGGGCTCAGTGTATAATGTGTCCCCCTCCTGCTATATATACTATACATACTACAGGGATCAGTGTATAATGTGTCCCTCCTGCTATATATACTATACATACTACAGGGATCAGTATATAATGTGCCCCCTCCTGCTATAAATACTATACACACTACAGGGATCAGTGTATAATGTGTCCTCCTCCTGCTATATATACTATACATACTACAGGGCTCAGTGTATAATGTGCCCCTCCTGCTATATACACTATACATACTACAGGGCTCAGTGTATAATGTGTCCCCTCCTGATATATATACTATACACACTACAGGGATCAGTGTATAATGTGTCCCCTCCAGCTATATATACTATACATACTACAGGGCTCAGTGTATAATGTGCCCCTCCTGCTATATACACTATACATACTACAGGGCTCAGTGTATAATGTGTCCCCTCCTGATATATATACTATACATACTACAGGGATCAGTGTATAATGTGTCCCTCCTGCTATATATACTATACATACTATAGGGATCAGTGTATAATGTGTCCCCCTCCTGCTATATATACTATACATACTACAGGGATCCGTGTATAATGTGTCCCCTCCTGCTATATATACTATACATACTACAGGGCTTAATGTATAATGTGTCCCTCCTGCTATATACTATACATACTACAGGGCTCAGTGAATAATGTGTCCCCTCCTGCTATATATACTATACATACTACAGGGATCAGTGTATAATGTGCTCCTCCTGCTGTATATACTATACATACTACAGGGCTCAGTGTATAATGTGTCCCCTCCTGCTATATATACTATACATACTACAGGGCTCAGTGTATAATGTGTCCACTCCTGCTATATATACTATACATACTACAGGACTCAGTGTATAATGTATCCCCTCCTGCTATATATACTATACATACTACAGGGCTCAGTGTATAATGTGCCCCCTCCTGCTATATATACTATACATACTACAGGGATCAGTGTATAATGTGCCCCCTCCTGCTATATATAATATACATACTACAGGGATCAGTTTATAATGTGCTCCTCCTGCTGTATATACTATACATACTACAGGGCTCAGTATATAATGTGTCCCCCTCCTGCTATATACACTATACATACTACAGGGATCAGTGTATAATGTGTCCCCTCCTGCTATATATACTATACATACTACAGGGCACAGTGTATAATGTGCCCCCTCCTGCTATATATACTATACATACTACAGGGATCAGTGTATAATGTGTCCCCTCCTGCTATATATACTATACATACTACAGGGCACAGTGTATTAGGTGCCCCCTCCTGCTATATATAGTATACATACTACAGGGCTCAGTGTATAATGTGTCCCCCTCCTGCTATATATACTATACATACTACAGGGATCAGTGTATAATGTGTCCCCTCCTGCTATATATACTATACATACTACAGGGATCAGTGTATAATGTGCTCCTCCTGCTGTATATACTTTACATACTACAGGGCTCAGTATATAATGTGTCCCCCTCCTGCTATATACACTATACATACTACAGGGATCAGTGTATAATGTGTCCCCTCCTGCTATATATACTATACATACTACAGGGCACAGTGTATAATGTGCCCCCTCCTCCTATATATACTATACATACTACAGGGATCAGTGTATAATGTGTCCCCTCCTGCTATATATACTATACATACTACAGGGCACTGTGTATTAGGTGCCCCCTCCTGCTATATATACTATACATACTACAGGGCTCAGTGTATAATGTGTCCCCCTCCTGCTATATATACTATACATACTACAGGGATCAGTGTATAATGTGTCCCCTCCTGTTATATATACTATACATACTACAGGGATCAGTGTATAATGTGCTCCTCCTGCTGTATATACTATACATACTACAGGGCTCAGTATATAATGTGTCCCCCTCCTGCTATATACACTATACATACTACAGGGATCAGTGTATAATGTGCCCTCTCCTGCTATATATACTATATATACTACAGGGCTCAGTGTATAATGTGTCCCCCTCCTGCTATATAGACTATACATACTACAGGGCACAGTGTATAATGTGCCCCCTCCTGCTATATATACTATACATACTACAGGGCTCAGTGTATAATGTGCCCCCCTCCTGCTATATATACTATACATACCACAGGGCTCAGTGTATAATGTGTCCCCCTCCTGCTATATAGACTATACATACTACAGGGCACAGTGTATAATGTGCCCCCTCCTGCTATATATACTATACATACTACAGGGCACAGTGTATAATGTGCCCCCTCCTGCTATATATACTATACATACTACAGGGATCAGTGTATAATTTGCCCCCTCCTGCTATATATACTATACATACTACAGGGCTCAGTATATAATGTGTCCCCCTCCTGCTATATATACTATACATACTACAGGGCTCAGTGTATAATGTGTCCCCTCCTGCTATATATACTATACATACTACAGGGATCAGTGTATAATGTGCTCCTCCTGCTATATATACACTATACATACTACAGGGATCAGTGTATAATGTACCCCCTCCTGCTATATATACTATACATACTACAGGGATCAGTGTATAATGTGCCCCCTCCTGCTATATATACTATACATACTACAGGGCTCAGTGTATAATGTGTCCCTCCTGCTATATATACTATACATACTACAGGGATCAGTGTACAATGTGTCCCCTCCTGCTATATATACTGTACATACTACAGGGCTCAGTGTATAATGTGTCTCCTCCTGCTATATATACTATACATACTACAGGGATCAGTGTATAATGTGTCCCTCTTGCTATATATACTATACATACTAAAGGGATCAGTGTATAATGTGTCCCTCCTGCTATATATACTATACATACTATAGGGATCAGTGTATAACGTGTCCCCTCCTGCTATATATACTATACATACTACAGGGATCAGTGTATAATGTGTCCCCTCCTGCTATATATACTATACATACTACCGGACTCAGTGTATAATGTGTCCCCTCCTGCTATACTATACATACTACAGGGCTCAGTGTATAATGTGTCCCCTCCTGCTATATATACTATACATACTACCGGACTCAGTGTATAATGTGTCCCCTCCTGCTATATATACTATACATACTACCGGACTCGGTGTATAATGTGTCCTCCTCCTGCTATATATACTATACATACTACAGGGATCAGTGTATAATATGTCCCTCCTGCTATATATACTATACATACTACCGGACTCAGTGTATAATGTGTCCCCTCCTGCTATATATACTATACATACTACAGGGCACAGTGTATTAGGTGCCCCCTCCTGCTATATATAGTATACATACTACAGGGCTCAGTGTATAATGTGTCCCCCTCCTGCTATATATACTATACATACTACAGGGATCAGTGTATAATGTGTCCCCTCCTGCTATATATACTATACATACTACAGGTATCAGTGTATAATGTGCTCCTCCTGCTGTATATACTTTACATACTACAGGGCTCAGTATATAATGTGTCCCCCTCCTGCTATATACACTATACATACTACAGGGATCAGTGTATAATGTGTCCCCTCCTGCTATATATACTATACATACTACAGGGCACAGTGTATAATGTGCCCCCTCCTCCTATATATACTATACATACTACAGGGATCAGTGTATAATGTGCTCCTCCTGCTGTATATACTATACATACTACAGGGCTCAGTATATAATGTGTCCCCCTCCTGCTATATACACTATACATACTACAGGGATCAGTGTATAATGTGCCCTCTCCTGCTATATATACTACAGGGCTCAGTGTATAATGTGTCCCCCTCCTGCTATATAGACTATACATACTACAGGGCACAGTGTATAATGTGCCCCCTCCTGCTATATATACTATACATACTACAGGGCTCAGTGTATAATGTGCCCCCCTCCTGCTATATATACTATACATACCACAGGGCACAGTGTATAATTTGCCCCCTCCTGCTATATATACTATACATACTACAGGGCTCAGTATATAATGTGTCCCCCTCCTGCTATATATACTATACATACTACAGGGCTCAGTGTATAATGTGTCCCCTCCTGCTATATATACTATACATACTACAGGGATCAGTGTATAATGTGCTCCTCCTGCTATATATACACTATACATACTACAGGGATCAGTGTATAATGTACCCCCTCCTGCTATATATACTATACATACTACAGGGATCAGTGTATAATGTGCCCCCTCCTGCTATATATACTATACATACTACAGGGCTCAGTGTATAATGTGTCCCTCCTGCTATATATACTATACATACTACAGGGATCAGTGTACAATGTGTCCCCTCCTGCTATATATACTGTACATACTACAGGGCTCAGTGTATAATGTGTCTCCTCCTGCTATATATACTATACATACTACAGGGATCAGTGTATAATGTGTCCCTCTTGCTATATATACTATACATACTAAAGGGATCAGTGTATAATGTGTCCCTCCTGCTATATATACTATACATACTACAGGGATCAGAGTATAATGTGTCCCCTCCTGCTATATATACTATACATACTACAGGGCTCAGTATATAATGTGTCCCCCTCCTGCTATATATACTATACATACTACAGGGATCAGTGTATAATGTGTCCCCTCCTGCTATATATACTATACATACTATAGGGATCAGTGTATAACGTGTCCCCTCCTGCTATATATACTATACATACTACAGGGATCAGTGTATAATGTGTCCCCTCCCGCTATATATACTATACATACTACAGGGCTCAGAGTATAATGTGTCCTCTCCTGCTATATATACTATACATACTACAGGGATCAGTGTATAATGTGTCCCCTCCTGCTATATATACTATACATACTACAGGATCAGTGTATAATGTGTCCCCTCCTGCTATATACACTATACATACTACAGGGATCAGTATATAATCTGTCCCCTCCTGCTATATATACTGTACATACTACAGGGCTCAGTGTATAATGTGTCTCCTCCTGCTATATATACTATACATACTACAGGGCTCAGTGTATAATGTACCGCCCTCCTGCTATATATACACTATACATACTACAGGGATCAGTACATAATGTGTACCCCTCCTGCTATATATATAATATACATACTACAGGGCTCAGTGTATAATGTGTCCACCTCCTGCTATATATACTGTACATACTACCGGGCTCAGTATATAATGTGTCTCCTCCTGCTATATAGACTGTACATACTACAGGGATCAGTGTATACTGTGTCCCCTCCTGCTATATATACTATATATACTACAAGGCTCAGTGTATAATGTGTCCCCTCCTGCTATATATACTATACATACTACAGGGCTCAGTGTATAATGTGTCCCCTCCTGCTATATATACTATACATACTACAGGGATCAGTGTATAATGTGTCCCCTCCTGCTATATATACTATATATACTACAAGGCTCAGTGTATAATGTGTCCCCTCCTGCTATATATACTATACATACTACAGGGCTCAGTGTATAATGTGTCCCCCTCCTGCTATATATACTATACACACTACAGGGCTCAGTGTATAATGTGTCCCCTCCTGCTATATATACTACAGGGCTCAGTGTATAATGTGTCCCCCTCCTGCTATATATACTATACACACTACAGGGCTCAGTGTATAATGTGTCCCCCTCCTGCTATATATACTATACATACTACAGGGATCAGTGTATAATGTGTCCCCTCCTGCTATATATACTATACATACTACAGAGCTCAGTGTATAACGTGCCCCTCCTGCTATATATACTATACATTCTACAGGGTTCAGTGTATAATGTGCACCTCCTGCTATATATACTATACATACTACAGAGCTCAGTGTATAACGTGCCCCCTCCTGCTATATATACTATACATACTACAGGGATCAGTGTATAATGTGTCCCTCCTGCTATATATACTATACATACTACAGGGATCAGTGTATAATGTGTCTCCTCCTGCTATATATACTGTACATACTACAGGGCTCAGTGTATAATGTGTCCCCTCCTGCTATATATACTATACATACTACAGGGCTCAGTGTATAATGTGTCCCCTCCTGCTATATATACTATACATACTACAGGGCTCAGTGTATAATGTGTCCCCTCCTGCTATATATAAAATATATACTACAGGGATCAGTGTATAATGTGTCCCCTCCTGATATATATACTATACATACTACAGGGCTCAGTGTTTAATGTGTCCCCCTCCTGCTATATATACTATACATACTACAGGGCTCAGTGTATAATGTGTCCCTCCTGCTATATATACTATACATACTACAGGGCTCAGTGTATAATGTGTCCCCCTCCTGCTATATATACTATACATACTACAGGACTCAGTGTATAATGTGTCCCCTCCTGCTATATATGCTATACATACTACAGGGCTCAGTGTATAATGTGTCCCTCCTGCTATATATACTATACATACTACAGGGCTCAGTGTATAATGTGTCCCTCCTGCTATATATACTATACATACTACAGGGATCAGTGTATAATGTGTCCCTCCTGCTATATATACACTATACATACTACAGGGCTCAGTGTATAATGTGTCCCCTCCTGCTATATATACTATACATACTACAGGGCTCAGTGTATAATGTGTCCCCTCCTGCTATATATACTATACATACTACAGGGCTCAGTGTATAATGTGTCCCCCTCCTGCTATATATACTATACATACTACAGGGCTCAGTGTATAATGTGCACCCTCCTGCTATATATACTATACATACTACAGGGCTCAGTGTATAATGTGTCCCTCCTGCTATATATACTATACATACTACAGGGATCAGTGTATAATGTGTCCCTCCTGCTATACACTACCGTTCAAAAGTTTGGGGTCACATTGAAATGTCCTTATTTTTGAAGGAAAAGCACTGTACTTTTCAATGAAGATAACTTTAAACTAGTCCTAACTTTAAACAAATGCACTCTATACATTGCTAATGTGGTAAATGACTATTCTAGCTGCAAATGCCTGTTTTTTTGTGCAATATCTACAAAGGTGAATAGAGGCCCATTTCCAGCAACTATCACTCCAGTGTTCTAATGGTACAATGTGTTTGCTCATTGGCTCAGAAGGCTAATTGATGATTAGAAAACCCTTGTGCAATCATGTTCACACATCTGAAAACAGTCTAGCTCGTTACAGAAGCTACAAAACTGACCGTCCTGTGAGCAGATTGAGTTTCTGGAGCATCACATTTGTGGGGTCAATTAAACGCTCAAAATGGCCAGAAAAAGAGAACTTTCATCTGAAACTCGACAGTCTATTCTTGTTCTTAGAAATGAAGGCTATTCCATGCGAGAAAATGCTAAGAAATTGAAGATTTCCTACAACGGTGTGTACTACTCCCTTCAGAGGACAGCACAAACAGGCTCTAACCAGAGTAGAAAAAGAAGTGGGAGGTCACGTTGCACAACTAAGCAAGAAGATAAGCACATTAGATTCTCTAGTTTGAGAAACAGACGCCTCACAGGTACCCAACTGGCATCTTCATTAAATAGTACCCGCAAAACACCAGTGTCAACATCTACAGTGAAGAGGCGGCTGCGGGATTTTGGGCTTCAGGGCAGAGTGGCAAAGAAAAAGCCATATCTGAGACTGGCCAATAAAAGAAAAAGATTAAGATGGGCAAAAGAACACAGACATTGGACAGAGGAAGACTGGAAAAAAGTGTTGTGGACGGATGAATCCAAGTTTGAGGTGTTTGGATCACAAAGAAGAACGTTTGTGAGACGCAGAACAAATGAAAAGATGCTGGAAGAATGCCTGACGCCATCTGTTAAGCATGGTGGAGGTAATGTGATGGTCTGGGGTTGCTTTGGTGCTGGTAAGGTGGGAGATTTGTACAGGGTAAAAGGGATTCTGAATAAGGAAGGCTATCACTCCATTTTGCAACGCCATGCCATACCCAGTGGACAGCGCTTGATTGGAACCAATTTCATCCTCCAACAGGACAATGACCCTAAACACACCTCCAAATTGTGCAAGAACTATTTACAGCAGAAGCAGGCAGCTGGTATTCTATCGGTAATGGAGTGGCCAGCGCAGTCACCAGATCTGAACCCCATTGAGCTGTTGTGGGAGCAGCTTGACCGTATGGTACGCCAGAAGTGCCCATCCAACCAATCCAACTTGTGAGAGATGCTTCTAGAAGCGTGGGGTGCAATTTCACAAGCTTACCTCAACAAATTAACAGCTAGAATGTCAAAGGTGTGCAATGCTGTAATTGCTGCAAAAGGAGGATTCTTTGACGAAAGCAAAGTTTGATGTAAAAACAATGTTATTTCAAATACAAATCATTATTTCTAACCTTGTCAATGTCTTGGCTCTATTGTCTATTCATTTCACAACGCATGGTGGTGAATAAGTGGGACTTTTCATGGAAAACACAAAATTGTTTGGGTGACCCCAAACTTTTGAACGGTAGTGTATATACTATACATACTACAGGGATCAGTGTATAATGTGTCCCCTCCTGCTATATATACTATACATACTACAGGGATCAGTGTATAATGTGTCCCCTCCTGCTATATATACAATACATACTACAGGGATCAGTATATAATGTGTCCTCCTCCTGCTATATATACTATACATACTACAGGGCTCAGTGTATAATGTGTCCCTCCTGCTATATATACTATACATACTACAGGGCTCAGTGTATAATGTGTCCCCTCCTGCTATATATACTATACAT
The DNA here is from genome assembly GCF_035609145.1 of Eleutherodactylus coqui. NCBI lineage: Eukaryota > Metazoa > Chordata > Amphibia > Anura > Eleutherodactylidae > Eleutherodactylus > Eleutherodactylus coqui. Next base: position 123,585,615 of record NC_089849.1, read on the forward strand.
ACTACAGGGCTCAGTGTATAATGTGTCCCCCTCCTGCTATACATACTATAGGGCTCAGTGTATAATGTGTCCCCCTCCTGCTATATATACTATACATACTACAGGGATCAGTGTATAATGTGTCCCTCCTGCTATATGTACTATACATACTACAGGGATCAGTATATAATGTGTCCCCTTCTGCTATATATAATATACATACTACAGGGCTCAGTGTATAATGTGTCCACCTCCTGCTATATATACTATACATACTACAGGGCTCAGTATATAATGTGTCCCTCCTGCTATATATACTATACATACTACAGGGCTCAGTGTATAATGTGTCCTCCTGCTATATATACTATACATACTACAGGGATCAGTGTATAATGTGCCCCCTCCTGCTATATATACTATACATACTACAGGACTCAGTGTATAATGTGTCCCCTCCTGCTATATATACTATACATACTACAGGGATCAGTGTATAATGTGTCCCTCCTGCTATATATACTATACATACTACAGGGCTCAGTGTATAATGTGCCCCTCCTGCTATATATACTATACATACTACAGGGCTCAGTGTATAATGTGTCCCTCCTGCTATATATACTATACATACTACAGGGATCAGAGTATAATGTGTCCCCTCCTGCTATATATACTATACATACTACAGGGCTCAGTGTATAATGTGTCCCCCTCCTGCTATATATACTATACATACTACAGGGATCAATGTATAATGTGTCCCTCCTGCTATATATACTATACATACTACAGGGATCAATGTATAATGTGTCCCTCCTGCTATATATACTATACATACTACAGGGATCAGTGTATAATGTGTCCCCTCCTGCTATATTTACTATACATACTACAGGGCTCAGTGTATAATGTGCCCCCTCCTACTATATATATTATACATACTACAGGGATCAGTGTATAATGTGTCCCCTCCTGCTATATATACTGTACATACTACAGGGCTCAGTGTATAATGTGTCCCCCTCCTGCTATATATACTATACATACTACATGGATCAGTGTATAATGTGTCCCCTCCTGCTATATATACTATACATACTACAGGGATCAGTATATAATGTGTCCCCTTCTGCTATATATATTATACATACTACAGGGCTCAGTGTATAATGTGTCCACCTCCTGCTATATATACTATACATACTACAGGGCTCAGTGTATAATGTGTCCTCCTGCTATATATACTATACATACTACAGGGATCAGTGTATAATGTGCCCCCTCCTGCTATATATACTATACATACTACAGGACTCAGTGTATAATATGTCCCCTCCTGCTATATATACTATACATACTACAGGGATCAGTGTATAATGTGTCCCTCCTGCTATATATACTATACATACTACAGGGATCAGTGTATAATGTGCCCCTCCTGCTATATATACTATACATACTACAGGGCTCAGTGTATAATGTGTCCCTCCTGCTATATGTACTATGCATACTACAGGGCTCAGTGTATAATGTGTCCCTCCTGCTATATATACTATACATACTACAGGGATCAGTATATAATGTGCCCCTCCTGCTATATATACTATACATACTACAGGGATCAGAGTATAATGTGTCCCCTCCTGCTATATATACTATACATACTACAGGGCTCAGTGTATAATGTGTCCCCCTCCTGCTATATATACTATACACACTACAGGGCTCAGTGTATAATGTGTCCCCTCCTGCTATATATACTACAGGGCTCAGTGTATAATGTGTCCCCCTCCTGCTATATATACTATACACACTACAGGGCTCAGTGTATAATGTGTCCCCCTCCTGCTATATATACTATACATACTACAGGGATCAGTGTATAATGTGTCCCCTCCTGCTATATATACTATACATACTACAGAGCTCAGTGTATAACGTGCCCCTCCTGCTATATATACTATACATTCTACAGGGTTCAGTGTATAATGTGCACCTCCTGCTATATATACTATACATACTACAGAGCTCAGTGTATAACGTGCCCCCTCCTGCTATATATACTATACATACTACAGAGCTCAGTGTATAACGTGCCGCTCCTGCTATATATACTATACATACTACAGGGATCAGTGTATAATGTACCCCCTCCTGCTATATACTATACATCCTACAGGGATCAGTGTATAATGTGTCCCTCCTGCTATATATACTATACATACTACAGGGATCAATGTATAATGTGTCCCTCCTGCTATATATACTATACACACTACAGGGCTCAGTGTATAATGTGTCCCCCTCCTGTTATATATACTATACATACTACAGGGATCAGTGTATAATGTGTCCCCTCCTGCTATATACACTATACATACTACAGGGATCAGTGTATAATGTGTCCCTCCTGCTATATATACTATACATACTACAGGGATCAGTGTATATTGTGTCCCCTCTCCTGCTATATATACTATACATACTACAGGGCTCAGTGTATAATGTGCCCCTCCTGCTATATATACAATACATACTACAGGGATCAGTGTATAATGTGTCCCTCCTGCTATATATACTATACATACTACAGGGCTCAGTGTATAATATGCCCCTCCTCCTATATATACTATACATATTACAGGGCTCAGTGTATAATGTGTCCCCTCTCCTGCTATATATACTATACATACTACAGGGCTCAGTGTATAATGTGCCCCTCCTCCTATATATACAATACATACTACAGGGATCAGTGTATATTGTGTCCCCTCCTGCTTTATATACTATACATACTACAGGGCTCAGTGTATAATGTGTCCCTCCTGCTATATATACTGTACATACTACAGGGCTCAGTGTATAATGTGTCCCCTCCTGCTATATATACTATGCATACTACAGGGCTCAGTGTATAATGTGCTGTACCCCCCCCCCCTTCCCGATCACTAAAGTCCCGATAGTGATACCCCCGTCACTAGAGCCCCGGTAGTCATACCCCCGTCACTAGAGCCGCGGTAGTCATACCCCCGTCACTAGAGCCGCGGTAGTCATACCCCCGTCACTAGAGCCCCGGTAGTCAGACCCCCCCCCCCACCGTCACTAGAGCCCCGGTTATCAGACCCCCCCGTCACTAGAGCCCTGGTAGTCATACCCCCCCCCTCCCGTCACTAGAGCCCCGGTAGTCATACCCCCGTCACTAGAGCTCCGGTAGTCGTACCCCCCCGTCACTAGAGCCCCGATAGTCAGAGCCCGATCACTAGAGCCCCGGTAGTCAGAGCCCCATCACTAGAGCCTCAGTAGTCAGACCCCCGTCACTAGAGCCCCGGTAGTCAGACCCCCCCCCCCCCCGTCACGAGAGCCCCGGTAGTCAGACCCCTGTCACTAGAGCCTCAGTAGTCAGACCCCAGTCATTAAAGCTCCAGTAATCGTGCCCCCCGTCACTAGAGCCCCGGTAGTCAGACCCCCTATCACTAGAGCCCCCACCCTGTCATTAGAGCCACGTTAGTCAGACCCCCTATCACTAGAGCCCCCACTCTGTCATTAGAGCCCCGGTAGTCAGACCCCCTATCAGTAGAGCCCCCACCCCGTCACTAGAGGCCCGGTAGTTAGACCCACCCCCCCCATCACTAGAGCCCCGTTACTAGAGCCTCAGTAGTCAGACCCCCATCCCATAAGCCCCGGTAACCGTGCCCCCCATCACTAGAGCCCCGGTAGTCAGACCCCCTATCACTAGAGCCCCCACCCTGTCATTAGAGCCCCGGTAGTCAGACCTCCTATCACTATATATACTATACATACTACAGGGATCAGTGTATAATGTGTCCTCTCCTTCTATATGTACTATACATACTACAGGGCTCAGTGTATAATGTGTCCCCCCCTTCTATATGTACTATACATACTACAGGGCTCAGTGTATAATGTCCCCCTTCTTCTATACTACAGGGCTCAGTGTATAATGTCCCCCTCCTGCTATATGTACTATACATACTACAGGGCTCAGTGTATAATGTACCCCCCTCCTGCTATATATACTATATATACTACAGGGCTCAGTGTATAATGTGCTGTACCCCCCCCCCCCTTCCCGATCACTAAAGCCCCGATAGTGAAACCCCCGTCACTAGAGCCCCTGTAGTCAGACCCCCGTCACTAGAGCCGCGGTAGTCATACCCCCGTCACTAGAACCCCGGTAGTCAGACCCCCCGTCACTAGAGCCCCGGTAGTCAGACCCCCCCCCCCCCCCGTCACTAGAGCCCCGGTAGTCAGACCCCCCCGTCATTAGAGCCCCGGTAGTCAGAACCCCCCCTTCCGTCATTAGAGCCCCGGTAGTCAGACCCCCCCCGTCACTAGAGCTCCGGTAGTCATACCCCCCCCTCCCATCACTAGAGCCCCAGTAGTCATACCCCCGTCACTAGAGCTTCGGTAGTCGTACTTCCCCGTCACTAGAGCCCCGGTAGGCAGAGCCCCATCACTAGAGCCCCTGTACTCAGACCCCCGTCACTAGAGCCCCGCTAGTCAGACCCCCCCGTCACTAGAGCCCCGGTAGTCAGACCCCCCCCGTCACTAGAGCCCCGGTAGTCAGACACCCCCCCCCCCCCCCGTCACTAGAGCCCCGTAGTCAGACCCCTGTCACTAAAGCTCCAGTAATCGTGCCCCCCGTCACTAGAGCCCCGGTAGTCAGACCCCCTATCACTAGAGCCCCCACCCTGTCATTAGAGCCCCGGTAGTCAGACCCCCTATCAGTAGAGCCCCCACCCCGTCACTAAAGGCCCGGTAGTTAGACCCACCCCCCCCATCACTAAAGCCCCGTTAGTCAGACCCCCGTCACTAGAGCCTCAGTAGTCAGACCCCCATCCCTTAAGGCCCGGTAACCGTGCCCCCCATCACTAGAGCCCCGGTAGTCAGGCCCCCTATCACTAGAGCTCCCACCCTGTCATTAGAGCCCCGGTAGTCAGACCCCCTATCACTAGAGCCCCCACCCTGTCATTAGAGCCCCGGTAGTCAGACCCCCTATCACTAGAGCCCCCCCCCTGTCATTAGAGCCTCAGTAATCAGCCCCCCCCATCCCTAAAGCCCTGGTAGTCAGACCCCCTATGACTAGAGCCCCCACCCTGTCATTAGAGCCTCAGTAGTCAGACTCCCCCCCCCCCCCCCGTCCCTAAAGCCCCGGTAGTCAGACCCCCGTCACTAAAGCCTCGATAATCGTGCCCCCCATTACTAGAGTCCTGGTAGTCAGACAGGCTATCACTAGAGCCCCAGTAGTCAGACCCCCTATCACTAGAGCCCCCACCCCGTCATTAGAGTCCCGGTAGTCAGACCCCCGTCACTAGAGCCTCAGTAGTCAGCCCCCCGTCACTAGAGCCTCAGTAGTCAGACCCCCCCCCCCCCCCCGTCACTAGAGCCCTGGTAGTCAGAGCCCCATCACTAGAGCCTCAGTAGTCAGACCCCCCCCCCCCCACCGTCCCTAAAGCCCCGGTAGTCAGACCCCCTATCACTAGAGCCCTGGCAGTCAGACCCCCGTCACTAGAGCCTCAGTAGTCAGCCCCCCGTCACTAGAGCCTCAGTAGTCAGCCCCCCGTCACTAGAGCCTCAGTAGTCAGACCCCCGTCACTAGAGCCTCAGTAGTCAGAGCCCCATCACTAGAGCCTCAGTAGTCAGACACCCCCCCCCCGTCCCTAAAGCCCCGGTAGTCAGACCCCCCCCCCCCCCGTCACTAAAGCCCCAGTAGTCAGAGCCCCATCACTAGAGCCTCAGTAGTCAGACCCCCCCCCCCTCCGTCCCTAAAGCCCCGGTAGTCAGACCCCCTATCACTAGAGCCCTGGCAGTCAGACCCCCGTCACTAGAGCCTCAGTAGTCAGACCCCCCCCCCCCCCCCCGTCACTAGAGCCCCGGTAGTCAGAGCCCCATCACTAGAGCCTCAGTAGTCAGACACCCCCCCGGTCCCCCCCCCCCCCGTCCCTAAAGCCCCGGTAGTCAGACCCCCTAACACTAGAGCCCCCACCCCGTCATTAGAGTCCCGGTAGTCAGACCCCCCCCCCCCCCCCGTCACTAGAGCCCCGGTGGTCAGAGCCCCATCACCAGAGCCTCAGTAGTCAGACCCCACCCCCCCGTCACTAGAGCCTCAGTAGTCAGCCCCCCGTCACTAGAGCCTCAGTAGTCGGACCCCGTCCCCCCCGTCCCTAAAGCCCCGGTAGTCAGACCCCCCATCACTAGAGCCCTGGCAGTCAGACCCCCGTCACTAGAGCCTCAGTAGTCAGCCCCCCGTCACTAGAGCCTCAGTAGTCAGACCCCCCCCCCCCATCACTAGAGCACCAGTAGTCAGAGCCCCATCACTAGAGCCTCAGTAGTCAGACCCCCCCCCCCCGTCCCTAAAGCCCCAGTAGTCAGACCCCCTATCACTAGAGCCCTGGCAGTCAGACCCCGTCACTAGAGCCTCAGTAGTCAGCCCCCCGTCACTAGAGCCCCCCCCTGTCATTAGAGCCTCAGTAATCAGCCCCCCCCCCATCCCTAAAGCCCTGGTAGTCAGACCCCCTATGACTAGAGCCCCACCCTGTCATTAGAGCCTCAGTAGTCAGACCCCCCCCCCCCCGTCCCTAAAGCCCCGGTAGTCAGACCCCCGTCACTAAAGCCTCGATAATCGTGCCCCCCATTACTAGAGTCCTGGTAGTCAGACAGGCTATCACTAGAGCCCTAGTAGTCAGACCCCCTATCACTAGAGCCCCCACCCCGTCATTAGACTCTCGGTAGTCAGCCCCCCGTCACTAGAGCCTCAGTAGTCAGCCCCCCGTCACTAGAGCCTCAGTAGTCAGACCCCCCCCCCCCCGTCACTAGAGCCCTGGTAGTCAGAGCCCCATCACTAGAGCCTCAGTAGTCAGACCCCCCCCCCCCCGTCCCTAAAGCCCCGGTAGTCAGACCCCCTATCACTAGAGCCCTGGCAGTCAGACCCCCGTCACTAGAGCCTCAGCAGTCAGACCCCCCCCCCGTCACTAGAGCCCCGGTAGTCAGAGCCCCATCACTAGAGCCTCAGTAGTCAGACCCCACCCCCCACCCCGTCACTAGAGCCTCAGTAGTCAGCCCCCCGTCACTAGAGCCTCAGTAGTCGGACCCCGTCCCCCCCGTCCCTAAAGCCCCGGTAGTCAGACCCCCCCATCACTAGAGCCCTGGCAGTCAGACCCCAGTCACTAGAGCCTCAGTAGTCAGACCCCCCCCGTCACTAGAGCCCCAGTAGTCAGAGCCCCATCACTAGAGCCTCAGTAGTCAGACACCCCCCCCCTGTCCCTAAAGCCCCGGTAGTCAGACCCACCCCCTATCACTAGAGCCCCGGTAGTCAGACCCCTATCACTAGAGCCCCCACCCCGTCATTAGAGTCCCGGTAGTCAGACCCCCCCCCCTCCGTCCCTAAAGCCCCGGTAGTCAGACCCCCTATCACTAGAGCCCTGGCAGTCAGACCCCCGTCACTAGAGCCTCAGTAGTCAGACCCCCCCCCCCCGTCACTAGAGCCCCGGTAGTCAGAGCCCCATCACTAGAGCCTCAGTAGTTAGACCCCCGTCACTAGAGCCTCAGTAGTCAGCCCCCCCCCCCCCCCCCCGTCCCTAAAGTCCCGGTAGTCAGACCCCCCCGTCACTAAAGCCCCAGTAGTCAGAGCCCCATCACTAGAGCCTCAGTAGTCAGACCCCACCCCCCACCCCGTCACTAGAGCCTCAGTAGTCAGCCCCCCGTCACTAGAGCCTCAGTAGTCGGACCCCGTCCCCCCCGTCCCTAAAGCCCCGGTAGTCAGACCCCCCCATCACTAGAGCCCTGGCAGTCAGACCCCAGTCACTAGAGCCTCAGTAGTCAGACCCCCCCCCGTCACTAGAGCCCCAGTAGTCAGAGCCCCATCACTAGAGCCTCAGTAGTCAGACACCCCCCCCCCTGTCCCTAAAGCCCCGGTAGTCAGACCCACCCCCTATCACTAGAGCCCCGGTAGTCAGACCCACCCCCTATCACTAGAGCCCCGGTAGTCAGACCCCTATCACTAGAGCCTCAGTAGTCAGACCCCCCCCCCCCCGTCCCTAAAGCCCCGGTAGTCAGACCCCCTATCACTAGAGCCCTGGCAGTCAGACCCCCGTCACTAGAGCCTCAGCAGTCAGACCCCCCCCCCGTCACTAGAGCCCCGGTAGTCAGAGCCCCATCACTAGAGCCTCAGTAGTCAGACCCCACCCCCCACCCCGTCACTAGAGCCTCAGTAGTCAGCCCCCCGTCACTAGAGCCTCAGTAGTCGGACCCCGTCCCCCCCGTCCCTAAAGCCCCGGTAGTCAGACCCCCCCATCACTAGAGCCCTGGCAGTCAGACCCCAGTCACTAGAGCCTCAGTAGTCAGACCCCCCCCGTCACTAGAGCCCCAGTAGTCAGAGCCCCATCACTAGAGCCTCAGTAGTCAGACACCCCCCCCCCCTGTCCCTAAAGCCCCGGTAGTCAGACCCACCCCCTATCACTAGAGCCCCGGTAGTCAGACCCCTATCACTAGAGCCCCCACCCTGTCATTAGAGTCCCGGTAGTCAGACCCCCCCCCCTCCGTCCCTAAAGCCCCGGTAGTCAGACCCCCCATCACTAGAGCCCTGGCAGTCAGACCCCCGTCACTAGAGCCTCAGTAGTCAGACCCCCCCCCCCCCCCCCCCCCCGTCACTAGAGCCCCGGTAGTCAGAGCCCCATCACTAGAGCCTCAGTAGTTAGACCCCCGTCACTAGAGCCTCAGTAGTCAGCCCCCCCCCCCCCCCCCCGTCCCTAAAGTCCCGGTAGTCAGACCCCCCCGTCACTAAAGCCCCAGTAGTCAGAGCCCCATCACTAGAGCCTCAGTAGTCAGACCCCACCCCCCACCCCGTCACTAGAGCCTCAGTAGTCAGCCCCCCGTCACTAGAGCCTCAGTAGTCGGACCCCGTCCCCCCCGTCCCTAAAGCCCCGGTAGTCAGACCCCCCCATCACTAGAGCCCTGGCAGTCAGACCCCAGTCACTAGAGCCTCAGTAGTCAGACCCCCCCCGTCACTAGAGCCCCAGTAGTCAGAGCCCCATCACTAGAGCCTCAGTAGTCAGACACCCCCCCCCCTGTCCCTAAAGCCCCGGTAGTCAGACCCACCCCCTATCACTAGAGCCCCGGTAGTCAGACCCACCCCCTATCACTAGAGCCCCGGTAGTCAGACCCCTATCACTAGAGCCCCCACCCCGTCATTAGAGTCCCGGTAGTCAGACCCCCCCCCCCCTCCGTCCCTAAAGCCCCGGTAGTCAGACCCCCTATCACTAGAGCCCTGGCAGTCAGACCCCCGTCACTAGAGCCTCAGTAGTCAGACCCCCCCCCCCCCCCCCCCGTCACTAGAGCCCCGGTAGTCAGAGCCCCATCACTAGAGCCTCAGTAGTTAGACCCCCGTCACTAGAGCCTCAGTAGTCAGCCCCCCCCCCCCCCCCCGTCCCTAAAGTCCCGGTAGTCAGAGCCCCATCACTAGAGCCTCAGTAGTCAGACCCCCCCCCCCCTCCGTCCCTAAAGCCCCGGTAGTCAGACCCCCCCCCCCCCCGTCCCTAAAGCCCCGGTAGTCAGACCCCCCCCCCCCCCCCGTCACTAAAGCCCCAGTAGTCAGAGCCCCATCACTAGAGCCTCAGTAGTCAGACCCCCCTAAAGCCCCGGTAGTCAGACCCCCTATCACTAGAGCCCTGGCAGTCAGACCCCCGTCACTAGAGCCTCAGTAGTCAGACCCCCCCCCCCCCAGAGCCCCGGTAGTCAGACCCCCGGTAGTCAGACCCCCCGTCACTAGAGCCCCGTTACTAGTAACCCAGTGGTTGTGGAGAAGTGAGACACGAAGTAATGCATCATGGGAGATGAAGTCCATGCGACTATGTGGAATCATTCACCTTCCAGTGTGCTGAACTACAGTTCCCATAAGGCAGCGCAGCAGAACAATCAGCCAATGACAGCCGCCGCCCGGAAGTGCAGCAGGACGGAGGCCGGAAGCTACCCGGAGACGTGAAGAGGCGGAAGCAGAATGGAGACATTGATGTGACGGCAGCAGGTTGTTATGGTTATACTTGGTATATCAGTGAGGCGGCCGCTGCCCGGTGTGAAGCTGCTGTTCCTGCGGGGACGTGTCTGTAAGCCCCGCGCCTCCTGCACAGACAGGCCGGTGCTGGAGAGCCCTGCTGGTAGTGATGGCGGCGGCTCCGTGCGCCTCTTCCCTGCAGTGGGCAGCATCTCAGAGGGTCCCGGCTATTGTGCGGGAGAGGCTTGTGGAGAAGGGAGGAAAGTGGCGCCCCCCACAGTGTCTTCCCGTCCTGTCGCCCCGGAGCTTCGCCTCGTCCAGCTGTCGCCTCATCTCGTTGCTCTCCGCCGCCCCCGGAGCTTCGCCTCGTCTCCCCGTCCCGCGGTCGCCCCTGGAGGGCCTCCCCGTCCTGCTGCCGCCATCGCCTCCCCTCGGTCACGTGTTGTAGCACATCCCTCGGACTATAAGGCACTATTGCAGTTTCCGCCATGATACTTTTCTTTGTCGGTTCGGCTCCTGAATACTGAACACGTATAGCTGTGAGACTGCAGACCCAACTGTAGGGGGCGCCCCAGCCATAGCCAGCAGGCTATAGGAAGAACTGTCTTGGTGCGGTGAGGTACCTCCTTCCCAGATGTTGGGGTACAGGGGGGGTTAGTGTCTTACAGTCTGCAGTACTGACGCCGGCCTGTAGAGGGTGTGTAGGGGCCGGGCCCCGCCAGTACTTATAGTCACACCAGGGTCATCTACAACACTGATCATGTGACTATATGACTTCTTCAATTTATCTATGTGTGTGTGTATATATATATATATAATATACAATTTTTTATATTTTCTAAATCAGTGGGGTTTTGGATGGTTTAAGGCTTTTCTAACGCTTGTATCTTCCAAGGCTTCAGACACGAAGAGCCATTTATGAATCGGAAAAAGTTCAAATAAGTGACTTTAAATTTTAGTTCTCACATGTAAACACTGGGCCCAACAGGGGGCATATATCCCTATTCAACACCACCTCTACTCGGGCCGACCCAAGTAGCCAGTCACCGGGACTGGGCCGACCCAAGTAGCCAGTCACCGGGACTGGGCCGACCCAAGTAGCCAGTCACCGGGACTGGGCCGACCCAAGTAGCCAGTCACCGGGACTGGGCCGACCCAAGTAGCCAGTCACCGGGACTGGGCCGACCCAAGTAGCCAGTCACCGGGACTGGGCCGACCCAAGTAGCCAGTCACCGGGACTGGGCCGACCCAAGTAGCCAGTCACCGGGACTGGGCCGACCCAAGTAGCCAGTCACCGGGACTGGGCCGACCCAAGTAGCCAGTCACCGGGACTGGGCCGACCCAAGTAGCCAGTCACCGGGACTGGGCCGACCCAAGTAGCCAGTCACCGGGAATGGGCCGACCCAAGTAGCCAGTCACCGTGACTCGGCCGACCCAAGTAGCCAATGAGGTTGCGAATGGTGTGGAGGTGGTGTGGAATTTAGTTATACGCCCACAGGGCGCCACGTGAACTACTAAATGTTCACAGTAAATTGAGGTGGGTGTCCAGAAAGAAATCTCCGCTGCGCTCCGCTTCCATTCACTGAATTACTAGCACTCCTGTGTGAAACCACAAGAGCAATTGCTGTAGACCAAGTATGAGGCTTCCAAAATGCATGAGATGGAAAACTCAATGCAAAAAGCAGAGAAGTGCATCATTTTTTCTGCAGGGACTCGGATGTGTGTGTTCATTTTTCATGCACAAAGGTTTCCAGAGCCTTTTGAGGATGTAATATTTTAATGTCCTCTTTTCAAAGCCAAACGTGTTTTTTTTGTTTTTTTTTCATAATGTAACCATAATATGAGGACTGTTCGTAGCGTGGCAGGTTGTAGTTTTCCATTGGTACTGTTTTGGGGTACAAACTGTTGTATTAATAATAAAGTAAATGTGTTTCTTAAATCAGCCTAGGCAAATATATATATCCACCTGCATAGGAAATAGCTAGGAGTTAAATAGTTAACGAGCTCAATATTATACCCTGGTATGTACAAGTACAATGTGGAAGCTAAACCCCTACGCATGTTTTCCATGGCTAGCTCACAAGGGGAGGAACGTCTTATCTATTACTGCATTCCAGTGATCCAGATTGGAATATTAAAAATAGTCTATGCTCCTTGGGTATATAGGAATTACGTGTTCACATAGAGACATACACCTGGGGCGTAAACATATGTTAATCATTAGTGTCATTACATACTAGGCCAATCATGAGGCGTTATGATGTTGGGGGGTCGCGTGTAGGTGGGCGGGCGGCTGTGCATGTAATTGGTGCGTCATGTTCAACTATATCTGTATTGTATTTGCTTCGAATAAATCAGAAGGGTATTGGGGGCTGACACATAACACCAGTCAGTTCAAATACATCTATTCATGCATGAAGCTTCTCATTATAACCAATTTGGAGCAGATCAGTGAAATCTTCTGGAATATGATTTATTCCCATGACAAAACGTATCATATAAGTTAATTTTTGGAGGGGAACAAGGTGAAAAGACTTCTGACTTTTTTTTTTTAGCATTCGTATGCAGTATCAATAGCATTATACTGCGATCAATGTGACTAAGACAATGGCAAAATGAGCGACACTTTTGCACAATAAACATTTGGGAATATGATTTTTGCCATTGCTGCATTCAAGACTGTTTTGGGAAGAATATCATATTCCACGTACTCTACTGTCTGCTCCAAATTGTTTATAATGAGAAGTTGCATGCAAGTATATCCGACTGACTATAAATTGGTCATTCTCTAATACATTTCTGGTTTATTCACATCATAACAGTACAGATATAGTTGAACATGACGCATCAATACATATATCATAACAGCTCATGATTGGCTTAGTATGTAATGACTATAATTAACATATATTAACGCCCCAGGTGTATGCCGTTACCAAACACATCACCTCTAATTAGATGAGAACAAACCACACTTAGGGTGCATTCAGACGACTATATATCGGCTCGGTTTTCACGCCCAGCTTATATACGGCGTCTCTCTCTGCAGGGGGGGGAGGTTGGAAGAGCCAGGAGCAGTGCTCTGAGCTCCCGCCCCCTCTATGCCTCCTCTCCGCCCCTCTGCACTATTTGCAATGGGGAGAGGCGGGATGGGGTGGGGCTAATCCTTGGAACTTAGCCCCACCCCTGTCCCGCATCCTTTCAGTTCCTGCTCCTGGCTCTTCCATCCCCCCCCCCCCCCTCCTTGCAGATGAGGACACCGTATATCAGCTCGGCGTGAAAAGCTTTGCAGACGTGTCTTTTAGTAACCACCCAACCTCCTAGTTTCACAGAATGAGTTCCTTCTAAGCTGTCAGGATCTGGAAGGAAGCAAACACCTGAGAATATACATTAGTTAGGCATTTTGTGAGAGCAATAACAGTATGTCAAGCTATCTTTTGTAACTGAATCAACAGGTCATAATCCACCCGGGGTGACATCTGAGGGGTACCTGTACCACCCCAACTACTAAAGGATCAAGTCTGGCCTTCTGTGTGGCTGTCTTCACAGCCTGATCAGCCGGGTGATTTACAGTTGCCTCTTTTGTGCCATCCTTGGAGTGGCCTTTTGTTGCGTTTTCAGGCCACTCTCTCGGGCAGCAGGACGGCTTCCATCAGTGCTTGTACACCTTCACTGTTTGTAATTGCTTTTCCATTTGCTTTCAAGAATGACCTCGCTCTCTAGATGGGTCCGAAGTCATGAGCAATGCCGTAGGCACAGCGTCAGTCTGTGTAGACGTTAGCCGTGTTCTCGTGAGCATGCTTCTTCCAGAGCTCGCAATGTGGCACCTCAGGCTGACATGCAAGATGGAAGAGGTTCGGCCTTGACCACATCATGGAAGGAGAGCACAACATAACCTGTATAGAGCCTGCCTTCTTGACCATACCTCGATCCATCCATAAAGAGTGCAAAATCAGGGTTGTCTAATGACTGATCAACATGACTGAATCCCCCGTCTCCTGGGCCATTGGCTAGTGCATAGTCATGTGTATCAAGCTGGAGGGAAGAAATTATCAGCTTATTATTACCACTTGTGATGTAGCATGGTAGTGGAATTGAGGGTGTTGCAACGCTGACATGTTGAGTGGCATGAGCAGGGCGCTCTGTAGGTAAAAGGGATGTTCTGTGGAGCAAAGGCTGAGCGAAAAGCCTATGAAGTGTTGACTGAGACCTCATGGGGCCAAATACTGTCATAGGAAAATTGAAACCAATCTCAGAACTTTTGTCCAGCTGCAGTTAGCGTTCCCAACACAAGCGGCCGCAGCACAAACAGAGTGAAGGCATGTTGAGTAATATGCTACGGGGCGTTGCCAACCAGCCTGAGCTGGAATGAGGTCTGTTTCAGTAGTCCCGTACTCCAGGGCTGAAGGGAAAAAACTAAACTATTTTATCAAAGCCTGGACAGGCAAGGCGGAAAAGGTTTTAGTGGGGAGGCAATATTTATCACTGCTTATCCTGAACTCCTGAGTTCATGAATAGAATGTCAGAGCTGCAGTGAACACTGACGTAGACAAAGGCATAGAAATAGGAAAACAAAATGTGGCTGAAATTCACATCCCACCCTGAACAGTCATTAAAGTCTTATGCATAGGCAGAGAGAAATTTTTATCCCCAGCCAATATGTGCATCACACATTTTACATTCATCACAGCCTGAACACAGGTTATTAACTTTCATCTATCCATGAGGTCAAGTCTTTCTCATATCAATATTAATAACCATATAATCCCTCACACACACAATGTTTACAGCTGTTACAGATTTCAAGAAACTGGATCCACTGGACCAACCAAACCAAGCGGAGGACAGTCCCTGAGTGGTTGGTAGCCAACTTCTCAGATAGACGGACTGTAGACAGGGAAAGGGGAACTGACCTTTGGCTGCAGGGAGAATGGCAGCCCCCTACCTATAAGCAGAGTGATTGCCCTCATAAGAGCAGCCCTGCGCTGGAACCTCCGGTCTGACTGTCCCTGAAGGGGTGAAACTATGAACCAGAAGGAACTGCCAGCAGAGCCACAAAAACACAGAAGCATGGCACAGTTCACACATAAAGCACTAGGATGATACTGTTTACACCAGGACATACAGATATGCCTGAAAAACATATCACAGAGAGGCTGACTAGAGATAGGTCAGACAGAGCTCAGAGTGGGGCAGAACTAAGACACATCCGAGTGACCAGAGAAGGCTGAGTGTTGTGAACAAACACCAATTGAAAAGCACTAAGGAGTTCATCAGCTTAGCTGAGCTGAAATAGGGGAGTAATGACTAATATACCCCTCAGGTGCGCTGAGAAGGTGAGAGCTGGGTAACCCTCTGGACAAAAGCAAATGGCTGGGACAGCATAAAAATTCACACAAGTACTACAACTCTCCTCATCTGCTTACAAATGCATTGAATCGCTATCACCTCCCTCTGGAATTCCTGTTCCCGGTGACAGCAGAAGAGAAGAAAAGCATCAAAACTAACTGTAACACTAGAGCTGTACAACAGTTTCACAGCTAACGCCAGTATCACTAATATTTTCCCATAATAGGAACACTCAGGTCTCACATAGAGGTTATCAACAACTTATTTCTCCTACAGGACATTATCACACTGAGAACACAACAGTAACACCATTTAGCAATTATACACAGTCCAACCAATCACAGAACTGACATGTACACAAATAACAGCAAGAATATACCTTAAAATTCCTATAGCTTTCCTATTCTTAAGACCGTGTAATTCACTTGATCATTTAATTCACTTGATCATTACAAGTTTCTATTCCATTCACTAAGGCAGAGTACTGCTGCCAGATTTTGCAAGGTCAGTCACACACTCCTCCTTCTCTTCTCTCTCTGAACTCTGAAAGAGGGGGCGAAGAGAAGGGGCAACTGGGAGCTGCTTTGCTCACAGAACTTTGCAAGCACACATTCTTTAACCATTTGTAAATGCAACTATTTTGCTTTTATTATCATACATCTTTTCCTATATCCATCCCAAGAGGAGAGAAATCTCCTCCCGCGGCCTGCTGAGAGCTAACAATACTAGCAGGTGCACAGGAGCTAGTATGTGCGGGGATGAGTGCCGTTTGCCTAACACTCATCCCATCTAAAAGGGCCTCTATACTGTATTCATTATCCAAGTAGCTTTTCCTTATCAGTGTACGAGGTCCCAGCCCCCCCCCCCCCCCCCCAAGACAGGTTTCCTGTGAGAAAGGTGCTGAGGAGTATAGACCAACATTCTGCTTGCACATACCAGTGTCTAATATTGAGAATGGTAACCATTTAACTGCTAGCTATTTCCTATGAAGGTGGATATATACACACGCACGCGTACACGTTTGCCTAGGCTGATGTAATAAAACATATATATTATTGCTCTAACCAAGGCCCATAACTATTTCTCATTGACTGAGCTGTGTGAGGGCTTGCTCTTTGATGAGCAGTAGTCTTTACTGGTACTATTCATCTTGAGATAAATATGACTTTTTTGATCACTTTTGTTGTGTAACTCACATTGAACAGCAGTCTGTGTGCAGTCCAATAAACGGGGACATGGCACATTCACATGCATTGGGAAGTCCTATTTCCCGCCAGTCATGCAGATCATGGGTGGAAAAAGAAGTTTATGTTTTTAGTTTCAAAGACTGTAATAGGGCTTTGTGTTGTCCATGGAATGGCACACTGCTCCGAAACACGCTAGAGCGTACTTAAACGTAACCCCTTAACGGCTGCCTATACGTCTTTTGATGCCGCTTTGTTAGAGTCCCGAAGTTTCCGTGAGCTGGGGGGAGCCGGTGTTCGGCTGTTAGAGCATATGCTCATCTGTAATCTAACATCGTGGAGTGGAAAAACTTTAGATCCCTGGTGTTTGTTTAACCCTTTACATGCTGGTCACTGTGATCATGGGGTTCTGATCAATTGCTATGGCACCCAGAGGCTTAGCTATATAGCCTCTGGGTTTGACCAGCTACGGTAGCCTCTGGCTGATCTCATAGGCTTTCTATTGTACTACTATAATGAAGTATATAGTGTACTAGCTGATATACCCGGCTTCGCCCGAGTTAATTTCGTACTGGTATTTATCTGGTGTTCACACAGAAAATCTTATGTCGTTACTTTAGAGATACCGAGGAAAAACATATGTTCACCATTTTGCATAGTTCTCTGCGTTACCCAGGAAACACCACGTGGAGGTAACCATGCAACGTTTCCTTCATATAAAATGACATCAGGAAGTGAGAGAATTTGATTCCGTACATAAAATTTGGACACATTCTTTTGCGCATAGAATTGAATAATCGAGTTGGGACCCATTAGCTTTTCCTATTTATGACATAATCAATGCTCGGGGCAAATTTCACGTTTCTATGATACCGGAAAGTGAGAAGATTAGATTCCGTACGTAAAATTTCGACGCTGATTCTTTTGCGCATAGAATTGAATAATCAAGTTGGGACCCATTAGTGTTTAATATTTATGACATAATCAATGCTCGTGCCAAATTTCAAGTTTCTATCACATTGGGAAGTGAGAAATTTAGATTATGTACATAAAATTTGGACGCTAATTCTTTTGCGCATAGAATTGAATAATGGAGTTGGGACCCATTAGCTTTTCCTATTTATGACATAATCAATGCTCGTGCCAAATTTCCTGTTTCTATGACACCTGAAAGTGAGAAAATTACATTCCGTACGTAAAATTTGGACGCTAATTCTTTTGCGCATAGAATTGAATAATGGAGTTGGGACCCATTAACTTTTCCTATTTATGACATAATCAATGCTTGTGCCAAATTTCGAGTTTCTATGTCATTGGAAAGTGACAGATTTAGATTAAGTACGTAAAATTTCGACGCCAATTCTTTTGCGCTAGAATTTAATAATCGAGTTGGGACCCAATTACTTTTCCTATTTTGGAGATAATCTATGCGTGTGCCAAATTTCATGTTTCTACGACATCGGGAAGTTGGAGAACTTTTGGCCAGTCAGTGAGTCAGTGAGGGCTTTCAGCTTTATATACATAGACTAGCTGATATACCCGGCTTCGCCCGAGTTAATTTGGTACTGGTGTTTATCTGGTGTTCACACGGAAAATCTTATGAAGTCGTGGTTACTTTAGAGATACTGAGGAAAAACATATGTTCACCATTTTGCATAGTTCTCTGCGTTACCCAGGAAACACCACGTGGAGGTAACCATGCGACGTTTCCTTCATATAAAATGACATCAGGAAGTGAGAGAATTAGATTACGTACATAAAATTTAGACACTAAATCGTTTGCGCTTAGAATTGAATAATGGAGTTGGGACCCATTAGCTTTTACTATTTATGACTTAATCAATGTTCCTGCCAAATTTCCCGTTTCTATGACACCGAAAAGTGAAGAAATTACATTCCGTACGTAAAATTTGGACGCTAATTTTTTTGCGCATAGAATTGAATAATGGAGTTGGGACCCATTAGCTTTTCCTATTTTTGACATAATCAATGCTCGTGCCAAATTTCCCGTTTCTATGACACCGGAAAGTGAAAAAATTAGATTCCGTACGTAAAATTTGGACGCTAATTCTTTTGCGCATAGAATTGAATAATGGAGTTGGGACCCATTAGCTTTTCCTATTTATGTCATAATCAATGCCCGTGCCAAATTTAAAGTTTCTATGACATTGGGAAGTGACAGATTTAGATTATGTACGTAAAATTTCGATGCCAATTCTTTTGCGCTAGAATTGAATAATCGAGTTGGGACCCAATTACTTTTCCTATTTTGGAGATAATCTATGCTCGTGCCAAAATTCATGTTTCTACGATATCGGGAAGTTGGAGAACTTTTGGCGAGTCAGTGAGTCAGTGAGTGAGTCAGTGAGTGAGTCAGTCAGTCAGTGAGTCAGTCAGTCAGTCAGTCAGTGAGGGCTTTCAGCTTTATATATATAGATAGATTAGAAGAATGAAAAAATATGCTGATAAGTCCACTAGTGGGACAAAAGTAAAAATTAAATACAGCAAAACCAAATATTTCTCCTTTTACTATGTAAAAAAATAAAATAAAAAATCGCATGTGATATTACTGTGTTCGCAGTGACTCAGAGAAACAAGTTCATACATTATTTAACCTGCACAGTGCAAAAATGATGCTGAAATTAGATGATTTTGCCTATCTTGCCTTACAAGAAACAATAGGAAAAAAAACGATATAAATGTTTTTATTGTTGTAATTGTCCCGGCCTGCAGAATGAAATTAACATATATATATATACTGCATGGTGAATGCCGATTAAAATTAAAAGCCATGCCAGAATTGCAGATTTTG
This sequence comes from Eleutherodactylus coqui, assembly GCF_035609145.1. Classification (NCBI taxonomy): domain Eukaryota; kingdom Metazoa; phylum Chordata; class Amphibia; order Anura; family Eleutherodactylidae; genus Eleutherodactylus; species Eleutherodactylus coqui. The sequence goes on from NC_089849.1 coordinate 123,604,951, forward strand.
TTCATCTTGCCTCTACAAAATAATGGAATAAAAAGCAATCAAAATGTTAGCTATTTTTAAAAATTGGATCACTGAAGACTGGAGTTCAGCCTGCAAAAAACAAGACCTCAAAGAGCTCCAGTCAATGGAAAAATAAAGCGTTATGGCTCCTGGAATGCGTTGATGAAAAAAACGAAAAATTAGTTGGTCATTAAGGCGCAAACAGGCTCCTCCGTCACTAAGGGGTTAAAACGGAGGCAAAACCAGAAAAGCAATTTTTTTCCCCACAGTTTTGTGTTTGAAAAAAAGTATTTTCTTTCTTGTACAAGTCATTATGGATGCACAATACACATTTTTATCTTTTTTCATGTTCATGTAGGGGACTTTAATCTGCGATCCAATGATCACTCGGGCAATGCACTGCAATATTTCTGTTCTGCAGTGTATTCTCTCTCGTCTTTCATAAGACCGACCGTGGTAGACCCAGAGGCCACTGTTAGACTTCCAGGTGTCATGTTAACTAATGTGTCAGGTCTGCCACTTGTGTCTGCCGCCCTCTTGCTGTTCCGGGCAGCCACGGGCATTGCTCTGCTCTCCCTGTGTGTATGGACCCTATATGTCTGTCTTTGACCAGCACTGAGAGGGTTAACCAGTTTTCTAGCTCTCAGCTCACCTATTCAGGTATTACTCCTCTATTTAAGCTGGGTTATTGCGCTTCCTCTTTGCTGGAGAATTGATGTCCGTTACATTCTGACACTCAGCTTTCCTAGGTCGCCTACTTCTGTGTGCTCTGGCTGCTCTGTGTCTTGAAGGTCTCCTTCAGCCTCTCTGTATAGGCTTCTTGTATACGTCTGTACGTATGTTTTCTGTCTGGTTTATAGTTTGCTCTTGTCCTTTACTTCATCTTCTTGCACGTCTGTCTGCTGCCAGTCCCTGCATTCGGTGCCCTGTCAGGAATAGTTAGACCTGAGGTTCCAGTGCACGGCCGTCCTTATCAGGGCGAACACCTTGCTTGTAGGTAGAGTTCTTCCTATTCCTTTGAAGGCAGCAGTGAGACTTTAATCTCTCATTTCCTGGTAACTGTCCCTCTTATTGTAAAACCAGAGAAAACAAGATACAGCAGCACTTAATGCAAATCCCAGCAGGAGAGTGGATAAATGCAAGCCACTGATGACAGTCTGAGCCTCCAAACTCCACGGACAGTCCCAGAAAAGATGAAGGAAGTGGCAGTTTATAAGGATCTCATAAAATAATAGTCTTTATTGTTCCGTGATTATTCTATAAAAGGGTAGGCTACGTTTGAGGCCTTTTTCAAGCTTTTGTGAACCTTAACATCCAGACCCAAATCATAACAGCACAGTGGCTTGGAGAGGGGTAAGTTGTTTTTTTTTGTTTTGTTTTTTTTTGCTCCATATCACCTCTGGATCTTGGTTTCTAGTTTGTGGGCTTGGCCTGTATAGCCCCTGGGCTGTGGCTTGACCTGTATAATGTTACAGGTCAAGCCACAGCTTGGTACTATGGGTTTCCAGGATCACACTGCTGCAGGTGTGGCTGATTTCTCTGGCTGATTGTGTGGCTTTCTCCAGCCTGCCAATCACCATGTGTCTGTATATAGAAGTACACCAGCTACTCTGGCTAGAGGGGTGGTGGTCATTATCCTCATCCTTTCCTCTCAGCACTCTGGTGTTTATAGTCATGCATGCTGCTAGTCTGTCGTTCTCCCACTGTTGTTCTGACACTGAAGATGGTCCAGACATCTGATTCCCTTGTTTGCATGGACTGCTCTTTTACCCTTCTGTAAGGTGTGGTTCTACACATCGAATGTCCTTTATGCTGTCAGGTGGGTGATGCCTGACACCTTAGTCCCTATCTCATCAGGTGGGCAATGTCTGACCCTCTGTCCTTTGTGTTTAAACTGTTTCTATGTATGTATACATAAATAAGGTTGTGGGTGGGATTCCACAGTGTTTGTACATGGGCAGACGTTTGGTGTGAACAAAGTCTTGTTCAGTGTCCGTCAGTGGGCAGATATCTGGTGTGAATAGTGTTCTATGTTGGTGTCCCCTGCACCAGTAGGTTTGTAGTTGCCTGTTCTTTGTTATGTCCTCACCTGGCGTTCCTGCCTGATCCTATCTAGGTTGAGACAGGTGGTCCCTAGGTTCCAGCGTGGGTCCATACTTATTTGGACGATTGCCCCACTTGTAGGCAGGCTTCTTCTCTCCTGGGTTTTGTGGTCTTGTTACTGTAGGGACTCGCAAGACAACGAGGACCCTTGACGTGGGCTTGTGAGCTTATGTATTTTGGCTAAAATACTAACTAATACCTCGTACTTATTTGTATTTCCATCTACCTTGTGTTGGTACAATTGGTAAATATTTTGCAGCCTGATGTCTGTGATGTTGTTGATTTGCAAATTGTGGTTTATCTTTTGGCGTGAACAGTGTTTGATTGTGTGTACAACCCTTACCTTTCCCCTCCAGCCTTAAATAATAATATATCTGTGTAAGCAAGGTGACTAAAATCTCCATGTGAACGCAACATTTAGCCTGTGAACTTGGCCTTTGGGCTTTGGCATGTGGCCTACTACCTCTTCCTTCCATAGAGCCAGTAGGGTCTCAGTTGTTGCTCCTGATTGCTGGTCTCTAGATGGGCAGTTTAGGACAAGCTCTGGTAGGATCAGCGTGACGTCAGGCTACACTCCTGGCTTGGAGTTATTAGTGGGAGCCTAGTCATATTGGAGTTGTAATATGGGCCATTAACTTGGGTCTGAGGTGGATACAGTGGATAGAATAAAACCTGTATAACTTCAGTAAGGTATCTCGGGTGTTGAATACCTTTAGAAGTCTGGGATAAGACTGTTACGATGCTTACATAAGAACAAGATATGAAGAACATGAGGTACAAATTTAGGAGTATGGAGGTTACCTTCGGTATCACCAGGTGAGATTTACTCCTTATTCCAAGTTTGTATAACAAATTGCTCGCTGTAGCTACATCATGATGTAAAGTAGTGGTCATGATGTAAAGTAGTGGTCATGATGTAAAGTAGTGGTCATGATGTAAAGTAGTGGTCATGATGTAAAGTAGTGGTCATGATGTAAAGTAGTGGTCATGATGTAAAGTAGTGGTCATGATGTAAAGTAGTGGTCATGATGTAAAGTAGTGGTCATGATGTAAAGTAGTGGTCATGATGTAAAGTAGTGGTCACGATGTAAAGTAGTGGTCACGATGTAAAGTAGTCGTCACGATGTAAAGTAGTCGTCACGATGTAAAGTAGTCGTCACGATGTAAAGTAGTCGTCACGATGTAAAGTAGTCGTCACGATGTAAAGTAGTCGTCACGATGTAAAGTAGTCGTCACGATGTAAAGTAGTCGTCGGTACGTTTACAGTCTTAGCCGTCTAGTCGGACAGTCATTTTGAATTAATGCATGTAAATGTTTAGTTGAGCTGGTTAACTCCTTCCTTACCACCTCGCGTAAATACACACATTGTCAAAGAAAATTCATCCTTTCGAAGTTGAGAATGGAATGAAACTTTCTCTGTGAGATTGTAAGATTTATATAAGTAAGGGATTACATTATTAGAGCTAAAGGATCATTTATTGCGAAAAACTGACCCCTTGGTGGTCATGGAAGCTCTAGTACCCTGTTGTACCGCCTCTAGCTTGGATACAAGATGTGATACAGGTGGGCATGGAGGCTCTAGTACCCTTTTGTACTGCCTCTAGCTTGGATACAAGATGTGATACAGGTGGGCATGGAGGCTCTAGTACCCTTTTGTACCACCTCTGCCTTGAATACAAGATGTGATACGGGCAGCATGGAGGCGCTAGTACCCTTTTGTACCACGTCTAGCTTGGATACAAGATGTGATAAGGGCGGGAATGGAGGCTCTAGTACTCTATTGTACCGCCTCTAGCTTGAATACAAGATGTGATATGAGTGGGCATGGAGGCTCTAGTACCCTGTTGTACCCTCTCTGGCTTAGATAAAAGATATGATGCCGGGGGCATGTATGCTTTAGTACCCTGTTGTACCGCCTCTAGCTTTGATATAAGATGTGATATGTACTGGCATGGAGGCTCTAGTACCCTGTTGAGCCGCCTCTAATTTGGACACATGATGGGGTACTAGAGCCTCCATGGCTGCCTGTATCACATCTTGTATCCAAGCTAGACAGCCCAACAGGGTACTAGAGCCTCTATGCTTGTCTGGCATATCTCTCCACACTTACTGTAACTGAGCCTCTAGATTATTCAAACTCGTAGGCAGGGAACAGCAATATAAGTCCTACCCCGAAAATCAGCCATAGCTTAAGAAAAATGTATATTTTAAAAGTATACATCACCTCTCCCGCGCTGTCCGGGACTCCGCCGCATCCTCTTCCTGGGTCCTGACACTGATCATCATCTTCTCTTCTGGCCGGGGATTGAACAATCCCCGCCTTCTGAACAATCACAGCCACTCATCGAGTGCTGGCTGTGATTGGCTAAGCATCAGCCAATCACAGTCAGCGCTCCCAGAAGGCAGGGATTGTTCAATCCCCGACCAGAAGATGATGAAGAGAAACAGTGTCGGGACCTGGGGAGATGCTGCTGCGGCGTCGGAGAGCGCTTCTAAGGTGATGTATGTATGTATGTATATGTATATTTTTTTTCCTGCTGCCAGGGTTAGATTATAGCTTTGACAATAGGATTTCCTACTGTCAAAGTTGAATCGCACCACACGAAAACCACGTTTTTGTTCGATGCAACAGAGAAGCAAGCTCATAGGGAAACATGGGCTACAAAACCTCACAAGTCGCTGGCATATCGACGGATCTGCAAGGTTTTTGTGTCGAGTTGTCCCATGCTACAAAACATCACGTGTGAAGGAACCCATAGGAAAGAATGGACTTCACATACATGCGATTTGTAGCAACGCTACAAAATCGTGCGACTCTGTCGCCTGGTGAATGAGGCTTTAAAGTGACATTTTCTTGGTATCCTTATGATTAAAGTAACGTCACGTATGAACTGTGGTATTTTTCAGGCCAATGCCTAGGTCTGCCTATGGGTTATTTAGAGGTCTAGATTAGATTAGATTATGGACTCTCCGCATATTTGGTATTTCAGCCGCACTTCAGTAGAGGTGAGCCATTCCAGCGACCTGATTGGTTGTTGGGTAGACACCCCCCTTTGAAGATGTGCATGAGTGGCCGGCCCGTTAAATAAGCAGCAGCAGGGCCGTAGGAGAGCCCAACCCTAAACCTAACCCTGGTCTCGTGAAGTAGCACTCGGACTGGGAGTGGAATGTAGACAATAGATTCATGGTGATGCCAAGGGCCACGCAAAGCTCTTCCAGACTTTTGATGTTAACCCTTTGGTATGAATTCTCAATAAAATATAAACCTTTAATATAACGTAGACTGCCAAACACCTATATTTTTAAAAACCCAGTCTGCAGCGGTCCGTCCGTAAACATGTAACATAATAGTTTGGTAACGGAGGTCATCTATAAAGGATGGCCAATCCTAGAGAAACTTTGTGACTGACTGAGACTGATATCTAAAAACTGGCTGTGTAACTACTGGAGCTTTACTATTCGGAGTTCTACAGCTACGTTTTAGATATCCGTCTCTGATGGTCAGTCAGAAAGCTTATCTCTACTAAGACTATAGGATTGGCCATCCTTTATGGAGGACTTCAGTTACTAAACTATTATTTTCTATAGGAGCAGTCCTGATGCCGCCATGTTTATGGGCGGGCCTCTGCAGACTGGGTTATAAATCTAGGGGTTTATTCATCTACATTCTAATAAAGGTTTATATTTTATTGAGCATTAATACCAAAGGGTTAATTTTGCTTCTGGCAGTTCACATTCAGTATCCTTAAACCTGGATTATTTCTAGGCATTTAGTACTATGGTTCTGTTTTAGGACCTCGAGTCGACCCACGTCTGGAACGTGCAATCTGTTCTCGTGCATCCAGAACCCTCTTTTGTAGGAAAGCTGTACTTTGAAAGTTTGCTTGAGGAAAGGGTCACTTTTCTACCCTTCTTTAACGCCTGTTAGCAATTCCTTAGGATTAAGAATTCCCCCTAAATTCTTTAAAGCCAGAATAGTACTGTCCATCTCAGCCTCTATCCATGATTCACCCAGAATCCTCAATAGAGCATAAGCCTTAGCCTAAGTTCACACACACCGGAATCCCGGCGGAAATCTCGTGGTTTGGCCGCAGCGAAAAAACGTGAGCTTTCCGCCGGGAGAAGCGCTGCTTCAAAACCAGCACCTCAGACGCGGGTTTTAAAGGGGCCTGGCCGCTCGCTCTTCCGCTGCGGACTGCGCTCCCATAGAGGAGAGCGTGGCCGCAGCGGAACAAGAAAAAAAATGTACATGCTGCGGCTAAGGAATCTGCGCCGCAGCACCGGCTTCTGCCGCGACAGATTCTCCGTCCCGTAAGGACGAGGTTTCTGAGAAATCTCATCCACATGGCCGGTTAATCGCTGGATTAGCGCCCGCAGGCGGATTTGCCGCGGCAAAATTCTGGACGGATTTCCGTGGCAAATCCGCCCTGTGTGAACCCAGCCTTACCGTTCCTTGAGCCCAGTCAATAGTAGACAATAAAATTGAATGTTGAAGAGAATAATGCCCACCGCGCTTGTTTTGCTGATTAGTCTTTTGGCAACACGGAGAAGCGCTTGATTCCTATGGTCTGTGAGGTTGACGTGCTCCCTCCAGAAGGGGTCTCTATTCACAGAAAGCCACTTTGATGGCTAAAGGTTTCTTATTCCCAATGTCGTAGTTTCTTTCTGGGGGCAATAAGATGGAAGATAGAAATGCACATGGATGCAGCTGCATTTTGTGTCTGATTTGTGACAGGATCGCACCCACTGCCGAATCGGAGATGTCAACTTCGGCGACAAAGGCCAATTCAGTACTGGTACTGACGCACAGAGAGTCTTTAATCCTTCAAAGGCATCCTTTGCCTCTAGGGACCATAAGAATGCTTTTGTTTTCTTTGTGAGAGCGGGAATAGGCAGAATGTTTGTTTTTTGAAGAGTCCTTTATGAATTTCCTGTAAAAATTTGCAAGCCCCACAAAGCGTTGAACCTCTTTAAGTTCTTGGGAACAGGCCAATCCACAACAACCTTAATCTTGGTAGGGCCCATACTCACATTTCTCAATTTTGATATAGAGGTGGTTCTTTTGGAGTCGTGCCATGACCAACTGGACATGGTTACAATGCTCTTCCAAGTTGTCGGAGAAAATAAGGATGTCATTAAGGTAGGCCACCACAAAGGGATCCAATAGATCTCGAAAAACATTGTTAATAAAATGTTGGAAGGTGGCAAGAGTATTGCAAAGCCCAAACGGCATGACTAGATATTCAAAGTATCCATGTCTTGATTTGAAAAATCCACCCCAGGGCGGTTCCGTACTAATTATGTGCTCCTCTGTGGTTCAGTTTAGTAAAGATTTTGGCTGCCCGAAGCCTCTCCAGCAGTTCTGGCATTAAAGGGAGAGGATGGCAATTCTTACTAAAAATCTTCTTTAGTTCCCGATCAATACGTTCAGTTTTAGATCTGGTTGCGATATGGTTATCCAGAGCGTATTGACAGTCCATGAAGTTATCTCCTGCTCCTGAATCTAACATGGCAGTGCCTAAGATTTTGCAGCTCCCCATGATTATCTTGATATAGATAACAACATGGAGGGATGGGTAATGTCTCTCCTTATCATCTTGGGTGACGGATGGAATAGCTGGCAGATCAGTATCTGGTTCTTTCGAAACTTCAGAGTTAATTATGGTCTTAGCATGTGTGAGAGTGATGGCCTTCTGGAACTTATTGGGACAGTTTATAGCATAATGACCAGAGTACAGGCATAAATTCACACCGCCACCTCTCTTTCTCTACCATGGTGAGGGGTTTGTGGATGACGTCAATCTGCAGTGTTTCAGATGAAGAGTTCGCCCTTGGTTGGGTGTTTAAGGTGGATGGGCTGAACAAATGGGAGGGGTTATTTCCAAAAACCTGTAACTCCTCCTTTCGCCGTTCCATAACCCTCTGATCTATGTGCATACTTTAATTGAATGAAATCTTCCAAATTATCTGCCTTCCCTACTCTGGCCAGCTCGTCTTTAACCCCTTCTGAGAGTCCTCCTTGCAACTAACTTAGTTGCATGGCAGGGTTCCACACGGTGTCATTGGCCCAGCGTCGAAAATCTGCTGTATACTCAGCGACCAAACACCGACCCTGTCGTGGATTCTGCAATTTTCTTTCGATCGTTGCGCAGCGGTTCGGATCGTCGGAACACCTGATCCATAGCCGTAATGAAGGTGTGGAGGTTATCAATAAGGCTGCTGTCATTTTCCACATAAGGCGAGGCCCAAGCAAATGCATCTCCTTCCAGGAGGTTGATAAACATCACCTTTTTCCGGTCAATGGTAAAAGGAGTGGGTCTTATTTGGAAGTAAATGCGGCATTGGTTTAGAAACCCTCCGTATTGATAGCGGTCCCCAGCAAATGTGGATGGTAATGGCATGTGGACACCGGCCTCTGAATTGTGGGACTCTTTAACAACTCTAACTCTCTTTCGGAGGTAGAGACCTTTCTCTGGTTCGTGGCGCAGAACTCCTGTGATTTTGTAACTTGCGTCTGTAACATGGCTATAACGGACTACATTTTGGATGTTTATTCTGACTCCATGCGCAGAAGTGGAGTCACTTTGTTGTAACCGCCACTGGGGGAAAACAAGGTCAAGGAGGCGACCAGGGTCTGGTACACAAGTACAAAAAGTTTAGCAATAGCAAAGTCAGGAGGAAAAGACACAAATTGAACGATCAGTTTGTAGAGGAGCAGGTATGCTGGAGGATAGCTTGGCTAGAGGCACAAGGCACAGTAAACACGCAAGGAAGGTGGGAATCCTGACAACTACCTTAAAAATGTATGCCTTTGAACTTTGGAGCTGGAGGAAACCTACAGATTCCTTGTACCATCAAGATCATGAGCTAAGCAGTCCTAGACTGCATTAAATCAAACTTTTCACTGACAGGGGGGGGGGGGATTAAAGCGCCGGAGGCGGGAGAAGGAAGAGTGCCAGGGAGCATATTGGGTTTTTACACCCCATCTCCACACCATTTGCAACCTCATTGGTTGTTTGGATTTACTGATTCATGGTGATTGGTTATTTGGGTTGGCTAATTCACAGTGATTGGTTGTTTAGGTTGGCTCAAGTAGAGGTGGGGTGTAAAAGGCTAATATGCTGCTGGGGACACTGACAGGAGCCAGGAGGGGAGATGACCGGCGGCCAAAGTGACAGCGGGGTTGGGAGGGGAGATACGTGGCACGGCACCGCGACCACACTGACAGCGCCGCTTGCAACAATGGTGCAACAACAATAGTGCATAGAGTAGTCCAGCAGGCAGTCCACATGGCAGAATGATGGGTAGAGGTCTCACCTTGCGTCTAGGGAGGAATGTGAGGTAGCCAGCTGTCGGCGTTCCTTATAACTCCTTCAGGGCAAACCCATTAGTCCACCCACAGTTTCAGTGCAGACAAGATGCACCAGTACCCTTTTGGACTTTGTCTGACTTGTATATGTCGATATACTGCAATAAAGAAGGGATGGAACTGTGTGGCAGACTTTGCCATTCCATCCTGTGGTGTTCTGTAAAGAAAAGTATGCATTTAACAAAGGCCATAATACCCTATGGATGACCCTGTACTAGTTCAGGGAGCAGCACCTTCATCATCCCCCTTTCTCCAATCTCTCCTTTCACCAATGACTTTTCATATCCCCCTGGCAGCTCCTTTCTTATCTTCTCCCTGGCGGTTCTTTTCAGAACTCCTCCCACCCACTGCAGCTCCTTTCCCTATATCCTCACTGATCTTGATGTCAGTTCCTTTCATACCTTTCTCCCATTGGAGCTCCTTTCTTCATATTTCCAGACTGTTCCGTAATGCAGTATTTGCAGGCTTCCCCTCAGCTGGAGTGAAGCAGCTATCCATAAATGGACATTAGGTCCCAGGACCTTCCCTGTGCAGCTCCACACTCCAGCTGGAGGCTATGCTTCTAGAGACCCCCTTAAGAGAAGCAAGGGCCCCGGAGGAAACCCTGTACCCCTGTGGTGTCCAAACTCTCTGCAGTGAATTAAATAATACCAGTATGGCAGGTGGGGGCTGTATGGGCAACGTATTCCCCTATATGCTTATACAGCGAGATACCTTGCAGCTTTCCGTCAGAGGTGTACATCAGTAATCCTCCAGACATATACCTCTAACTGAAGGCTCCCTTAGCTTCACCAATTCTATCTCCACTGACAGTTTGGATGCTATACTGCTACAGACAGAAGGTAGGTTTCTCTAATACACCACTGTACCTTATATTAAAGCAGCTGGTAGGTCAAGGCCCAGAATATAGATGAGCTTCAGAAGGTTGGCGACCCATACAGTACTTCACCTTCATGATGGTATAAGCATCAGTCTATGCGCTCTTCTATAATCACACTTCACTAATGTTACTTGTGTATAAGTTTTTGTAATATGTATGATGTACTAATGTTACTGTCACTGGGTTTATTTTTCCATGGAGGAGGCCATTTCCTATTCAGAGGGCCACAAGGATCTGTACGAAGATGTCATGATGGAGGACCACCACTCGCCCACATCACTGGGTATGAGGAGACTTTCATTGATGGTAAACGAGAAAACAGTATTGTGGGTTCTGATCATCACTGACCAGTTTCTCTTGGCCTTTCCAATTCTCCTTACCATTTGGGTCCTCTTGTAAGTTCTTCATAGATTACTTTCGCTAGATTGTTGCCCTAGTTATAGATTCAGGAGAACCTGGTTTTGAAAGGCTGGTCCCTTGATTCCTAGCATATCTTTGGGTCGAAGAAGTCATCTCGGTGTTTACTTTTCTAGTAACCTTATCAATTCTCCGATTAATGGATTTCTTTGCCCTGCATTATGTGACTTGCTTGATGTCTTCTTTATATTGGATGCATAAGTATGATACATAGAATGTTCAATTGTTAGCGATTATCTCATTCCAACCAGTCTGACATCTACTAGTATTGTCCAATATATATTCAAGGCCTCCTGATTCAAACTTGAATTCATCATACTACCCACCAAGGCGAGAATCGACCACCGTTGTCAGGCTGCTTCTGTCTGGTGCCACAAATAAGTCTATTTCTCATTTATGGTGCCGTTTAAGAAGGCTCAGAACCTTACTGTAAATTAAATGCTACTCCTTGGCTAGAAATGCTAATGAGTAGTTTTACTCAGCCTCTGCCCCATTGTTAGTACCTGCAGGAGTGTGTATGGAGGGGGTAAGAGAAGATGACTGCGCCGAATAAAACCTAAGAGAGTACGGGCATTTCCATAACTACTTAGCTGGCGATGGCAAAACTCAATGTTGGACTTGTATGGAGCAGGCAGAACATGCGCTGAGTGTCCTCGCTATCGTAGGGGGGAGATCTGCCTGAAGTAAAGGCAAAACGGAAGGTCAGGAACTAAATGCGATGATTGTGTGCTTCTTACAGATGACTCTCCGGAGAGATGTTCCAGTCCTCAATCATCAGACGATCAGGTAGATGGAACGTCATACTGCAACAGCTACTGGTTTCGTGTCGTGTCTTGTATATTATTATTCTTCAAGAAGCACCCTGGACTTTTATTTCTTTTTTAGAAATTCATCCCATTCTCTGTGTCCTCTGCTGTGAGGAACCCAATTCTGTAGCTCAGGAGTATATTATGAAATTGCCCTAGGAATACTCCGGGTTATAGAAACACAATTTTAATTGCCAAAGGCAAAAATCCCCACAGGTAATATCCCCTAAAATAGAATATAAAGGGGCAAATGGTGGTAGCGGTGCGATGTGACCGCAGTCATCGGGTAGTATTGTGTATAATCCTGTATATACACTAAAGCATAGGCCTGGACGGCCAACTTCCCAATGCCTATGTGGAAATTCCTAAGCCAGCACCACCCAAACCCTATTAAAGTCTAATGTATAGCCGCCCTGATATCTTTCGCCTTGCGGCATTCTCAGGGGGTGCAAAGAAGCAGCGCTATAATGATTCGATGTTGTCTTTGTCTTTTTTGAACACTAAAGTATTGGTAGTCCCATTCTGTAGCTCACCCCCTGATATGTACTCGGCACTACTCTTCTGGCCTCGAGGACCCTGCAATTAGTGGGTCAGCTTTAGATCCACTGCCATAAACAAAAGCTGTCTGTCTTGCCCATAGCCTTCCAATGTGTGTAGCAAGGTCTGCAGCACTTCACCAATATAAAAGAGCCAAACAGGCCGAGGCCATAATACACGTATGCAAAAGCCAACAAGAGGACCGAACCGCAAGCCTCTGTAGTAGTCCACCAATATAATGATCAGAGCGTGGCAGCATGCATAGTGCAAAACAACAAGTCTCTTTATTCCTCCATTACAATTGCGTTGTTTCGACTGCTTCAGTCTTTGTCAAGTTCACAATACAATGATGCCATGACCGCAATAAATACATATAGACAAAACACATCAGCCAATCAGATGCCGTTCAGTAATAGGCGGTACTAACTCCTTAACACGAGGATTGCCTAATCCAAATAACATTCTTCTATACATTTATACACTTGCAGCGTATTATCCAGACTCCACATCACAGTACTGACCACATATGGTTAATGGAGACACCAAAGGTCTCAATAGCTTAACCGCGCATGCGCGGGGTTTCCACACATCTCGGGATTATAGATCACTATTGTACCAAAGCGCATGCGCAAAGTCCCAGAAGACATTGCAGCACTAAGATACACCATGTAACCTATGTGCATGCGTACATGTCGCATCTCATAACACAGCCTTCCATAACGTATACTTGAGATCTAAAAAGACTTCACGAGGTCTAAAGAGACATCGCATCACATAGAGCACCATCTGTGTAGAACTTTTCCATATCTACAATTCGCATGCGTAGATCACCCATTACATATGATTAGAGATGAGCGAGCACGCTCGTTTAAGTCTAATTTGGCGATTAGACGCTGAAAATTAGACGGCTCCATGGAGACGAGGACGCTAGCAACGGAACAGGTAAGTGAAAAACTTCTGATAACTTCTGTATGGCTCATAATTAATGCACAATGTACATTACAAAGTGCATTAATATGGCCATACAGAAGTGTATAGACCCACTTGCTGCCGCGGGACAACCCCTTTAACTAGATAAACTTGGCATATAACCATTGTTGTTGTTCTAACAATTCCTCCTCTGTTAATCTATGTATAGCGGCTACTATACCTGCACACAACACGGTGCTCCGCTGCTCACAAATCCTTTATTATACTTTATAGGGGAATGCAAAAGGCATTTTCTAAAATGATACACAAAAAAGAAACATTTTTTTCCAAGAAAAACAGAGAAATAAACATCTCAATGGAGCTGTGTCCAAGCAAATGTGGAACCTTATATCGTAGCATCTGAAAATGTAAAAAAACACATATTACTGTATATATAGAAAAGGGAGAGTACAAAACTAACCCTCCTGCTGTCCTCTAGTATTCCGACAGACCTCTGTACGAGTGTAACTATATGGCATCAGATATGTGGCATAAATCATACTCGGGATTCAGTCCCCTAGGCATCATAGTATCCAATGTGAAGATCCACCTAAGAGTTCCTGAGCATCAGCACACAACATTCCCCCCCCATCCACGGGTTTAACACCATCCATCGCCCCAAAACGTCATTGGCTGATAGTGTGTTTTTGCTCAGAGAAATGTCCCGGGATGGGCAGATCCATATTCTATATATTATTCATGCGCACATATACGCGTCGTCGTTTGGACCCCAAATGATCTACTGTTGGCATTATATAGAGGACGTGTTTATGTTGTGGAGGGGCTCTGAACAGCAGTTACATAGGTTTCCTATTCCCGCACAAGTTGATGTGGAGTCTGGATAATACGCTGTAAGTGTATAAATGTATAGAAGAATGTTATTTGGATTAGGCAATCCTGGTGTTAAGGAGTTAGTACCGCCTATTACTGAACGGCATCTGATTGGCTGATGTGTTTTGTCTATATGTATTTATTGCTGTCATGGCATCATTGTATTGTGAGCTTGACAAAGACCAACGCGGTCGAAACGTCGCAATTGTAATGGAGGAATAAAGAGGTGTTTATTGTTTGCACTATGTATGCTGCCCCCCTCTGATCATTTCTTGCCCGTAGCAACCAATCACAGCTTTTATTTTGTATTCTACTTTTTCAGAACTAAGGCTGCTGCCGTTGCTACGGGCAAGAAAGATAGGTTTTCTTTTTGACAGTTCTTAGAAATGTGCGCCCCCTAGCAGCGGGACGCAGAGTTGTCAGAGTGCTGGTCATGTGACCTGGAGGCCGGAAGGAAAGTGCAGAATACACAGCCTGGAGGCGGAGCTACAGAACCAGAGTCTCCACAGCCGAGGACACAGATACTGGGAAGGATTTCTCAAAAACAAAAAAAACAGAATGCCTCTAGTTTGCCTTTACTAGTTTTTTTTTTTTTTTTTTTAAATAAAGGATGAAAGTCTTCAAAGTTTGCAGATCATCATTAAAGACGAAATTAAAGAGGAAGAGGAGGAGATTCCGGTGACCTCTAATGAGGATGAAGTAACTACATGTATCAATACTGGTGAGTAATAACCATAAAAGGGGTATTCCCATCTTGTGAATTGCATATCACTAGTATATATCATGGTGGGGGGTTGAATACTGAAGTGCTAGAACTGTTTTGTAGTTACCGAATTGCAGGTGGACATGCATGAAAAATCTGTTGAGTGTGGAACGACAGACAGATAAGATTGATGGCGTATCCATCATGTAGCCTTTAAATATAGACGTTACATATTCTCTGTTTATTCACTAAACAACCTCTTATTCCACTCCCTGCTGTTACTGGAGACTAATAACGCAACGTACCGGCCCAATAATGGGGAGCGGCAGTAGCGATCAGTCTCCTTTTTAGGCCTTATGTCCACGGGGAAAATCAGGCCTGCTACGGATTCTACATGTAGAATCTGCAGCGGGTCTCTCCTGCCCCGCGGACATGAGCGCTGAAAATAAGAATTTAAAAGAATTTACCCATCCGGAGCGGGCGGGGAAGGTCTTCTCTTCCTCGTGGCCGGATCTTCTTTTTCGGCTGGCGGATGAACTCGTCACGCCGCCGGCACGTCGCCGACGGGCCGCGCGCATGCGCCAGGCACATCCGCCGAGCCGAAGCAAGAAAGATCCGGCCGTGAGGAAGAGAAGACCTTCCCCGCCCGCTCCGGATGAGTAAATTCTTTTAAATTCCTATTTTAGGTCTCCCGCGGATCCGGACGGCTTCCATAGGCTTCAATAGAAGCCCGCGGGAGACCCGCATGAAAATGGAGCATGGTCCGGATTTTTTCATGCTCCATTTTTTTTAAAATCCCTTTTATTGACCATCCGCGGGTATTTATCTACCCGCGGGTGGTCAATGCATCCCTATGGGGTGCGGATCCGCGCGCGGGAGAAGAGTTAAAATCTGCTGCGGATTTTAATTCTTCTTTTGCCCGTGGACATGAGCCCTTAGGGTTCTTTTGCACACAAATTTTTTTTATTTGTTGAATTTCTTGTAACAAAATAAACCCCAGCATGCATTTCTGGCATTTTCAATGATGTTTTTAAATTTTGTATATATGTCATAGGGCAGGCTCACATGAGCGTCATCTCAATGCGTATTACACACGCAATATATGGAGTCAATGAAAGTACATTGATTTTCAATGATCCATTCATGCTTGTGTATAATACACAAAAAAGCACGCGGCATGTTCTATTCTACCATGTATTATGCACAATAGTGCCTTGTTGTGCTCTATGGGTGCGTATGACAGCTCTGCACATACGCAATTACGTTCCATGTGCGGCATTTTATACATATTACTAGGAAACAAAACAGCGAAGGTTAACCCTTTCCAATCCATTTATTTTTTCTCATCCATTCTCCCCAGCTCCAAATAAATTGGATGAGAAAAAATACAATTTCCCTTCACCCTCCTGAACTGACAGAGTTCAGGAGGGTGCAGGCGCTCACTACACCGTGGGGGGGAATGCAGAAGTAATACGTCCGCATTCTCCCTCCCGGCTCGGCGATCATGTGACCACTGGGGGTCAGGTAACACCAGTGGTCACATGATCGCCGGCCGGAATCTCTCTGCATTACATAGCGCTAATTGAGTGCTATGTAATGTATAAAGGAGAAGGCAGAAAGGGTTTTTAAAAACCCTTTCTGCCTTCTCCTCGGGGGGGTCCTTGATTAGGATCAGTGCAGGAGTGCATCTGCACCCGATGTGTCTGATGATCGGGTGCAGATGCACTCCTGCACTGCAGTGTCGGGCCTGTCCCGATATCGGAGCTGTGGAGGGAAATGATGATGTCGGGGCAGGCCTGACACTGGATTGGAAAGGGTTAAAAGAAACATATGAAGCCGGTGCAGAACAGCATGCGTGAGATATACTGTCATGCACGGGCATAATCAATCGTGATGATCGCAGCAGCACACGCTGGTAAAATGCTGTCTTCTATGCGCAGCGTTTACTGCACACTGCTGTGAGCCGGCCCTTGGAGCATGTTGTGTTTTTCAAGGATTAATGAGTACTGTTGCAACGATCCAATTAAATGTGGTGCTTGTATACTGCTTCTTCATCTGCAGTCTATGGGCCTAATTAAAATATGGTCCCTTATAAACACATTGATGAATTTTCCAGAATTAAAAAAAACAAACTCTTCTATGATTCGTAAACAGTTAGTATAAATGAGGTTCATTTTGGGTCCTTTTACACAGGACGACCTTGCAGGCGACAAGATGCCCAACAGGTTGTCCCAGAGATGATGGTTCCTGGGATTGTTCAGTAGCATCCTCCTCCATTTGCAGGCCATCGTTCATAAATGTTCACACTGGCCGATCCGTCGTTCAGTATTATGTCTTTAGAAACTAAATGAGAAACGAACAAATTCAGCGCATTTACACCGAATGCTGATCGTTCAGAGGACCGCTGGAGAATCTGAACAATTTATCGGCTCGTGTAAAAGCGCCCTTAGATGCAAGTGAGATCCATAAAGATGATGAATGTCGGTCCTATGTGGCCATGACACATTTTCAAGGTACTCCATGCATATGATTTTATATGGTATCCCCAACAGATGACCATCAGGATGACAGCAGAAGTTCCTCCGACAGCCAACTTTCTTTCACTTTAAACTGTAAGATAGAAGAGGACTTCACGCATTATTCATATTCTGACCCTCAAGGCACAGATCTCTCCGATCAAGATGAATGCGATAATGATAACTCCGACACCATTACAACGGTGTCTGTTGGGGGGAAAATGTTTCCATGCACTGAATGTGACAAGTGTTTTACCCAGCATGCAGCACTTATTAGACATCAGAGAAGTCACACAGGAGAGAAGCCCTTTCCCTGTTCTGAATGTGGCAAGTCCTTCACACGCAAATCAATCCTTGTGGAGCATCAGAGAATTCACACGGGGGAAAAGCCATTTTCATGTGAAGAATGTGGTAGACGGTTTACCCAGAAGTCCAGCTTTGCGGTACACCAGCGCATCCACAACCGAGAGGAATCGTTTATTTGTACTCATTGCGGGAAAGGTTTTACCGAGAAGTTGAATAGTCACCCACGGGGGGAACAGATCTCATGCTTAAATTGCCGGGAGAAGGCTACACAGCAGCCAGATCCTGTTGTACTGGACGTAGACAATAAGCCCTTTACATGTGTTCAGTGTGGAAAATGTTTTACTAATAACTATAAGCTTAAAATACATGAGAAAATCCACAAAGGTGAAAAGCCGTATCCATGTTCGGAGTGCAAAAAATGTTTTTCACGCAAGTCAGTTCTTGTCGAGCACCAGAGGATCCACACAGGGGAGAAGCCGTTTACATGTCCTAAGTGTTGGAAGTCTTTCACTCAGAGGTCAGGACTTGTCATGCATCAGAAGGTACGGTTGTGTGAGAAGACCTTTTCATGTTCAGATTGTGGAAAACAGTTTCCACAGGCGTCAAACTGTGAAGAAGAGTCCTCTCCTTGTCCAGAGTGTCGAGAGGTGGGTATTGATGGACAGTCTCTTGGCGAAACCCCCAAATCGCCCACAGGTTCAGAGGGCTTGAATTTTGACAGTTCAAACCCTTTCGTGAAACAAAAGGCTCCTCCCCGCGAGGAATCCTTTCATTGTTCTCAGTGTTGCAAGTCCTTTATGTACAGATCGGAGCTCATGAAGCACGAGATTATTCACACAGGCGAGAAGCCGTTTTCATGTTTTGATTGTGGCAAATGTTTTAATCAGAAAACCAATCTCCTCCACCATCTGACTATACATACCGGGGAAAAGCCCTTTAAGTGTTCATATTGCAGCAAAAGTTTCCGACTGAAAGCTAGTTACCTGGCCCATCAGAGAGTTCACTCCGGCGAAAAGCCCTATTCATGTTCTGATTGTGGCAAGTGCTTTACGCAGAAGTCAAATCTCCTTAGACATCAGGTCCTCCACACAAGCTAATAGCTGATCTTATGTAAACTGGTTTTAACTAGACGACTGGAAGGGGTGTAGATTGTCATAAAGAGCCTCTGTGTCTTTTTTTTTACTAATTGTCTTAGGTCGGGTTTACATCTGCACTGGAACCTTCATCATAGTTGCAGCACAAAATACTGGAAGAAATAGCTATGCAAGCAGCGCTTTTTCTTCCATTTAAAATGCCAGACAGCTGAGCAGAAGCCGGGGGGACCCCATTATGGTCAATGGGTTCTATTCTGAGCTGCTCGGATCCATCGTATGACAGAACTTTTGGCCAGGGAATTCCCCTTTTCCTGTTCCCCAAACAAAGCAGGAAATAAAAACCACTCCGAACACAGATGTGAAAGCATCCTTATGTCTTTGGGTTTTTATGTGACTGTACTCAAAAATAAATAAAAATAATAAAAAGTGAACTAATCCAGTCTGGTGACCAACTATGGAATGCAAAGACGTTTTACTTATTTATCCAAAAGCAAACAAATGTGTTACTTTTTCAATAAACGGGAGGATTAACAAGTGCAAATAACTTGGTAACTAGTGATCAGCGAACATACTCGCTAAGGGCAATTGCTCGAGTGAGCATTGCCCTTAGCGAGTACCTGCCCGCTCGAGAGAAAAGGTTCGGATGCCGGCGCCGGGCAGGGAGCTGCGGGGGAGAGGGAGAGCGGGGAGGAACGGAGGGGAGATCTCTCTTCCCCCCCGCTCCCCCCTGCTCACTGCTGCAACTCACCGCTCCCCCGCGCCGGCACCCAAACCTTTTCTCTCGAGCTTGCAGGTACTCGCTAAGGGCAATGCTTGCTCGAGCAATTGCCCTTAGCAAGTATGCTCGCTCATCTCTATTGGTAACCAATGTTTTGAGTCGTCCAGTGACATAGGATGATTATTTGTATAATTAAGAAGGAAGCTCATTGCCTTCATGTTAAGGCTGCCTGTTCACTGGTGTAGCGATGTATCCCGCGGCAGATCGCCGCCACCGGGGAGCAGAAGACAGCTGACTGTTCTCCGCACTGAGCCTATCTGACAGCATGCTGTGATCTTGAATCCTGCGAGCAGAGAATCGCTATGATTCTCCTCTCGTGGGCGCTGCAGCTGCTCTTTCCATAGCAACGCTATGGAAAGCTTCAGACAGCGTAATTCGCTGGCGATTTATCGCCAGTGGAATTGCGCTCCTGGATATGCAGCCTAAGTGATATACTGTAACGGAGACCGGGTTGGATAAAAGCTGTGAGTGGGCAGTGAACATACAGGGTCGTAAAAACTGGAAAGGGGGAGGGGTTTGTCTTTATGTAAAATCCTGTATAAAGCCCACATAGAGGTTTTCTATAGACACCAAATATAACAGAAGCCGCTGAAAATCTATTACCCTGGTATACACTGAAAATGTTACTGACTTAAAAAGGTCCTAATCTGTGGTATGTTGGTGCAGCAGGTATATACAAAATTACATGTGGTTCTTATGGGAGTGGGATAGTCGAGCAAAGGAATTGCACTACTTGTGGAAGGAATGGACTCGCAGACAAAATGTACCAGTTGGAGAGAAGAATATCCAGCACCCAGCTCTGGTCAAGGCTCACAAAATCCCGCTACCACCCCTTCACTTAAACTAGGTTTGATGAAGAACTTCATGAAAGCCATGGACCGGACTTCACCAGGTTTCTAATACCTTCAATGAGGCAAAGATTAAAGAGGGAGTTCTTGTCCTCAGATTTGAGAGCTCTTGAAAGATGACCGGTCCAACAACCTGCTGCAGGGTGATGTGAAGCAAGCATGGAATGCTTTTCGCCTCGCATCAAATGTTAGGGCAGAAATCTACAAGGAACAGGACATGCTTATGCAGTATCAGAAATATGGCTGCAATATGCCTCTAAAGATCCACTTCCTTCATTCCCATCTGGATTTCTTTCCAGACAACTGCAGTATGGTCAGTGATGGACTTGGCCAACGTTTTCATCAAGATATCGCAACAATGGAACAAAGATACCAGGGAAAATGGTTCCTACCAGCTGAGTAACTACTTCATAGTTTATGCAAAATGATCGCTCAAAGCTGTCACTCAGACTGTCGTTTGAGCGATCATCGCTCCGTGTAAATGGCCCTTAAGGCTCAGGGGCGGGTGGGCTTACCTGACCTATAGCGCTACTAGCAGGCATCAATATTACGAGTCCTGGACTGGTGCAGACCTGACTCCCTGAAACAGTGGGTCTCCATTGAACATACTTTTACTTCAACTCCCTTACACTTCTCTGGGTATACAATCCCATCACACCAACATTACAAACACCCCACAGTTTCACCTACGCTATTTCTCTGCATGAGCCTGTATTCCGTGGAGTTTTTATCACCCTTTCCTGCTGTTCTCTCCCGCCATCCATTTCATACCTGGGGCACTGCTGGTAAATACTGCTCTGTCCATTTTCTATCCAGTTCAGATTGGTTTTCTCAAACAGAACGGTTATTGACCTGGGATCCAGCTCCCTTGGGCTTTTGGAGAACCACATAGTGCCTTTCTTGAGTTCTCTCCCACCGACCAGAGCCTTTTGCACAGCGCAGACCGTATTTGAAAATGCCTGTTTGCAATCTGGCCCTATCCATCACTCTCTATCAGTATGTCTCTCACCTGATTTCGTAACCGCAGGTTTACAACCCCCCCTCTTTGATCAGATGGGAACAGGAGCGTAATCTGTTTTTCTTCCTGGCCCAGGTGGACAATTGGGCGATGAGCATGGAGAAATGTGGAATAACTTGATAGTAGCTCGTAAATTCCAAAAAACGCTGAACGGCTTTCAGACTGAGAGGTTTTGGCCAATTAAGGACTACTGCTAACCTTACTTTTATTTATGGTGAGACCTTGGGTGAAGATAATGTATTCTAGAAAGGGAAGATTAGACTAATGATGTCTAATGATGTCTAGATGTCTAAGCTATAGGTTAAAGTAGGCAAAAAGCAGAGTAGAAAATACAGAGCTTGAGGTCAGGCAGCACAAGTCGAAACCAGGAACACACGAACTGGCATTGTCACAATGGTAGACCACCAATTGCTTGGACATCCACCCGAGAGTGAATGTCTAATATAGCATATGCCAACTGACGATTGGTGGGGAATGGAATTGGATAGTGCAGCTGACTGTCTCAAAATCACATCACAAAGCAGTGACTTTTCATGGTTAAAACACAAGCGTTTTTCAGCAGTGTTTTTGATGTGCAATTATCATGCAACAGAGCTGCTAGATAATTGCAGAATGGAAACGCAGCCTTACATCTCCATCTACCTTCAAGTCTTGAGTGTAATATGGACAACTGTCCCATCCAACCAAGGGTGTATTGACCCAAACGCGGAGCATCATAGGGTATCGGGACTCAAACTGGGAGCTCCTGCGCTCCAGGCGGTGGCCTCCCTGGTAAGCTATCCAGCTCTCTGGTTAGCTCCCCCCTACATAACCTTGTTCTTGTCCCTAGCTCTTGCTTGTTTCCCGATTGGCTCCACCCTGTTCTTTAACTGAACTTCCTATAAAAGCCTGGCCCTTCCTCTAGTTCCTTGTGTGATTATTGTGCTCCCAGCCTGTAGTCAAGCTCCTATTCCTACCTGCCCCTCCTTCTACAATTGCTACTTTCTGTGTACCGACCTTTAGGTTCCCCCAACTCCGCTACCTGCCTGCTCCTTTATACCGCAACCAATGCTACCTGTGTACCGACCTCTGGCTTCCCTCGACTCTGCTACTTGCCTACTCCTTTGTATCGCAACCAATACTACGCGTACACCCACCCCTGGCTTCCCCCGACTCTGCTACCTGCCTGCTTCTTTGTACTGCAACCAATTCTATCCGTGTATAATTTCTGGCTTCCTGTTGACCATGCTACTGGCCTGTACTGGTCGCATAAGAGGCTCAGAACCTGCACCTAATCGTTACACAGGGATATATAACTGTAAGGTGTGTATATAATAAATGTATATATTCACACTTTTACATATGCATACATACATACATATATGCATATGTGTGTGTTTGTATGTATTATATACTACATATTATATTCAGTATCTGAAAACACGTATGTATACTTTTGTTGTTAGCCATTTAGTCATTCATAACCCTCGGCGACCCTAAAGGCAAGCTCCATATTTTTCGATTTTGCAATTTTTTAAACTTCCTTTTATATTACTATTATATATTTTTACATACACACAAGTGTGTGTGTGTGTATATATATATATATATATCTACTGTATACAAAAACGTATGTGCATATATACACAAATGTGTACGTGTGCACATGAACGTATGTGTATGCATAATGTCTACAAATATCTATACGTACACTAATATATATATATATATATATATAATGATCACACACATGTATTTGCTATAGCTTCATGGATTATAAACCTTGTGCTTAATAACTACAGCTATAAGCGCAGGGCACTTCCAACTCCATGGGGTGCTCCCAGAGGAGTGAATACAATCGTCACTAGCAGTTTCGGCCATCATAGTCTTTTCCAACTACTGCTGTCTTGTGTTATTGCTAGTGCAATAAAGAACTGACTGAGCAGTAAAGCTGTAACTGCGGAGGATACCTTTGAAGCTCCCACAAGTCCTTCACAGCAGTGAGATGAGACAGGCAACCCATAAAACTGCAACTATCGGGCCGATGCTGCACTGTCTCATACAGCCATCAGGCACACTGATGACCACAGGCTGCAAAAGAGGATGCACATGCTCAGTCAGAGCAGATTATTTGAAGCCCTAAAACAGCAGTGACATCCCGTAAACATCCTAGCCCATGTGCCAAGTTTATGAGACATCACTGGCCCTACTTCTTTAGGTGACATCAGCTTTCACGTGACTGCTGAAAGACTGGCAAAATGACTTTTTTAGAGTATAGAGAGATATTTCAAAGTGTCATGGAGGAAGAATGAGATCTACATTAGTCAAGAAAAAAATATAACTCGCAATGTCCCTTTAAATACTGAGACGTTGGCGCTGTGGAAGAATTGGTCTCACGCTGTTATCGGTTTTCCTCCTTACATATGAGAGAGAGTGATGTGATCATGGTTAGACGTTTCAATGAGAGTGTCCGGTGCAGAAGTCTCAAATTAGACTGAGTGCTAAATATTCACTTGGGCACTGACATTTTCTGAGACCTGTGGAATCTCAAGGATGAACCAGCTGTCCAGTTAGAGAGCCTGACACTCTTGGGAAGATTACAAAACTCAGGATAGTAACATTTTTTGAAGCAACTTAGGGCACACCCCTTTTATCAGATGAGTCTGAAAGGGTGTCCGAAAGTGTTTAAAATACATGTAAATGTGGTGCGATGCATGTAAGACTTTCTGGTGCAATTTGGTCAGTATGATTACGGCCATAGCACATTTATATAGTTACTAGCTGATATACCCGGTTTCGCCCGAGTTAATTTGATACAGGTTTTTACGTTTTGTTCAGACTGAAAATTTTATGAAGTCAAGCTAACTTTAGAGTAACCAGTGAATAAAATATGTATACTGTAATAGTTTGTTCTCCAGGGGAGGGGCGGCAGCGACACACGGGAGTCCAAGTAGTGGGTAAAACTCACGTCAAGCTTGATTTCGTGCAGCACACTCCAAGCCAAAATGAAATATAACAGTCCATATACCACAAAAGGTGCGCCACGTAGGGTGCTCAGGTAGTTTTCTCTCCAGATTATTTATACTTTTCATGTACTTCTATACCATGCAGGCTGCTCAGGTCCACCAGATAAGTGGTATTCCCACCTCAAGCTGCTAGACACGGACTCCTGGGGCTGCAGCTTTTTATGCCCCAGTAATAAGGTCATTGCCTGCAGCTGAGGTTCCTGAGAACCAGGGTAAAGTTGTGGACTGGATCTCCACCCTGTTCAGACTAAGAGCCTGGGAGGGAGATATACTCTAACCACAACTTCACCCTTTAACTGCCTACCATACATATAAAGGAGCGTTAGATTCTCCTCAGGCTGCATATACCGATGTCCCTCAGCAGAATGTGCCAACCCTCCGACTCTCCTTGTTTAGGACCTAAAGAATGTTTGTGCCAAATTTTACGCTTGTACGATACTGGGAAGTTACATTACGTAGGGGTGCACTTACTTTTGCAATTAGCATTGAATAATTGAGTTGTGACCACCTTACTTTTCCTATTTAGGACCTAAAAAATGCTCCTGCCAAATTTCATGTTTGTACGACACCGGGAAGTTAGAGAATTAATGGTGAGTCAATCATTCAGTCAGTGAGGGCTTTCACCTTTTTATATATTTATATATATACACACACACACACACTAGCTGATATACCCAGCCTTGCCCAAGTTAATTTGATACAGGCGTTTACGTGTTGTTTGCACGGAAAATTTTAGGAAGTCACGGTTACTTTGACTTCAGCGGTGTAACATAACAACCAATCACAGCGCAGCTTTCATGTTTGCATGACAAATTTCATGTTTGTACAACATCAGGAAGTTAGAGAATTACATTTGGTACATTACACAGGGGTGCCAATACTTGAAATTTTTAAGTTGCGACCCCTTTACTTTTCCTATTGAGGACATAAAGAATGATCATCCCAAACTTCATGTTTGTACGACAACGGGAAGTTAGAGAATTCAGTCAGTCGGTGAGTCAGTGAGTGAGTGACTCAGTAAGGGCTTTCACCTTTTATATAGATAGATTTTGTTGTATTACTTTTAAAAAATAAATGCTATTTTTAAGAGAAAAAAATTTACTTTTTGGTAATTGAACTGCCCCTCACTATGTGGTTCGCTATGGGGTGGGGGGCTGTTTGGGAGACAGCAGAAGTCCCATACCTCTGTCAGGTCATTTAAATATTGTCAATGCAGGCAGCAACATTTACAGAGTTGGGGTCAGAGTTATCTTCCATCCTGTCGGCTGTGTATGGGATGGGCTCAGCCCCTGAGCCTGCTGCATACAAACCCCATGCATATCCGATATACATGTCTACAGGGGGCCAAGTAGAGTTCATTTTTTCTGTGCTTATTTCCTTTATCTGTGAGTAAATGTTACGGTAAAATTGTACGTTAAAAAAAAATATATGATTTTAAAAGGGGTTTTCAGGGACTCGAGTACTGATGAACTATCCTTATGAGATGTCCTCAATATCTGATCGGTGGGGGTCTGCAGCTCATTACCCCTGCCAATCAGCTGTTTAAAGACGCCGCTGCCTCTTCACCACTTATCGGGTACAGCTGTACATTTCGTAGCAGCTATGCTCAGTATAGCAGTTAAACCCCATTCCCCTGAATGGGACTGAGCTGCTCTCGGGTCATATGACGAGTTCTCCGGTCTGGGAAGTGGCCACAGCGCTGACCAAGGTACTGAACTCTTCAAATCGCTGATCGGTGGGGGGCACAAACAATGGACCTCCACTGATCAGAAGTTTGTGACCTATCCGAAGGAGAGCTCCTCAATACTGAACTAATGCAAACCCCCTTTAACGTGTAACATAGAAAATAAAGATTAAAAACTATTGAAAATTGCACATTTTTGGAAGACCATTTGGTGGAATAAGGAGACGTGATCGGAAACTATGGATTCATGTCTTGGTGTGCATCCAGAGGAGGAACAGAAGTGCTACAGATAAATGCTATATAATTCATGGCGTGGCTGTCCTCTAGTTATACTGTGTCATAAGTGTAGGACTTGGGATCCGTGGAGTTGCTGAGGGCATCTTTCTCAGTCACGGTAATCGTTTAGCCAATACACTGTGCTACATTGTATGTTCCTCCTAGAGGTTAAATACTTTGTGTTAAAGGGGTTGTCCCGCGGCAGCAAGTGGGTCTATACACTTCTGTATGGCCATATTAATGCACTTTGTAATGTACATCGTGCATTAATTATGAGCCATACAGAAGTTATTCACTTACCTGTTCCGTTGCTGGCGTCCCCGTCTCCATGGTGCCGTCTAATTTTCAGCGTCTAATCGCCAGATTAGACGCGCTTGCGCAGTCCGGTCTTCTTCTTTTCTGAATGGGGCCGCTCGTGCCGGAGAGCGGCTCCTCGTAGCTCCGCCCCGTCATGTGCCGATTCCAGCCAATCAGGAGGCTGGAATCGGCAATGGACTGCACAGAAGCCCTGCGGTCCACCGAGGGAGAAGATCCCGGCGGCCATCTTCACCAGGTAAGTAAGAAGTCCCCGGAGCGCGGGGATTCAGGTAAGCGCTGTGCGGATTGTTTTTTTTTAAGTCCCTGCGTCGGGTTTGTCTCGCGCCGAACGGGGGGGCTGTTGAAAAAAAAAAAGCCCGTTTCGGCGCGGGACAACCCCTTTAAGGGGATATATTGGTGGGTTCTATTTGATAAGCACTGTTACAATTAAAAAACACATATAGTCTGCTTGTTGGATATAGTCTCCATTGAGTAATTAGGGATGGGGTTTCTCATTTAGGGTCTAATGATGATATCTATGGAACTTCCTGTCTCCATTCCAAACAGAGGAGGAACGGAAGTGCTACAGATAAGTGCTATGTCAATCAAACCCCAAGTGACTGTGCGTCTTCTAGACTGGGTTTACATGGGCCACAATTACTGTGCAGATCTTCCACGCGAAAATTATGCGGCATTTATAGTAAAGAGTTTGAAAATCTTGTCCACAAGCTGCGGAAATAATTTGCACAAAACAATTGTGGAAATTGACATGCAATGTAGAACTCAGGTGCGCAGCATGTCGATTTTATTGCAGTTTCTGCTACGGAATTCACCTGTTCTCAATGTGGGGGAGTATTCTACACAGGAATATGTAATAAAACACGCTGAAAAATCTGTGCAGATTTTGAGGCAGGCTTTCTGGTACTGGTCTGTTGCAAAATGCCCATTGCGGACATTCTGATCAGCCCCCGTGTGGACCCAGCTTAACTGTACTGTGTCATAGTGTGTGACATGGGATCAGTGACGTTAGAGTCAGGGATTTTGAAAGAGTGGCTTATTTGAATTTCTGCATATAGATAACATTAAAAAATCTATCTGTACGATACCCATTTAGAACGTGCTCCATAATTGACAGTGCTGTCCAGTGTACATGTATGCAGTCCTTAAAGGGGTTGTCCCGCGCCGAAACGTTTTTTGTTTTTTTTTCAACCCCCCCCCCCCCCTCCCCGTTCGGCGCGAGACAACCCCGATGCAGGGGTTAAAAAAGAACACCGGATAGCGCTTACCTGAATCCCCGCGCTCCGGTGACTTCTTACTTATCTGCTGAAGATGGCCGCCGGGATCTTCACCCTCGGTGGACCGCAGGGCTTCTGTGCGGTCCATTGCCGATTCCAGCCTCCTGATTGGCTGGAATCGGCACGTGACGGGGCGGAGCTACAAGGAGCCGGCATCCAGCACGAGCGGCTCCATTGAGGAAAGAAGAAGACCCGGACTGCGCAAGCGCGGCTAATTTGGCCATTAGACGGCGAAAATTAGACGGCTCCATGGAAACGAGGACGCCAGCAACGGAGCAGGTAAGTGAAAAACTTCTTATAACTTCTGTATGGCTCATAATTAATGCACAATGTACATTACAAAGTGCATTAATATGGCCATACAGAAGTGTATAGACCCACTTGCTGCCGCGGGACAACCCCTTTAAACAGCCGAGTGCATACTCCTTACTAGATGTAAGCACATTGTGCATTTGGAAGCCTGGATCCTGGATCTAAATGAGCAGCTTACAACACTGAGATATGGCACACCCCAACAGGTTTGCAAAGTTCGCAGATGAGGAGGATGCCATTACAGGATTAGCACTGCTGCAGCACGATATTCCCTCTTACCATAGGGATATCTGCTCCAATAAGAAGGGGAGCGCAGGGCAGACTGGTAGTGCGAGATTCCATTATTGTAGGGACAGACAGGGCAATCTGCCACACAGACGGGATCGATGAATGGTGTGTTGTCTTCCTCGTGCTTGAGTTCGACACATTGCGGATCAGATTGACAGATTACAGGGAGGGGCTAGTGAGAGGAGGTCTAGCGGCGCATATGACAAAAACATTGTTCTTCATCTTTACAAGTCACTGGTTACACCAAAGATGGAATATTGTGGCCAGTTTTGGGCACCAGTACTCAAAGAGGACATATCAGAGCTTGAGCAGGTACAAAGGGGGCAGCTAAAGTTTTAAATGGAATGGGCGGACTACAATACCCAGAGAGGTTTTCAACATTGAGTTCCTTCAGTTTAGTTTAGAAAAAGTGAGGCTGAGGGGCGACCTAATAACTATGTATAGATATATCAGGGCTCAGTATAGAGATTTCTCCCATCATCTATTATACCCAGGACTGTAACAAGGGGGCGCTCTAATAACTATGTATAGATATATCAGGGATCAGTACAGAGATCTCTCCCATCATCTATTATACCTGGAGCTGTAACAAGGGGGTGTTCTAATAACTATGTATAGATATATCAGGGCTCAGTATAGAGATCTCTCCCATCATCTATTATACCCAGGACTGTAACAAGGGGGCGCTCTAATAACCATATATAGATATATCAGGGGTCAGTACAGAGATCTCTCCCATCATTTATTATACCCAGGACTGTAACAAGGGGGGCGCTCTAATAACTATGTACAGATATATCAGGGGTCAGTACAGAGATCTCTCCCATCATCTATTTATACCCAGGACTGTAACAAGGGGGCACTCTAATAACTATGTATAATATATCAGGGGTCCGTACAGAGATCTCTTCCAGCATCTATTATACCCAGGACAGTAACAAGGGGGCGCTCTTATAACTATCTATAGATATATCAGGGGTTAGTACAGAGATCTCTCGCATCATCTATTATACCCAGGACTGTAACAAGCGGACACTCTAATAACTATGTATAGATACATTAGGGGTTAGTACAGAGATCTCTCCCAAGAGCTGTTTATACCCAGGACTGTAACAAGGGGGCGCTCTAATAACTATGTATAGATATATCAGGGGATGGTATAGGGATCTCTCCCATCATCTATTATACCCAGGATTGTAGCAAGGGGGCGCTCTAATAACTACGTATAGATATATCAGGGGCCAGTACAGAGATCTCTTCCATCATATATTATACCCAGGACTGTAACAAAGGGGGCGCTCTAATAACTATGTATAGATATATCAGGGGCCTGTTAGCATGCGGCGGTTGCTGGTCTTCCTGGGGCGGCGGTGTGCGTTGTCCTGCGGTCGGGGCGCGTCCCCCCCCCGGCTTGTTGTCCGGCTGCCAGGGGCGCGGATCCCCAACTGGCGTGGTGCGGGGGGCGCGAGCGCACCTGTGAGTGCAGCTGCCGTGCAAGAGTTCCCTTTTATTATTCTCTGTTGGGAGTTGGCTGTCTCCCCCTCTCCGCCCCTGGACGGAGGCTTTTGTTTAAAGGTCCGGCAGAGACTTGCAATCACTGCCAGTTATTGGTTTCCCTCAGTGTGCTAGCTAGTCTGCCTCTGTTGGTCTCCTGCTTCTGTCATCTTGTCTGCTATACATTGCTATTGTCCGCCAAGTTTTTCCATCTGCCTCGGTCTGCTTAGTATTGTTCGTGTTGGTTTATTACATCTGTCTTTTCTGTCGGTATTCTACCCTATCCACCCAGGTATGCCAGCGTTCCTTTTCAGTCCCTAGTGAGAGTAGGGATCGCCGCCCAGTTGCACGCCTGGGGTTAGCCAGGAGTGGAGGCAAGCAGGCAGAGACAGGGGTTGTGGGTGAGATCTAGGGCACCCGAGCTGGCGTATTAAGGGTAGTACACCGTAACATAACTGCCCCTTAAAATTGCTCTCCAATAGAGGCCATGAGTACCCTCGCAAGTCGGTTGCAGGATTTAGTGGTCATGATCCAAGACCTGTCCGGTTGTATGGTGGCCCAGGAGCAGCGGGAGTTAGTGCATGTTTCTACCAGCCCTTCTATTCCCCCTCCCAAGTGTCCTCTTCCTGAGGTATTTTCAGGGGAGAGGAGCAAGTTTTTTGTTTTTTATCAGGCATGTAGATTGTATTTTCGGATGCAGCCCCGCTTCTCTGGCTCAGAATCCCAGAAAGTTTAATTAAATATGTCCTTACTGCGGGGTTCCCTCCAGACATGGGCCTACTCATTGCCCGAGAGTTCAGCTTGCCTGCAGTCAGTTGATTTGTTTTTTCAGGAACTTGGAGGTATTTTTGATGAGCTGGACCGTGCGGGGTTGGCGGTATCTCATCTCATGTCTCTACGTCAGGGGCAGCAGTGGGTAGAGGACTATTGCGCTAAATTTAGACTGTATGCAGGTAAAACCTCTTGGAACGATAGCGCCCTTAAAGATGTGTTCTTGTTGGGTCTTTCTGACGCTGCCAAGGATCTACTCATTTCTCATTCTGCTCCTGTGACACTCAATGATGCGAAGAAATTGGCGGTCAAAGCTGACAGGAGGCTGAGATCTAGAAAAGAGGAACGTCAGGCCCGTAAGGCTAGGGAATCCTGCAGGCCCGCTCCTCCTTCTCCCATTCCAACTTCTGGTGCCAAGCCTGTGGAAGTGGATCAGCTAAGTCCCGAGGAATGGTGACAGTTCCGGATGACTCATTGCCTCTGCCTCTCTTGTGGGAAAGCTGGACATCGTGTAGCGACCTGTCCTCAGAAGCGTCTACAACATCAGTCTGAACAGGTGGAAAACTTCAGATCCTAGGCGATCTTTGGGAGGATCGCCTAGAATCACAGGTACTCCCTAAGTTGTTGGTGCCTTGTCAGTTTGCCTTCCGGAATTTCACTCGCTCCGGTCAAACTTATTGATTCGGGTGCTGCCGCCAATTTGATTAATTTAAGTTTTGTCAGACCTCTGTTGACTGAATTCTCTGCATTAAAAATTCCCATACGCTTCACTAGTATAGATTCTACCCTTCTGTCTGCAGGGGTTGTACGATGGAGGACTCCCATGTTACAGTTTAGTCATGCCCTTAGGACTTTGTAACGCTCCCACTGTGTTCCAGGGATTTATGAACACGGTCTTCCACGACTTCCTGGGGGTATTTTTGGTCATATATCTCGATGACATTCTGGTGTACTCCCCAGACTGGGACTCACATGTGCGGCACCTGAGGTGGTTCTGACCCGTTTGCGTGAGTACCAACTTTTTGTCAAGTTGGAGAAATGCATTTTTTGTACTAAACAAGTGTCTTTCCTTGGTTATGTGATTTCACCCACGGAGATTCAAATGGAGTCTGATAAAGTGGCAGCAATCACCCAATGGGTCAGACCAGATAACCTGAAAGCTCTCCAGCGGTTTTTAAGTTTCGCAAATTTCTACCGTAGATTCATTAAGAATTATTCTGTTATTGCTCAACCCCTGACTGATCTTACAGAGAAGGGTGCCGACTTGGTAAGATGGTCGCCTGAGGCCCTAGAGGCTTTTAGTCATCTCAAAAGGGCGTTTACTGCTGCCCCGGTGCTAGTACAGCCTGACGCGTGGCGACCGTTCATTGAGGTCAATGCGTCTGAGGTGGGGGCAGGGGCTGTATAGTCTCAGGAAGTCAGCGGGAGACCTGGGTATAGTCCATATGTGTTCTTCTCACGGACGTTCAGTTAGGTGGAGCGTAACTATGACGTGGGTAATTGTGTGTTATTGGCGATTAAGTGGTCTCTGGAAGAGTGGCGTCACCATCTTGAGGGGGCAAGGCATCCCATTACCGTGCATACTGATCATAAAAACTTGGTATATCTCGCCAATGCTAAGAGACTCACGGCTCGTCAGGCCAGGTGGGCGTTGTTTTTTGCCAGGTTTAACCTCGTCGTTACATATATTCCAGGGGAGAAGAACATGAAGGCAGTCGCCCCCTCATGGATTTTCGGTTCGCTGGAAAGTGAGACAGCAGCTCCCGAGAATATCTTGGCACCTGGGGTGGTGGTGGCAGCTGTAGAGTCTGGTCTCGTTCCTCATCTACAAATATGTCAGCAGGACGCTCCCTCGGGAGTGCCGGAGGGCAGATGGTTTGTGACAGAGACCTTGCGTCTCGGAGCCATTGAAGAGTCTCACTCATCTGTTCTCACAGGCCATCCGGGGGCTCAGGGGACTCTGGATCTTTGTACTAGACGCTACTGGTGGCCAGGCATGTCTCGAGAGATCCGCAACTTTGTTAAGGGATGCTCTGTCTGTGCACGCAGTAAAAGTCCTCGGCGGCGTCCGGAGGGGCCTCTGAGACCGTTACCGGTGCCTTCTCATCCATGGTCACATTTATCGGTAGATTTTATCACCGATATACCTGAGTCTCAGAAGTTCACCACTATCCTAGTTGTTGTAGACCGTTTCTCAAAGATGGCACATTTCGTGGCGTTAAAGAAGCTACCTTCTGCGATAGAATTTTCCAAAATTTTTGTAAAGGAAATCATTCGTCTACATGGGGTTCCCGAGAACATTGTATCTGATCCCGGTGTTCAGTTCGTTGCGCAATTTTCGCAAACCTTCTGTAGAAACCTGGGAACGTCACTTTCCTTCTGTTCAGCATTCCACCCGCAAACTAATAGTCAGACTGAGCGGAAGAACCAGGATTTAGTGCAATATTTACTGTTGTTTGCTAGCAAAAAAGCTCATCAGTGGGCAGAATTTCTGC
Source organism: Eleutherodactylus coqui (assembly GCF_035609145.1). NCBI lineage: Eukaryota > Metazoa > Chordata > Amphibia > Anura > Eleutherodactylidae > Eleutherodactylus > Eleutherodactylus coqui. Next base: position 123,638,043 of record NC_089849.1, read on the forward strand.
CGTTGGCAGAGTTTGCACTAAGCAGCCATACTTGTTCTTCCACTGGGGTATCTCCATTCTTTTACGTATATGGTCATACGGTCAGCATCCTCGCTTTCTTACAGCTATATCTACACTTTTGGCCTGTCCTGCAGCTGATGTCGCCATGGGAGGAGTCTGTCAGTATCTGAACCTTACAGGATGGGACAGAAGGTATATTTGTCTTCTAGAAATGTTAAATTGAAGATTCCGTCTTTGAAACTGGCGCCGCGTTACGTGGGTCCCTTTGTCATCACACGGGTAGTAAATCCGCTTGCTTATGAACTTGATTTGCCAGCTACATGGAGGGTTCATAGGGTTTTTCATAAGTCAATATTGAAACCTTTTGTCCCTTCGGTATAAATATATCAGGGGTCTGTGTGCGGGATCCCGCGGTCGGGGCGCGTCCCTGGCTTGTTGTCCGGCTGCTGGGGGAGCGGGTGCCCGCCGGCGAGGAGCGTGTGCGCACCTGTGAGTGCAGCTGCCGTGCACGAGCTCTCTTTTATTATTCTCTGTTGGGAGTTGGCTGTCTCCCTCTCTCCGCCTCTGGGCGTAGGCTTTTGTTTAAAGGTCGGGCAGAGACTTGCAATCACTGCCAGTTACTGGTTTTCCTCAGTGTGCTAGTTAGTCTGCCTCTGTTGGTCTCCTGCTTCTGTCATCTTGTCTGCTATACTTTGCTATTGTTCACCAGGTTGTTCCATCTGCCTCAGTTCCGCTTAGTATTGTTCGTGTGGGTTTGTTACATCTGTCTTTTCTGTCAGTATTCTACCCTTTGCATCCAGGCACGCCAGCATCCCTTTTCAGTCCCTAGTGAGAGTAGAGACCGCCGCCCAGTTGCCTGCCTGGGGTTAGCCAGGAGTGGAGGCAAGCAGGCAGGGACAGGGGTTGTGGGTGAGATCTAGGGCACCCGGGCTGGCGTATCAAGGGTAGTACAGCGTAACAGGGTCAGTACAGAGATCTCTCCCATCATCTATTATACCCAGGACTGTAACACTAACAAGGGGGCGCCCTCTACATCTAGAGGAAGGACGGATTCTACACCGACATAGAAGGGGTTTCTTTACTGTAAGAGCAGTAAGACGATGAAAAGCTTTGCCTTGATAAAGGAGTTCAAGAGGAGCTGGGATGCATTTCTTCAGCATTACAATATTACGTTATAATCATTATTAACTGCAAAAGGGTGGGTGATTATTCTGATTGGCAGTTCCTGTTTGACTCAAAGCTGTCTTGTGATAGCCCACCCTATATAACCTGGCCTGGACCTACCATCCTTGCGAAAGTATTGTGCTCCCAGCTAGTAGAGAAGCTCTTCCACCTGTCGCTCTTCCATACTGCTACCTGACATACCTACCTGTATACCGAATTCTGGCTTCCCTGAATAAGCTACCCGCCTGCCACTCTGTTCCACGAACTGCTACCTACCTGGGTACCAATCTGCACTGCTTACAATAAAAGACTCCAAACCAGAACTGGATTGTATAATGTGTATTTATTTCTTTAATGTGCATACTCCTGCTATATATACTATACATACTACAGGGCTCAGTGTATAATGTGTCCCCTCCTGCTATATATACTATACATACTACAGGGCTCAGTGTATAATGTGTCCCCTCCTGCTATATATACTATACATACTACAGGGCTCAGTGTATAATGTGTCCCCTCCTGCTATATATACTATACATACTACAGGGATCAGTGTATAATGTGTCCCCCTCCTGCTATATATACTATACATACTACAGGGATCAGTGTATAATGTGTCCCCTCCTGCTATATGTACTATACATACTACAGGGCTCAGTGTATAATGTGCACCCTCCTGCTATATATACACTATACATACTACAGGGCTCAGTGTATAATGTGTCCCCCTCCTGCTATATATACTACAGGGCTCAGTGTATAATGTGTCCCCCTCCTGCTATATATACTATACATACTACAGGGATCAGTGTATAATGTGTCCCTCCTGCTATATATACTATACATACTGCAGGGCTCAGTGTATAATGTGTCCCCCTCCTGCTATATATACTATACATACTACAGGGATCAGTATATAATGTGCCCCCTCCTGCTATATATACTATACATACTACAGGGATCAGTGTATAATGTGTCCCCTCCTGCTATATATACTACAGGGCTCAGTGTATAATGTGTCCCCCTCCTGCTATATATACTATACATACTACAGGGCTCAGTGTATAATGTGTCCCCTCCTGCTATATATACTATACATACTACAGGGCTCAGTGTATAATGTGTCCCCTCCTGCTATATATACTATACATACTACAGGGCTCAGTGTATAATGTGTCCCCCTCCTGCTATATATACACTATACATACTACAGGGCTCAGTGTATAATGTGTCCCCTCCTGCTATATATACACTACAGGGCTCAGTGTATAATGTGTCCCCTCCTGCTATATATACTATACATACTACAGGGCTCAGTGTATAATGTGTCCCCTCCTGCTATATATACTATACATACTACAGGGCTCAGTGTATAATGTGTCCCCTCCTGCTATATATACTATACATACTACAGGGATCAGTGTATAATGTGTCCCCCTCCTGCTGTATATACTATACATACTACAGGGATCAGTGTATAATGTGTCCCCCTCCTGCTGTATATACTATACATACTACAGGGATCAGTGTATAATGTGTCCCCTCCTGCTATATATACTATACATACTACAGGGCTCAGTGTATAATGTGTCCTCTCCTGCTATATACACTATACTTACTACTGGGATCAGTGTATAATGTGTCCCTCCTGCTATATATACTATACATACTACAGAGATCAGTGTATAATGTGTCCCTCCTGCTATATATACTATACATACTACAGGGCTCAGTGTATAATGTGTCCCCCTCCTGCTATATATAGTATACATACTACAGGGCTCAGTGTATAATGTGTCCCCCTCCTGCTATATATACACTATACATACTACAGGGATCAGTGTATAATGTGTCCCCCTCCTGCTGTATATACTATACATACTACAGGGATCAGTGTATAATGTGTCCCCCTCCTGCTGTATATACTATACATACTACAGGGATCAGTGTATAATGTGTCCCCTCCTGCTATATATACTATACATACTACAGGGCTCAGTGTATAATGTGTCCTCTCCTGCTATATACACTATACTTACTACTGGGATCAGTGTATAATGTGTCCCTCCTGCTATATATACTATACATACTACAGAGATCAGTGTATAATGTGTCCCTCCTGCTATATATACTATACATACTACAGGGCTCAGTGTATAATGTGCCCCTCCTGCTATATATACTATACATACTACAGGGATCAGTGTATAATGTGTCCCCTCCTGCTATATATACTATACATACTACAGGGATCAGTGTATAATGTGTCCCCCTCCTGCTATATATACACTATACATACTACAGGGATCAGTGTATAATGTACCCCCTCCAGCTATATATACTATACATACCACAGGGCTCAGTGTATAATGTGTCCTCCTCCTGCTATATATACTATACATACTACAGGGCTCAGTGTATAATGTGTCCCCTCCTGCTATATATACTATACATACTACAGGGATCAGTGTATAATGTGTCCCTCCTGCTATATATACTATACATACTACAGGGCTCAGTGTATAAAGTGTCCCCCTCCTGCTATATATACTATACATACTACAGGGATCAGTGTATAATGTGTCCCTCCTGCTATATATACTATACTTACTACAGGGATCAGTGTATAATGTACCCCCTCCAGCTATATATACTATACATACTACAGGGATCAGTGTATAATGTGTCCCCTCCTGCTATATATACTACAGGGCTCAGTGTATAATGTGTCCCCCTCCTGCTATATATACTATACATACTACAGGGCTCAGTGTATAATGTGTCCCCTCCTGCTATATATACTATACATACTACAGGGCTCAGTGTATAATGTGTCCCCTCCTGCTATATATACTATACATACTACAGGGCTCAGTGTATAATGTGTCCCCCTCCTGCTGTATATACACTATACATACTACAGGGCTCAGTGTATAATGTGTCCCCTCCTGCTATATATACTACAGGGCTCAGTGTATAATGTGTCCCCTCCTGCTATATATACTATACATACTACAGGGCTCAGTGTATAATGTGTCCCCTCCTGCTATATATACTATACATACTACAGGGCTCAGTGTATAATGTGTCCCCTCCTGCTATATATACTATACATACTACAGGGATCAGTGTATAATGTGTCCCCCTCCTGCTGTATATACTATACATACTACAGGGATCAGTGTATAATGTGTCCCCCTCCTGCTGTATATACTATACATACTACAGGGATCAGTGTATAATGTGTCCCCTCCTGCTATATATACTATACATACTACAGGGCTCAGTGTATAATGTGTCCTCTCCTGCTATATACACTATACTTACTACTGGGATCAGTGTATAATGTGTCCCTCCTGCTATATATACTATACATACTACAGAGATCAGTGTATAATGTGTCCCTCCTGCTATATATACTATACATACTACAGGGCTCAGTGTATAATGTGTCCCCCTCCTGCTATATATAGTATACATACTACAGGGCTCAGTGTATAATGTGTCCCCCTCCTGCTATATATACACTATACATACTACAGGGCTCAGTGTATAATGTGTCCCCTCCTGCTATATATACTATACATACTACAGGGATCAGTGTATAATGTGTCCCCCTCCTGCTATATATACACTATACATACTACAGGGATCAGTGTATAATGTACCCCCTCCAGCTATATATACTATACATACCACAGGGCTCAGTGTATAATGTGTCCCCTCCTGCTATATATACTATACATACTACAGGGATCAGTGTATAATGTGTCCCTCCTGCTATATATACTATACATACTACAGGGCTCAGTGTATAAAGTGTCCCTCCTGCTATATATACTATACATACTACAGGGATCAGTGTATAATGTGTCCCTCCTGCTATATATACTATACTTACTACAGGGATCAGTGTATAATGTACCCCCTCCAGCTATATATACTATACATACTACAGGGCTCAGTGTATAATGTGTCCCTCCTGCTATATATACTATACATACTACAGGGCTCAGTGTATAATGTGTTCCCCTCCTGCTATATATACTACACGGCTCAGTGTATAATGTGCCCCCTCCTGCTATATATACTATACATACTACAGGGCTCAGTCTATAATGTGTCCCTCCTGCTATATATACTATACATACTACAGGGCTCAGTGTATAATGTGCCCCCTCCAGCTATATATACTATACATACTACAGGGCTCAGTGTATAATGTGTCCCCCTCCTGCTATATATACTATACATACTACAGGGCTCACTGTATAATGTGTCCCCTCCTGCTATATATATACTATACATACTACAGGGCTCAGTATATAATGTGTCCCCTCCTGCTATATATACTATACATACTACAGGGATCAGTGTATGTGTCCCCTCCTGCTATATATACTATACTTACTACAGGGATCAGTGTATAATGTACCCCCTCCAGCTATATATACTATACATACTACAGGGCTCAGTATATAATGTGTCCCTCCTGCTATATATATTAGACATACTACAGGGCTCAGTGTATAATGTGTCCCCTCCTGCTATATATACACTACAGGGCTCAGTGTATAATGTGTCCCCTCCTGCTATATATACTATACATACTACAGGGATCAGTGTATAATGTGTCCCTCCTGCTATATATACACTATACATAGTACAGGGCTCAGTATATAATGTCCCTCCTGCTATATATACTATACATACTACAGGGCTCAGTGTATAATGCGTCCCTCCTGCTATATATACTATACATACTACAGGGCTCAGTGTATAATGTGTCCCTCCTGCTATATATACTATACATACTACAGGGCTCAGTGTATAATGTATGCCTCTGAAGATCAGGATGAGCGTAAGTTTCATCGATGGGGGGCAGGGGGGGGTCACTATTATTACTGAGGGCCAATGTAAGGGTCGCTATTGCTACTGACGGCCACTGTGGGGGTCACTATTGCTACTGAGGGTCACTTTGGGGGTCACTATTACTACTGAGGGCCACTGTGGGGGTCACTATTTCTACTGAGGGTCACTTTGGGGGTCACTATTTCTACTAAGGGCAACTGTGGGGGCCACTATTACTACTGAGGGTCACTGTGAGGGGTCACGCTTACTACTGAGGGTCACTAATATTACTGGGGCCACCGTGGGGATCACCATTACTACTGAGGGCCACTGTGGGGGTCACTATTACTGCTGAGGGTCATTGTGGGGTTACTATTAGTACTGAGGGCCACTGTGGGGATCACCATTACTGCTGAGGGTCACTTTGGGGGTCACTATTTCTACTGAGGGCCATTATTACTACTGAGGGTCACTGTGAGGAGTCACCCTTACTACTGAGGGTCACTAATATTACTGGGGCCACTGTGGGGATCACCATTACTACTGAGGGCCACTGTGGGGGGGTCACTATTACTGCTGAGGGTCATTGTGGGGTTACTATTAGTACTGAGGGCCACTGTGGGGATCATCATTACTACTGAGGGTCATTATTACTACTGAGGGTCATTGTGGGGTTACTATTACTACTGAGGGCCACTGTGGGGGGGTCACTATTACTGCTGAGGGTCATTGTGGGGTTACTATTACTACTGAGGCTGCTCTGCAAGTGGCAGCATAAATCCAGCTGACCTATGGTATGTTTACACATGACGGAAATAGTGCGAATGTCCGCAGCGGAAATTCCTGCAGCATTTCTGCATCCAAAAAAACCTAAATCTGTACCACTGGTGTGAATTGTGACTGGAAATCAGCTGCAGATCCACAGCTGATGTCATACAATGCGGTGCTTCCCCTCGCCTCTTCCGTAGGCTTCCCGCTGTCAGCGCTTACCAGCTTCCGGTTCCCAGCGGCCTGGTCAGGTGCGGCCCCGCTGGTCAGGTGATGCCACTACAGGCCATTGGGAACCGGAAGCTGGTAAGCGCTGACAGCGGGAAGCCTACGGCGGAGGTGAGGGGAGCGCCGCATAGTATGACATCAGTTGTGGGTATGGGGCTAATTTTCAAAACTGGCACCAATAATACAGATTTGACTGTTTTCTGCATGAAGAAATGCTGGGGGATTTGCTCGCTGTACTTTTTATAATGTTGGAGGTAAAATCATACATCATAAGCCCCGCCCCTGACCACACCCCTCTGCCCCACTTTGACCATGGGAAAATCTGGTCACCTTAGCCCTGGTAGTCATAACCCGTCACTAGAGCCCCGGTAGTCATAACCCCAGACACTAGAACCCCGGTAGACGTACCCCCCCGTCACTAGAACCCCCGGTAGTCGTACCCCCAGTCACTAGAGCCCTGGTAGTCGCAACCCCAGTCACTAGAGCCCCGGTAGTCGCAACCCCAGTCACTAGAGCCCCGGTAGTCGCAACCCCAGTCACTAGAGCCCCGGTAGTCGCAACCCCAGTCACTAGAGCCCCGGTAGTCGCAACCCCAGTCACTAGAGCCCCGGTAGTCGCAACCCCAGTCACTAGAGCCCCGGTAGACGTAGTGCCCGTCACTAGAACTCCCGGTAGTCGTGTCCCCCGTCACTAGAACCCCCGGTAGTCGTGCCCCCCCGTCACTAGAACCCCCGGTAGTCGTGCCCCCCCGTCACTAGAACCCCCGGTAGTCGTGCCCCCCCGTCACTAGAACCCCCGGTAGTCGTGCCCCCCCGTCACTAGAACCCCCGGTAGTCGTGCCCCCCCGTCACTAGAACCCCCGGTAGTCGTGCCCCCCCCCCCGTCACTAGAACTGCCGGTAGTCGTGCCCCCCGTCACTAGAACCCCCGGTAGTCGTGCCCCCCGTCACTAGAACCCCCGGTAGTCGTGCCCCCCGTCACTAGAACCCCCGGTAGTCGTGCCCCCCGTCACTAGAACCCCCGGTAGTTGTACCCGTACCCCCGTCACTAGAACCCCCGGTAGTCGTCCCCCCCCCCCCCCCGTCACTAGAACCCCCGGTAGTCGTACCCCCCGTCACTAGAACCCCCGGAAGTCGTACCCCCCGTCACTAGAATCCCCGGTAGTTGTACCCGTACCCCCCGTCACTAGAACCCCCGGTAGTCGTAACCCCCCCCCCCCCCCCGTCACTAGAACCCCCGGTAGTCGTACCCCCCGTCACTAGAATCCCCGGTAGTCGTACCCGTACCCCCCGTCACTAGAATCCCCGGTAGTCGTACCCCCCCCTTCCGTCACTAAAACCCCCGGTAGTCATACCGCCCGTCACTAGAGGCCCGGTAGTCGTACCGCCCGTCACTAGAGGCCCGGTAGTCGTACCGCCCGTCACCAGAGGCCCGGTAGTCGTACCGCCCGTCACCAGAGGCCCGGTAGTCGTACCGCCCGTCACCAGAGGCCCGGTAGTCGTACCACCCGTCACCAGAGGCCCGGTAGTCGTACCGCCCGTCACCAGAGGCCCGGTAGTCGTACCGCCCGTCACCAGAGGCCCGGTAGTCGTACCGCCCGTCACCAGAGGCCCGGTAGTCGTACCGCCCGTCACCAGAGGCCCGGTAGTCGTACCGCCCGTCACTAGAGGCCCGGTAGTCGTACCGCCCGTCACTAGAGGCCCGGTAGTCGTACCGCCCGTCACTAGAGGCCCGGTAGTCGTACCGCCCGTCACTAGAGGCCCGGTAGTCGTACCGCCCGTCACTAGAGGCCCGGTAGTCGTACCGCCCGTCACTAGAGCCATCACCAGAGCCGCGGTAGTCGTACCACCGTCACTACAGCCCCGATAGTCGTACTCCCGGCACTAGAACCCCGTGAAGTCGTAACGCCCGGCACTAGAGCCCCGGTAGACGTACCCCCCGTCACTAGAGCCCGGTAGTCAGACCCCCGTCACTAGAGCCCGGTAGTCAGACCCCCGTCACTAGAGCCGCGGTAGTCGTACACCCCCCTCCCCCCCCATCACCAGAGCCGCGGTAGTTTTACCCCCGTCACTACAGCCCCGGTAGTCGTACTCCCAACACTAGAACCCCGGGAAGTCGTACCGCCCGGCACTAGAACCCCGGTAGACGTACTGCCCATCACTAGAGCCCCGATAGTCGTACCCCCCCCCCCCCCCCATCACCAGAGCCTCGGTAGTCGTACCCCCGTCACTACAGCCCCGGTAGTCGTACTCCCGGCACTAGAACCCCGGGAAGTCGTACCGCCCGGCACTAGAACCCCGGTAGACGTACTACCTGTCACTACAGCCCCGGTAGTCGTACAGCCCCGGTAGTCGTACAGCCGTCACTAGAACCCCAGGAAGTCGTACCCCCCGTCACTAGAGCCCCGGTAGTCAGACCCCCGTCACTAGAGCCGCGGTAGTCAGACCCCCCGTCACTAGAGCCGCGGTAGTCAGAACCCCCCCCCATCACCAGAGCCCCGGTAGTCGTACCCCCGTCACTACAATCTCGGTAGTCATAACCCCCGTCACTAGAGCCCCGGTAGTCGTAACCCCCGTCACTAGAGCCGCAGCAGTCGTACCCCCCCGCCCCCCCCAATCACCAGAGCTCCGGTAGTCGTACTTCCGTCACTACAGCCCCGGTAGTCGTACAGCCCCGGTAGTCGTACACCCGTCACTAGAACCCCAGGAAGTCGTACCCCCCGTCACTAGAGCCCCGGTAGTCAGACCCCCCGTCACTAGAGCCGCGGTAGTCAGAACCCCCCCCCCCCCCCCATCACCAGAGCCCCGGTAGTCGTACCCCCGTCACTACAATCTCGGTAGTCATAACCCCCGTCACTAGAGCCCCGGTAGTCGTAACCCCCGTCACTAGAGCCGCAGCAGTCGTACCCCCCCCCCCCCAATCACCAGAGCCCCGGTAGTCGTACCACCGTCACTACAGCCCCGATAGTCGTACTCCCGGCACTAGAACCCCGTGAAGTCGTAACGCCCGGCACTAGAGCCCCGGTAGACGTACCCCCCGTCACTAGAGCCCGGTAGTCAGACCCCCGTCACTAGAGCCCGGTAGTCAGACCCCCGTCACTAGAGCCGCGGTAGTCGTACACCCCCCTCCCCCCCCATCACCAGAGCCGCGGTAGTTTTACCCCCGTCACTACAGCCCCGGTAGTCGTACTCCCAACACTAGAACCCCGGGAAGTCGTACCGCCCGGCACTAGAACCCCGGTAGACGTACTGCCCATCACTAGAGCCCCGATAGTCGTACCCCCCCCCCCCCCCCCCCATCACCAGAGCCTCGGTAGTCGTACCCCCGTCACTACAGCCCCCGTAGTCGTACTCCCGGCACTAGAACCCCGGGAAGTCGTACCGCCCGGCACTAGAACCCCGGTAGACGTACTACCTGTCACTACAGCCCCGGTAGTCGTACAGCCCCGGTAGTCGTACAGCCGTCACTAGAACCCCAGGAAGTCGTACCCCCCGTCACTAGAGCCCCGGTAGTCAGACCCCCGTCACTAGAGCCGCGGTAGTCAGACCCCCCGTCACTAGAGCCGCGGTAGTCAGAACCCCCCCCCATCACCAGAGCCCCGGTAGTCGTACCCCCGTCACTACAATCTCGGTAGTCATAACCCCCGTCACTAGAGCCCCGGTAGTCGTAACCCCCGTCACTAGAGCCGCAGCAGTCGTACCCCCCCGCCCCCCCCAATCACCAGAGCTCCGGTAGTCGTACTTCCGTCACTACAGCCCCGGTAGTCGTACAGCCCCGGTAGTCGTACACCCGTCACTAGAACCCCAGGAAGTCGTACCCCCCGTCACTAGAGCCCCGGTAGTCAGACCCCCCGTCACTAGAGCCGCGGTAGTCAGAACCCCCCCCCCCCATCACCAGAGCCCCGGTAGTCGTACCCCCGTCACTACAATCTCGGTAGTCATAACCCCCGTCACTAGAGCCCCGGTAGTCGTAACCCCCGTCACTAGAGCCGCAGCAGTCGTACCCCCCCCCCCCCCCCCCCCAATCACCAGAGCCCCGGTAGTCGTACCACCGTCACTACAGCCCCGATAGTCGTACTCCCGGCACTAAAACCTCGGTAGACGTACTGCCCGTCACTAGAGCCCCGGTAGTCGTACCCCCCCCCCCCCCCCCCGTCACTACAGCCCCGGTAGTCAGACCCCCCGTCACTACAGCCCCCGTAGTCAGACCCCCCGTCACTACAGCCCCCGTAGTCAGACCCCCCGTCACTACAGCCCCCGTAGTCAGACCCCCCCCCGTCACTACAGCCCCGGTAGTCAGACCCCCGTCACTAGAACCCCGGTAGTCAGACCCCCCCCATCACCAGAGCCCCGGTAGTCAGACCCCCGTCACTAGAACCCCGGTAGTCGTAACCCCCGTCACTAGAGCCCCGGTAGTCGTAACCCCCGTCACCAGAGCCCCGGTAGTCGTAACCCCCGTCACCAGAGCCCCGGTAGTCGTAACCCCCGTCACCAGAGCCCCGGTAGTCGTAACCCCCGTCACCAGAGCCCCGGTAGTCGTAACCCCCGTCACCAGAACCCCGGTAGTCGTACTGCCCGTCACTAGAACCCCGGTAGACGTACTGCCCGTCACTAGAGCCCCGGTAGTCGTACCCCCCGTCACTAGAGCCCCGGTAGTCGTACCCCCCGTCACTACAGCCCCGGTAGTCGTGCTGCCTAATGCTAGTGCTCCAGTAGTAGAGGAGAAACGAGACACGAAGTAATGCATCATGGGAGATGAAGTCCATGCGACTATGTGGAATCATTTACCTTCCAGTGTGCTGAACTACAGTTCCCATAAGGCAGCGCAGCAGAACAATCAGCCAATGACAGCCGCCGCCCGGAAGTGCGGCAGGACAGAGGCCGAAAGCTGCCAGGAGACGTGAAGAGGCGGAAGCAGAATGGAGACATTGATGTGACGGCAGCAGGTTGTTATGGTTATACTTGGTATATCAGTGAGGCGGCGGCTGCCCGGGGTGAAGCTGCTGTTCCTGCGGGGACGTGTCTGTAAGCCCCGCGCCTCCTGCACAGACAGGCCGGTGCTGGAGAGCCCTGCTGGTAGTGATGGCGGCGGCTCCGTGCGCCTCTTCCCTGCAGTGGGCAGCATCTCAGAGTGTCCCGGCTGTTGTGCGGGAGAGGCCTGTGGGGAAGGGAGGAAAGTGGCGACCAGCGAACACTGCCATGTTCTATGGGGCTCGTAGTGACCGGAGGGGGAAACGGGTGGTTCTGGGGGTGGATTGTACTTCCCGTCCCGTGTGCTGTGGGTCCAGCGTCTCCCGTCCCTGGCGCGTCTTCCCGTCCCCGCCGCCACACCGGCGCGTCTTCCCGTCCCCGCCGCCACACCGGCGCGTCTTCCCGTCCCCGCCGCCACACCGGCGCGTCTTCCCGTCCCCGCCGCCGTCCCCGGCGCGTCTTCCCGTCCCCGCCGCCGTCCCCGGCGCGTCTTCCCGTCCCCGCCGCCGTCCCCGGCGCGTCTTCCCGTCCCCGCCGCCGTCCCCGGCGCGTCTTCCCGTCCCCGCCGCCGTCCCCGGCGCGTCTTCCCGTCCCCGCCGCCGTCCCCGGCGCGTCTTCCCGTCCCCGCCGCCGTCCCCGGCGCGTCTTCCCGTCCCCGCCGCCGTCCCCGGCGCGTCTTCCCGCCCCCCTTATGGAATGGAGTGCCAGAGACAACTGATGGGTTATTCCTCCTGTCAGATCAGTGGGGCTCGCAGTGGTAAGTACTATTACAGAGGGCGGGGCATGGGGGAGAGCAGCAGCTCTTAGCAGTGAGCGAGATGGAAATGTAGCTGTGTAGTATTGAGTGGGTGTGGTTATACTGCACAGGCGCTGAGAGTGGAGGGGGAGCTGAGCTTGGGTGCCTGCTTGAGAGACCAGCTGATCAGTGCTGGGAAAGCCTTCAACCTGGAAACGTGAATGTAGGAGAGCCTGGAGACCAAGTATGAGGCTTGCAAAATGCATGAGAAGGAAAATGCAATGCAAAAAACAAAATCAGCGCCTTGTTTTTCTGTCGGGTCTTGGGGCCCCGGAGGTCGTAGTAAGATGGGTGTTCATCTTTCATACACAAAGGTTTCCACTGCAGTATGTCCATACTGGAGTGTATTATCCTCTTCGAAAGACCAACCAAGGCAGACCTGGGGGCCACTGCTAGACCTGCAGTCGCCATGTAAACAAATGGGCCCTCCAGGCGATGACATCACAGAACAAGCTCCTCCCTCCTTTTAAATGTAAACTATGAACGCGGCCTGGAAGGGTAAGGGTCAGGATCAGCGCTCTGCTCCTGGTCATCGGAGTGGGACCCTGGCTGTCACATCCAGCTTTTGCTGTGGCGTTGGTTTGGCCCCTGAGCCGCGCCCTTCGTATGCCATCTTGTGGGAACCGCTCTCCTTCCATGCCGACGTTTAACTGCTATTCAATTCTTTTCTTGGAGACGGAATGACCCAAAAAAAGAACATTTCTGTCTATTAAAATGTTACATTATTAATCCTTTGTCAAAAAACACAAATAAACTGGAGCTTCACAGATGTTACACCGGCGCTCAGACTTTATTTAGAGTCTACTTTGTTGCGACACTCGGCAAAAACGGGTTGTTTCGTGTTTTTTTTTCCTTTTTACAACTTTTTTTTTAATTTTTATAAGTGAAAAATCTTTAAATACTTACGTTTTCATAGGGAACTGGCGATCCCTTGATTGCTTATACAGTATAATGCAATACTACCGTGTTTCCCCGAAAATAAGCCCCTGTCTTATATTAATTTTTGCCCCAAAAGAGGCACAGTGTCTTATTTTTCGGGGGGGGGGGGGGGGTCTTAATACTCATCTAGCAGTCGTCATGCAGTCCCTCTCGCTGGTCTCCGGCGCTGCGGCAGAGAACATTCTCTTCCTGGTAACGGGGCTTCAATACCCTGCCTCCAGCAAGAGATTGCTGTGATTGGCTGAGCCACGGTGCTTGTGATCCAGTCAGAGCCGTCGCTCGATGAGCCAATCACAGCCATTCAATGATGTCATTCACTGAATGGCTGTGATTGGTTGGACGTGCCGGATGTGATTGGTTCATCACCATAGCACTCGCGATCTAATAACAGCAATCTCTTGCTGGAGGCGAGGTGTTCAAGCCCTGTTACAGGGAAGAGAATGCTCTCTTAGTGCTCAGGACTACACAGAAGACTGCTGGAGCGCCAGAGACTAGCGAGAGGGACCCAAACGCCGCCTGCTAGGTGAGTTTTTTTTTTTTTTTTTTTTATGTAGTGGTAGCTAGGGCTTATATTTTGGGGGAGGGCTTATATTTCAAGTCCCCTGTCACCTCTTAAAATCAGGGTAGGGCTTATTATAGGGCTAGGTCTTACTTTCAAGGAACCACGGTATGGTATTGCATTTTGTTGTATTTTAACTAGCTGCCTATTAGACGTGCTCCAGGCACGTCCCTAATAGGCAAACGACCGTGGCATCCCTGGGGGCCCTCAGAAGGCCTCAGGCTGCCATAACACCTGGAAGAGGTACCCCGTGATATTATCTGGAAGGGGCCGTTCTCGACATTTAAGTCCAAATCAAATGGGGCATTTTTAATTCCATTATCAGAACTGACAGCATTTAAATAGCGGGGATCAGAATGGCCTCCGATCACAGCTGTTGTGGGAGGTGTTGGCCATCACACCCGCCGTGTATGGAGCAGGTTTGGCTCCCTTGCCCGCTCCATGCATGGCATATGCTGTGGATGATTATAGACATCCTTGCTGCATGGCGTATGTGCCATAGGTGTAACGGGCAGGGGTTACACATCCTATATAGGGTAGCTGACCTCTCGCTGGCCTGTAGGTCATATTTTTCAAGCCTTTCATTCTCTAATAAGTTAATTTCCATTTAGTTCCATCTTCTGAGGTCATTAATTATATCCTCTATGAACCCACCGAGCTCCTTTTTAACTCTTGCTTTTTATGCTTCCATTGGAATCCCGACCATTAAGATCTGTTTTTGTTCCTCTTTTGGGAGGTCTTCCGTGACGAGCTATCTATCGTTTTATGGTTTAGCCCAGAGCCTCGGCCTTCGCCTGTCCCGAGGTTGTACCCCCACCCCCCCCACCCCCACCTACGATGCCTCGGTGCGGAGTTACTTTCTTTAAATCAACCTAAAGAACGTTCCATGCTCCCGAGGCTGTAAGAGAGGAGATGGAGGAACCGATATAACAGTGGACTAGTGGATCCTGCCGCCGCACCTCTGTAGGGTCGGACCGTCCGTCTGGTTGGGGGGCTCCTTCCACTAGACCCATTTCATCATCTGGGGCAGACGGGAACAATACTGACATTCATCACATCTGGAAGGCAGCTGTCCGAGGTAATGAGCGATTGGCCTTCAGTAGGGCTTCAGGCTATAAACACTCCCTAGTTATTAACCCCTTAACGCTACAGGCCGTACAGTTACATCCTGCTGCGTCTGGGTATGTATGAAGAGAGATCGCACTCCATACAATGCTGGTGCCAGCTGTTTCTTACAGCCAGCACCTGCCCAAAACCTGCCCAATGAGCCGCGTGGCTCATTGGAACTGTTCACCTTTTAAATTGTGCTGTCAATTCTGTCAGCAGCATTTAAATCCCCCGACTGATGTTCTGGGGTCTCAACAGGCTCCGTCTGATGACATCGCTGGTTGCTGTGCGGGTGTCATGGCTGCCAGGGCCCAGGGCTGTCCTAGCAGAATACCTATCAAGCCATGCCCGTGAGGTGGCTTGATAGAATGCCTGTCAGATCGTAGTATGACGTAATGCTGTGGCATTACGTCATACTGCAGGAACGATCAAAGCATCGCATGTTCTTGTTCCCTCTGGTGACTTTAAAAAAAAAATAAAAAAAGGTTTAAAAAGTTTTATTTAAAAAAAATTAAATTAAAAAAAACCTTTATAAATATGGCAATTGACAAAAACACATATTTGGTATCGCTGCGTCCATAAAAGTCCGATTTATCAAAATAATGCGTTATTTACCCCGCACAGAGAGCGTCGTCGGAAAAAAAGTAACGCCAGAATTGCCCTTTTTTTTTTTTTGGTCACCCTGTCTCCAAGAAAAAATGTATTAAATAAGTGATCAAAAAGTGGTCTGTATTCCAAAATGGTACCAACAGAAACCACACGCTGCCCCGCACAACTGTGTCCATGTAAGAATAAAAGTGTCCTGGTGGTCAGGAGGAGGCGGCAGAAAGTGATGGAAAAAATTAAATCTCTTTGAAAAAAAATAAAGGTAATACAGCAAAAAAAGCTATAAATGTGGTCTGTAGTAATCGTACTGACCCGGGTATAAAGGTAGGAAAAAACCCTCCCAAAAATGGCCGGATTTTGCTTTTTTTTCCTTTTCACTTCACTTTTAAAAGTTGTTTTCCTTACGCCCAAGTAATAAAACCCCCCAGGATTATTTACCGGTAATCCGTGGGCCGCTGACGTGACGCTAGAGAAGTAGTGGCAGATCTCGCTGTGACGGAGGAGGTGGCGCCCGCCTGTAGACATCCGCGAGGTTCCTGTCCGGACGCTAAACCTCTCTCATGGGTGCCGATAAGTTAGATTGGGTACTGATTCCTCGGGGTCCAGTAAAAGTCCTTATTTCATTTTGTCTATCTTTATTCATGGCGGTTTATGTATGAACTGTGCTTTTTTTTTCTTCTTCAAAACTCTTTTTTATTACAATTTTTTATAATCAAAAACAAAACAGCAACTCACATTGCGACACGAGAAAAAAAATGCATAGTTAAATCACATTAAAGGGGTTGTCCCGCGCCGAAACGGGTTTTTTTTTTTTTTCAAACCCCCCCCCCCCCCCCCCCCCCCCCCCCCGTTCGGCGCGAGACAAACCCGATGCAGGGACTTAAAAAAAAAAACCGCACAGCGCTTACCTGAATCCCCGCGCTCCGGTGACTTCTTACTTACCGGTTGAAGATGGCCGCCGGATTCTTCTCCCTCGGTGGACCGCAGGGCTCCTGTGCGGTCCATTGCCGATTCCAGCCTCCTGATTGGCTGGAATCGGCACGTGACGGGGCGGAGCTACACGGAGCCCCATTGAGATAAGAAGAAGACCCGGACTGCGCAAGCGCGTCTAATTTGGCCATTAGACGCCGAAAATTAGGCGGCAACCATGGAGACGGGGACGCTAGCAACGGAACAGGTAAGTGAAAAACTTCTGATAACTTCTGTATGGCTCATAATTAATGCACAATGTACATTACAAAGTGCATTAATATGGCCATACAGAAGTGTATAGACCCACTTGCTGCCGCGGGACAACCCCTTTAACATCTTTGACAATGTTGAGTTATGTATGAACTGTTCTGTCGGGGACTTTCCCACACAAGTGGGGTTTTTACTGTTTATTATGCGGTAATACATTTGACATCCCTTTCATTTGTGCTTCTCACACATGGCACGCCAAAAAGATGGCAGCATGCAATATCTTGGCGCTTATTACGCCCCCATACATACTAAGATAGTCTTTGTCGGCACGCAGCAGGTACGCCATGTGGTACATACATATAATGTTCTTATGGGAGCCCTATGATGTGCTTTTGTTGTTCCATGTTTGCCAGAAGGATAAAGCCGGAGCCGTCGCACAATGAGCCGAGGAGCCTAGATGACTGCAGAGGTGAGCGCTGCTGGGAATGCTGGGTCACTGTACAGTGATACAAGGGGTACTGATCCGCATGATGACTCTATTATCCTTTGTGTGGAAGGGGGCAGGATGAGACGGGCCTTTTCTCCATGGAAGAGTGGGAATACTTAGAAACACACAGACATCAGTATGGAGAAGCACAAGCCTCTCAAGTCGCCAAGTAAGAGAAGACTTTCATTGACTGCAAATGGGGGGAGATTAGCTTTGGGGAACACCCAGATACACGTCAGGTGACCTTCACGGAAATATTGTTTCTAGTTAAATCCAGCCCAGAATTATATACAGTTTTTGTATTTACACTAAATCAAACAATGTTTCTATCCCCAGATATCCGAGGAGTGATGTTAGAATAGTCCGCCCCACCTCAGTAAGTGGTCACACCTCTTATCACCCGCTCAGGGAGCCCTCCGTAGAACCAGAGCGCAGCAGCGCTGAGCGGGTGTGACCACCTTGGGGCAATTACTGAGGTGGACACAATAGATACAGCAGGTGGCGCTATTCTTACATAACATTTAAGGACATGTTTATAATTAGGAGTTAGATTGGACTATAAAAAGTGTTTTTCGTGGGGCAATCTCTATATAAGTTTTCACTGACAGTGCGTTTGTTTCCTACAGGTAAATCTAGTAAGAGGAATTCATCAAAAAGTCGAAAATCAGAGGAAAATCACAATGCCTCACGATCGCCTCCGAACCATCATATTGGTAAACCTAAAGGTAAACCTGTGCTGTACTGTGGTGTGATTGAAGTGACATAGCTCTTAAAGTGGCCATAGAAGTTAGATCAATGTTAGCCAATATACCCGATTCAGCTAGACTGGCGCACCATGGTCTGTACATTATATGAGGGTGGCCTGTTTCTCTCTCAGTGACAATGTTATTGGAAATAAGGGCCTTTTTAGGTTTCAACATACCTGATCCTTCAGTCTTCTGGGAGATAAGCCACTGTCAGAGACTTCTAGGAGCAGCCTATTCCCCTCCCCCTATTGAGAACATAGGCAAGCTTGGCCAAGCCGAACATGAGGGATGAGGAGGAATAGGTAAGGTGTGCGGCTAAGTTTCACTCTTAGGGCTCATGTCCACGGGCAAAATAAGAATTAAAATCCGCAGCGGATTTTAACTCTTCTCCTGCCCGCGGATCCGCACCCCATAGGGATGCATTGACCACCCGCGGGGTAGATAAATACCCGCGGATCGTCAATAAAAGTGATTTTAAAAAAAATGGAGCATGAAAATATCTGGACCATGCTCCATTTTCATGCGGGTCTCCCACGGGGACGGCTCCCGCGGGCTTCTATTGGAGCCTATGGAAGCCGTCCGGATCCGCGGGACACAAAAATCTGATTTTACTCACACGCTCCGGTTCTTCTCTTCGCCGCGGCGCCATCTTCTCTCAGTCGCGGCCGGATCATTTTGCTTCGGCCCGACGCATGCGCGGGGCACGTCACCGACGTCATCATGCACATCCGCCGAGCCGAAGAAAGAAGATCCGGCCGCGACAAGAGAAGATGACGCCGCAGCGAAGGAAGTATCTGGAGCGTGTGAGAGGTAAGTTAATTCTGATTTATTCCTATTTTCAGCGCTTATGTCCGCGGGGCAGGAGGGACCCGCTGCAGATTCTCCATGGAGAATCCGTAGCGGGCCTGATTTTCCCCGTGGACATGAGGCCTTAGAGAATACTTGCTGTGGTTTTTGTTTATGTGAACTTTTATTTAAAGGGTTGTCTGAGTTATGTAAACTAATGGTCTCTCATGGTGAAAAATAACAGTGCAGCTCACACTCGCCCCCTGTTGGCGGCTGTGGGTCTCGCTGCGGTCAGCCTGTGAAGTCTCATAAACTTGCTGCTGCAGCTTGGTGATCATCTTGTTGTCGCTGTCTGTAGCACAAGGTTTGCGAGAAAACTCAGGATGACTGGAAGCCTTACGTCAGCAGGAAGGCCTTATTATTTTTATTTATGGCATAGATTGAACATTCTTATGATGCCTGTCCTTTTTTAATGTTCCGATTTACATACAATAGGCAGAAATAGTATAAAATTCAAATGTCCTTAATTTTTTTACATTTTCAGTGTGTATATATATAATATTTTCGCACCCTGCTATGTATAACAAGTCCAGATATGTGTACTCTGATTCCGGTCTCAGTATTTCCGGTCATTAGCTGAGAGCTGATCATTACAATCCCTGACAAAGTGCCGGCCCAGTCTCATTGCCACTAAAGCCGATGATGTGTATATATATATATTCTAGCTTCACGGTGCATCAACAATTAAGATATATAGATAATGCATATTATATGTAGATGGTGGGTTAAAAATATATGCATTTATGTATTTTCAGGTGGTTCCAGCAGGAGAAACACATCAGAGAATTTCCCAAGTCCTCCCTATTCCCAAGAAGATCACAGCATCCTACAAGACAACCAGGTACAAATGAAGTACAACATGTGGCGAAAAAACACTGTCAGAATCACTTGGATATGCAAAACCTTTACGGTGTTATTCCATGTTAAAGTGACACAAGTCAGATTTTCAAAATTTGGCCTGTTCATTAAGGCGCAAACAGGCTTTGGTCACTAAGGGGTTAAGGATAATTTTAAGAAGTACCGACCACCTCAAAAACTTCTCCAGAACCCACTCTGTTCTTACTATAGAAACTGCTAAATCTTATTGTTGCTCTCATCCTTTCTTGTCTTGACTACTGAAACTCACTAGTGATCGGTCATCCCCTTAAAGGGGTTGTCTCGCGGCAGCAAGTGGGGTTATACACTTCTGTATGGCCATATTAATGCACTTTGTAATATACATCGTGCATTAAATATGAGCCATACAGAAGTTATTCACTTACCTGCTCCGTTGCTAGCGTCCTTGTCTCCATGGTTCCGTCTAATTCGCTGGCGGCTTGCTTTTTTAGACGCGCTTGCGCAGTCCGGTCTTCTGCTCTGAGCACGAGCCACTTCAGCCTGCTAGCCGCTACAGCTCTTCTGCGCATGCGCAGACGAGCTGTATCTTCTCGGGAGCGCGCTGGAGCGGCCATTCTGCTACCATCCTCTCTTAGAGGAAGGTGCAGAGCCGCCCAGCCGTGCCGAGAAGCCGCCCAGCAGAGCCGCCCAGCCCAGGCGCCCAGGTAAGTAATGGGTGACGGACTGATGGGGGTGGCCCCGGGGCCTAGCGCTGTGGCCCCGGGGCCTAGCGCTGTGGCCCCGGGGCCTAGCGCTGTGGCCCCGGGGCCTAGCGCTGTGGCCCCGGGGCCTAGCGCTGTGGCGCCGGGGCCTAGCGCTGTGGCGCCGGGGCCTAGCGCCGGTTACCTGCTGCCTGGCGGTGGGTGATTGGTCGGCCGCGTTCAATCCCGGGGTCCGGTCGGCGGCTGCGGGGCGTCTGGTTGTCAGGGAGACACAGCTGGTAGCGTCTCGGGAGCGCACACGTCGGGCTACAGCAAGCGACGGGAAAAGAGCCGGCGGCCATCTTGGGGAAACTTTTTATAAGTTGCTGAAACGCTGGAACTGTAAGTACAAACCAGCTAGAAAAGTCATCTACAGGGGGGCTTAGTAATGTATGCTTAATTAGGGGGACTGGGCAAAAAAAAAAATTTCACTGCTTCCTCGAGACAACCCCTTTAAGTAAACTCTCTCCAATCCATCCTTAAAGGGGTTGTCCCGCGCCGAAACGGGTTTTTTTTTTTTTTTAACCCCCCCCCCCCCGTTCGGCGCGAGACAACCCCGATGCAGGGGTTAAAAAAACCACCCGCACAGCGCTTACCTGAATCCCGGCGGTCCGGCGTCTTCATACTCACCTGCTGAAGATGGCCGCCGGGATCTTCTACCTTCGTGGACCGCAGCTCTTCTGTGCGGTCCACTGCCGATTCCAGCCTCCTGATTGGCTGGAATCGGCACGTGACGGGGCGGAGCTACACGGAGCCGCTCTCTGGTACGAGCGGCTCCATAGAAGACTGCTGAAGACCCGGACTGCGCAAGCGCGGCTAATTTGGCCATCGGAGGCCAAAAATTAGTCGGCTCCATGGAGACGAGGACGCTAGCAACGGAGCAGGTAAGTATAAAACTTTTTATAACTTCTGTATGGCTCATAATTAATGCACAATGTACATTACAAAGTGCATTATTATGGCCATGCAGAAGTGTATAGACCCACTTGCTGCCTCGGGACAACCCCTTTAATCTAGCAGTCACATTCCATTTTTTTTCTGTCCAACCACTACACCAGTGATTCCCAACCAGGGTGCTGTAACACCTTTGTTCGTCATGCATTCTCTTTCTCTTCTCCTCCTGTAAACTAACCGCAGACTGGAGAAGTTTGGCTGACCTCCAATATCAGCTGAATGTGGAGAAGGCGCCAGGGGAAAGTACTATCGGAAATGTACTCTAATGCAGCCGATGCAGAGAGGGGACTGTGAGAGAGGCTGCACATGCATCTCCCAGTGTACAGTCCAGAAAGTCACAGTGACCAACTTTGTGTAGGAAAGTAATTGATTTTCTTTGTAAAAAAATTAATTCCTGGGAACAATACAAAAAGGCAGTGGTGGCAGCAGATGCTGCAGGAATGGGAAAGATAATCAGGTCCACACATTGCTGTTGGCGGAGCGGGAGAGGGGCAGGGAGGCCGGCACATTGCTGTTAGGGGAGTGGGAGAAGGGAGTTCGGCACATTGCTGTTGGCGGAGCGGGAGAAGGGAGGCTGGCACATTGCTGTTGGCGGAGCGGGAGAAGGGAGGCCGGCACATTGCTGTTGGCGGAGCGGGAGAAGGGAGGCCTGGACACTTTGCTGTTGGCGGAGCGGGAGAAGGGAGGCCGGCACATTGCTGTTGGCGGAGCGGGAGAAGGGAGGCCTGGACACTTTGCTGTTGGCGGAGCGGGAGAAGGGAGGCCGGCACATTGCTGTTGGCGGAGCGGGAGAAGGGAGGCCGGCACATTGCTGTTGGCAGAGCGGGAGAAGGGAGGCCGGCACATTGCTGTTGGCGGAGCGGGAGAAGGGAGGCCTGCACATTGCTGTTGGCGGAGCAGGAGAAGGGAGGCCTGCACATTGCTGTTGGCGGAGCAGGAGAAGGGAGGCTGGCACATTGCTGTTGGCGGAGCGGGAGAAGGGAGGCCTGCACATTGCTGTTGGCGGAGCGGGAGAAGGGAGGCCGGCACATTGCTGTTGGCGGAGCGGGAGAAGGGAGGCCGGCACATTGCTGTTGGCGGAGCGGGAGAAGGGAGTCCGGCACATTGCTGTTGGCGGAGCGGGAGAAGGGAGGCCGGCACATTGCTGTTGGCGGAGCGGGAGAAGGGAGTCCGGCACATTGCTGTTGGCGGAGCGGGAGAAGGGAGGCCGGCACATTGCTGTTGGCGGAGCGGGAGAAGGGAGTCCGGCACATTGCTGTTGGCGGAGCGGGAGAAGGGAGTCCGGCACATTGCTGTTGGCGGAGCGGGAGAAGGGAGTCCGGCACATTGCTGTTGGCGAAGCGGGAGAAGGGAGTCCGGCACATTGCTGTTGGCGGAGCAGGAGAAGGGAGTCCGGCACATTGCTGTTGGCGGAGCGGGAGAAGGGAGGCCTGCACATTGCTGTTGGCGGAGCAGGAGAAGGGAGGCCTGCACATTGCTGTTGGCGGAGCAGGAGAAGGGAGGCTGGCACATTGCTGTTGGCGGAGCGGGAGAAGGGAGGCCTGCACATTGCTGTTGGCGGAGCGGGAGAAGGGAGGCCGGCACATTGCTGTTGGCGGAGCGGGAGAAGGGAGGCCGGCACATTGCTGTTGGCGGAGCGGGAGAAGGGAGTCCGGCACATTGCTGTTGGCGGAGCGGGAGAAGGGAGGCCGGCACATTGCTGTTGGCGGAGCGGGAGAAGGGAGTCCGGCACATTGCTGTTGGCGGAGCGGGAGAAGGGAGGCCGGCACATTGCTGTTGGCGGAGCGGGAGAAGGGAGTCCGGCACATTGCTGTTGGCGGAGCGGGAGAAGGGAGTCCGGCACATTGCTGTTGGCGGAGCGGGAGAAGGGAGTCCGGCACATTGCTGTTGGCGGAGCAGGAGAAGGGAGTCCGGCACATTGCTGTTGGCGGAGCGGGAGAAGGGAGTCCGGCACATTGCTGTTGGCGGAGCGGGAGAAGGGAGGCCGGCACATTGCTGTTGGCGGAGCGGGAGCAGGGAGACCTGCACATTGCTGTTGGAGCGGGTGAAATGAGGCCGGCACAATGCTGTTGGAGCGGGAGAAGGGAGGCCGGCACATTGCTGTTAAAAACTGTGTCCAAAATTGGGTCACAGATTCAACTGCTGTGCAAGAAGAAGCAAGTCCAGATGTAAGTCAAAGCCAGAGTCTTCTCCAGAACCAAAAGATAGCCGTGTACAGACAGACTGTTTCAGGGCTTTTGCCCCTCATCAGTGTGCAGTAGGTTGCTGGGTGTGGGGTCTGTTAGACGATCGGGAGGGGTAAAGTGTCTCCTTACGTCAAGCATCTAGTAGGTGTGAGGAGTCTACTAAGGCCATCCATGCACACTGATGAGGGGCAAAAACTCTGAAAGTTTCTGCCTATGCTTATTTTTCTTTTGGGAGAAGACTCTGGCTTTGGCTTTAGTAAGTTAAAACCACGGCTGATCACGCTTTGCTATGATCTGTGGCCCAGTCTGAACTTTCATTGATGGGATGCAAGTTTGTGGTTTGAAATGACTGACTTTTCATCTACATCACCCAACAATGATCCTAATGGCCATCAGATTTTTCATGTACATCTGCTATCGGTTTGCACCAGGCAGCGCCACGGCTTAGTGCTTGGCTTTCTTTCCTTGCGGAGCTGGGGTCCTGGGTTCAAAATATCAAAGGACAACATCTGCATGCGGTTTGTATGTTCCTCCAGATACGAGTTTCCTAAAAATTGAGAGCCCCATTGTGATTGAATGTCAAGTGCTGTGTGATATAGCTGTGCGATGTGTATGTCATATATGTGTGTATATATATATATATATATATATATATATATTTCATATTGTAGTTGGGGTCTTGAGTGTCGCTGCTTGGGGAGCAGTAATAGAGATTGATGTGTATAATTCATCACTCACTTTCACGTTTTTTTGTTTTTTTTTTAAATAAACATTTAGGGTGAACATTTCAGTGATTTTGAGATTATTGTTAAGGAAGAGGTGCAAGAGGAGAAGGTGGTAATACCTGTGACCATTGAAGAGGAGGAGGTTCCCAAAAATACCAGCCCAGGTAAAAACCACCTAGTGCAAGAACGAGTTTTATGTTCTGTGCATGGAGTCCCTAGAACAGTCTCCTGCTCTTCACCGCAGTACAGGAAGGAGCCATTAGTCTCGGTTAGACCTGGATCACAGAACCGTATTTCTTGTGGGCCTCAAGGTTCTGCAGATGGAATCGGTGTTGGTCAATGCGTCAATTCGTACAGCCATGTTTAGCCTATACCCCTCAATGTAGCCTGAAGAAAATATGCGGCTGCCTAAGCACTTCCTGGCCTGACATTTTACCTCCTCCTGAGCCACATAGACATCCATAGTCTACAGGCAACCAGGAACTGGTTAAAGGAAATGTGTCATCAAAGAATGGCTAATTCTATAAATCAAGTTTTATTCAACTTTTTTTTTAAATTTTCAGTGTTTTACATTTTAACCCCCTTCACGACCAAGGACGTACCGGTACGTCCTGTGGCTGCGGGGTATGTATGAAAAGAGATTGCAATGCAACCTCTCTTCATACAGTGCGGGCGTCAGCTGTTTATAACAGCTGACACCCGCGGGCAATAGCCGCAAGCAGCCGCGAGCGGCTATTAACCATTTAAATGCCGCTGTCAGTTCTGACAGCAGCATTTAAATCCCCCGAACGATGTTCGGGGGTCCCACACGGCCCCCCCGCGGTGATATCAGGGGAGCCGTGCAGGTGTCATGGCAGCCGGGGGCCTAATGAAAGACCCCAGAGCTGCCTTAACAGACTGCCTATCAAGCCATCCACACAGGGTGGCTTGATAGACTACCTGTCAAAAAGCAGTATGACGTAATGCTATAGCATTACGTCATACTGCAGAAGCGATCAAAGCATCGCATCTTAAAGTCCCCCAGGGGGACTTCAAAGTAATGTAAAAAAAAAAATCAATAAAGTTTTTTTAATTGAAAAAAAAAAAAAAAGTTGTAAAAGTTTAAATCACCCCCCTTTTGCCATATCTATTATTAAAAATCGAAATAATAAATTAAAAATATTTATTTGGTATCGCTGCGTCCGTAAAAGCCCGAACTATCAAAGTAGTGCATTATTTTTCCCGCACGGTGAACGTCGTCCGGAAAAAAAAAAAAGAACGCCAGAAATGCACTTTTTTAGTTACCCTGTCTCCCAGAAAAAAGCGTAATAAAAAGCGATCAAAAGGTCGTATGTATTCCGCAATGGTACCATCGTAAACTACAGGACATCCCGCAAAAAATGAGACCTTGCTCAACTATGTTGACGGAAAAATAAAAAAGTTATAGCGCACAAAATGACGGCAGAAAATAATTGAAAAAATGTAATGTATTTGAAAAAAAAAAAAAGAGTATAGTAAAAAACAAAAACTATACAAGTTTGGTATCATAGCAATCGTACCGACCCGTAGAATAAAGTTATCATGTCGTTTTTGTTGTCGTTTGTGCGCCGTAGAAGCAAGACGCTTTACTCCACTTACTATTTTTTTTACGTTTTTCAGTACATTATATGGTACTTTAAATAGCACCATTGAAAAATACAACTCGTCTCGCAAAAAACAACAAGCCCTCATACAGCGACGTCGATGGAGAAATAAGGGAGTAACGATTGTTTTAAAGGGGGGAGGAAAAAGTGAAAATGGAAAAAGAAAAATGGCCGCATCATTAAGGGGTTAAAATCTTCTAAAATTCTGCAGTTTCCTATTGACCGCTCAGCCTAATAGGCTGATACTTCTGTCCTGTTCAGTTGTC
Organism: Eleutherodactylus coqui; assembly: GCF_035609145.1. Lineage (NCBI taxonomy): Eukaryota > Metazoa > Chordata > Amphibia > Anura > Eleutherodactylidae > Eleutherodactylus > Eleutherodactylus coqui. The sequence goes on from NC_089849.1 coordinate 123,664,624, forward strand.
ATCTCGCTATTACAGGCAGTATTACACTGACAGGACTGTGCAAAGGTTTTAGGCAGATGTGTAAACAGGCTGCAAAAGAAGAATGCTTTCAAAACTAGAAGTGTTAATAGTCTATTTTTATAAATTAACATAATTTAAAAAGAATGAAGAAAATCTAAATTGCATCAATATTTGGTTTGATCGCCCTTTACTTTCAAAACCGCAACAGTTCTTCTTAGTAGTACACTTGCACACAGTTTTTGAAAGCACTCGGCAGGGAGGTTGTTCCAGACTTCTTGGAGAACTAAGCCCAGATCTTCTATGGATGTCGGCTCGCTCCAATCCTTCTGTCTCTTCATGTATTCCCAGACAGACTGGATGATGTGAGATCAGTGGGGGCCACAGCATCACTTCCAGGACTTTTTGTTCTTCCCAATGTGGAAGATAGTTGTTAATGACATACTGTATACAGAGATAATAGGGGATCTATCATTCGTAATGGGTGAGAGTCACGGCTTATCTCTTCCCCCTCCCTGCTTAATGACCTCATGCCGAAAACACTGTCACTTAGAAGACAATGGTTCCCTTTCTATCCATTGTGTCCATAGCCCATAAAGCTGCTGTAAAGCTTCTCTAACAGCAGCTCAGGGAAGATGGCAGCTGTCATTGTCAAGTACAGAAAATAGTTTGTTTTAATCCACAATCATAAAATAAAAACAGATTAACGACATTGAATGTTTCACTATCTGGTTATAAAAAGGAAAACAATCTAGCAATACTTGTCCTTTAATTTGATCTGTTCTCTTCCTTTAGTGGCCGGTCGGCGCTACAGGAGCAGGAAACAGGCCACCAGCTATCCCCTTTGTTTCATAGAGAGTCAGACTGCAAAGATTCCTCGCCTCAGGAGGATGGAGCTGAAAGTCAAGGAACTAATTTCTGCAGTGAAAAGTCATCCTGAGCTGTGGGACCCCTCAGACCGAGGATACAGCGACCGGCAGAAGAAGACCGCTGCGTGGTCATCTGTGTGCTGCCATCTGTACCCCGACTGGGACTGCCTTGATAGCAGAGACAAAGGGATCCTTGGTCAGTATATGCGGTTTTTACCACAGTGCACACGTCACCATTATCTATGTCGCCCTGTAATTCTGTAATATGCAGAGTTTATGAAGACCTTTGTAGCGCACATTCACACGGAGCGGAAATGGTGCAGAAAATCCGCATTAAAGCCATGTCAAAGTCCGCATTAAGAAAGACTTTGTGTAGCACTGCATTCCAGGACCAGAGCTGTATGAGGGCTTGTTTTAGGTTGTAGTTACATATGACTAAATAATGTAAGGTTTTACAATCTGGGTCCCTGTAGATGTGCTGATGGCAGGTATGTGTAGGGTTCTTTTTTCAATATTTAAAGCCTGGTATAAGAGGGAGAGGTTTTTCTTAAACTTTTCTGTAAAAACTTTAAACCCTGCAGATGCTGTAGTCAGTGTTGACTGTGGTATCTCAACGATATAGTTGAGTGAGTAGATAAGTCCTCATATTTTCACTCCTTTTCTGAAAAAAAGATCCCCATATGTGACAATTGGAGAGCAAATATGTTCTCTGATGGGGGGGTGATGTCATGAAAAATAATTTGTCACTCCTCACCAGGAATAGGGAGATATACACAAGAATCACAGCTCTACTCTGCTGCCTGCGTGCCCTCTCTCCCTTACCTTTCTGCTTTGCACACTGACTGGAAAGTTACAGCTGTAAATTCAGTATTCCCAACCCCACTTCAAATGGCTGTAGTTCTGGTTCTATCAGTGCTACTGATATGCATTTGGTTCTTTAATCTTTGCTTTAAAATGACACAAAAGGCATGTCAATTGCACTGTTAGAACTAAAGCTACAGTCGTTTAAGGTAGAAGGAGCTCTGTTTGTCCAAGACTGTAATGTCCTTTTCCTGCAGAAGGAACAGAGCTTGTCATAAACTGGAGAGGCATTAAATTGATTATACTATTAATTTATTTAAAAAACTTTAGGCTGCGAATTGCCGACCGCGAGCTGAGAATCGCAATGGTTCTCCGCTCGTAGACAGGAGCCCTTAAATGTTCGGTTATGCTTTAACTTGTCTCTAAATGCAGCATATCCCCAGATGTATGGTGCGAGGTATTGGGAAATATTGGAGTATATTGGGAAAAAAAGATGTTTAACAGATGCCTCAACAAATGCCATCCGTCAGCTATAGCCGGCGATGTTAAAAGTATGTTTTAATGTATACTTTTTTTAAAACTTAATAGCTGCGACAAATGCCATGTGTCAGCCATAAGCTCCCATATACGGTAATGTAATTTTTTTTTCCCACTGGATGTCAAAAAAAAAAGTACCGAATTTGTTTCAAGGCAAGCTGTATAATTTAACAGAATTCAAGCTGAGTTAAAGGGGTTGTCCCGCGCCAAAACGTTTTTTTTTTTTTTTCAACCCCCCCCCCCCCGTTCGGCGCGAGACAACCCCGATGCAGGGGTTAAAAAAGAACACCGCACAGCGCTTACCTGAATCCCCGCGCTCCGGTGACTTCTTACTTACCTGCTGAAGATGGCCGCCGGGATCTTCTCCCTCAGTGGACCGCAGGGCTTCTGTGCGGTCCATTGCCGATTCCAGCCTCCTGATTGGCTGGAATCGGCACGTGACGGGGCGGAGCTACACGGAGCCGGCATCCTGCACGAGCGGCCCCATTGAGAAAAGAAGAAGACCCGGACTGCGCAAGCGCGTCTAATTTGGCCATTAGATGCCGAAAATTAGACGGCTCCATGGAAACGAGGACGCCAGCAACGGAACAGGTAAGTGAAAAACTTCTTATAACTTCTGTATGGCTCATAATTAATGCACAATGTACATTACAAAGTGCATTAATATGGCCATACAGAAGTGTATAGACCCACTTGCTGCCGCGGGACAACCCCTTTAAACGGTTACCATGCATTAAAACAACTTGTCTGTTGCTTTGTGAAATCTGTCTCAAGTAACACAGGAAGTGGAGATAAGTAATGATTTATGATGCCCTTAGAAGTCTCTGGAGAGGGGAGGGAAAGTGAAGCTGAGACTCACAGAATTGTTGCTGGAGCTAATGGTGTGTGATTTGTTGTGTTACAGCCTCTGAAATCACTTCTGCACCATTCAGAACTGGTGTATAATATCCTCTGTCGTGTTTCTCTGTGTGTGCTACAGAGAAATGGGAAATCTGATGTTTTCTCCATGTGCAGTATATAGCGCTGGTCTCCACCCACCAGTTCACAGAAAACTAAGAATGAGATATAGAGCCTGCAGAGGGGAAAACTGGTGAAAACGTATGAAGGAAAATGGTGTGCTGCCTCTTGCAATGCCACCTATTGGAAGGCAGCTTCCTTTAGAAGTCAATGTCCTACCTTCTAACAGGTCTTGTAGCATGGCAAGAAATATAAGCCAAAACCAGAATCTTCTCCAGAAAGGAAAGATAACTATGTATATGTTTGCCTCTCATCAATGTACAGAAGGTTTCTGGCTGCCTGGGTGAAAGGCTTTTGATGCGAGTCAGAAGGTGTAAAATTTCTACTTCTGTAGACCACCTAGTAGGCATGAGAAGAATTATAAGGCCATGCAATGCTCATCTGGTAAATTTGGTATGCAAATGGGAAATGGTATTCTGCTTCTGTTGCACCTCCTATTGGAAACCAACTTCCCTAAAAGTCAATGTCCAACCTTCCAACAAGCCTTATAATACACATGGCAGCTTGTTCTAAAAAGGCTTCTGAAAGTGTAGGTACGCTTTAAGAGTGAACACATCTGTAGTTGCATGTAAAATGTTGGATTCCAGTACAGCGTTAAAGTTTTTAATTGTTCTTAGTTTTGTGTTCCTATTTGTAGATAATGATGTCCGAAGGAGATGGCGTAGTGCTCGAGACCAATTTCGCAGGGAGATTGTGCAACGAGAGGGTCAGAATGGGTCAGCTCCCCCCAGCAAGAGACCATACATCTATCTAGAAGAACTAATGTTTCTGATGCCTGTCTTGGATCTTCGGCCGTAAATCCTTTTTCCCGTCACAAATGTTTTTGTCCATCTCTTCTTCTTACTTGTTGTTTGCAAAAGCTTTTGAAATGTACATGTTTTTGATATTACAGAGCGAATGCTAATGGAGGAGAAGCAGATGTCCAGACAGCCCAGGAGCATCAGCTGGAGGAGTCTGAACTAGACGTACCAGCAGCAACTCCAGCAGGAGGGGCATCAGATCCTAATGATGGAGGTAGATCGATGTGCTCTGAAGAGCCACCCACCACCAGCACTGCCACATTGGTCTCCCAAAGAGTTTTACCACTTCAGTTTGGGGGATGGAAAGACAAGAAGACCAGCTCTAGCTCAGCTAGTGAGGATACAATTGATACTCAGGTACTGGCCTACTTGCAAAGAAATATTGAAGAAGACTCAGAGGACGCATTTGTCCGCAGCCTGGGAAGTTATATCCGAAAAGTCCCAGAGCGATGGAGGCTGTGGCTGCGATCCAGCATTCAGACCCTCATTGAGGCCTGTATTCCCCCCAATGATCCTGAGAAGGTCCTTGGTTTACTAGACCAAGTGAAGCTGGCCCGTCCTTCTAGCATAGCACCAACTATGGATATAGAGTTCACAGACTCATTACCTGCCTGTCAATCAGCAAGTCAACCCCATTATAGTCTCTCGGCTTCCTCTGAGGCCACCCCAAATTCATACCCCCAGTCCCCACCATGTTCTTCACATTCTTTTTCACGGCTCCCCTCGTACAATTCACATTCTTCCAGAAGGTATACCCAGGACTCTTCCTCCCAACCCAGTTATGCCTATGGTGTCTCATATAACTCCTCATTATCATCTTCTAATATTCCTCTCTCCTCTTCCAGATCTTTTGACCATGTCCCTATGTCTACTCCTCAATCTTGCCTTACTGCCTGTGTTTCCATGTCCTCTTCTCCATCCACTCGCTCCTCTTACAGTACATCACGGCCCAAGTCACAATAGTCTTCTCACCATTAACCTTCTAATTTTCACATGCAAATTCTGAAACCCTACAAATGTTGTTGAAAACATTTTAGATGCACAAGTTTTTAGTTTATATATTTTTTGTAAATATATATTTCTGTTAACTTCATTTTGGGTTTTATTGTATGTGAAAAATCTGCAGACTAGTAGTAGTAGCTCGTGGTTAGAGTGTATATAATTTTATTTTATAATTTTGTATCATTTATTGTATAAAATTTCAATTAAAAGTTAAAAATTATATGCGTTGTTTTGCTTTCAGGAGCAAGACTTGGGTCCGGATACAGTTTTAAAGAGAGTAAGACTATGGAAGGGTTAAAAAATTCAAATTAAGTGATAATTGAGCATAGTGCTAAATAACTGTCTTTCTTTTGTAAATTATATATATATATATACACATATATACAAATGATAAAGGTTGCAACTTTTATTACATCACAAAGTATAAAGATTGCAACTTACATCGCATCACTGGAAAAGTAGCAATATCTTACTTAAAGGGGTTGTCCCGCGAAAGCAAGTGGGTCTATACACTTCTGTATGGCCATATTAATGCACTTTGTAATGTACATTGTGCATTAATTATGAGCCATACAGAAGTTATCAAAAGTTTTTCACTTATCTGTTCCGTTGCTGGCGTCCTCGTCTCCATGGTGCCGTCTAATGGCCAAATTAGACGTGCTTGCGCAGTCCGGGTCTTCTTCTTTTCTCAATGGGGCCGCTCGTGCAGGATGCTGGCTCCGTGTAGCTCCGCCCCGTCACGTGCCGATTCCAGCCAATCAGGAGGCTGGAATCGGCAATGGACCGCACAGAAGCCCTGCGGTCCACCGAGGGTGAAGGTCCCGGCGGCCATCTTCAGCAGGTAAGTAAGAAGTCACCGGAGCGCGGGGATTCAGGTAAGCGCTGTGCGGTGTTCTTTTTTAACCCCTGCATCGGGGTTGTCTCGCGCCGAACGGGGGGGGGGGAGGGGGGGTTTGAAAGAAAAAAAAACCCCGTTTCGGCGCGGGACAACCCCTTTTAATAGACAAACTTCTCCAGGAATTTTCCTTGCATCTCTGGGAGGTAGCATCATCCAACTTGAATATCAGCAGCCGGAGTAGCCCACGTCCAAACGGCGCCAAGACATAGAAATTCTCCCGGAATGTGATGAGCCGTGTGTCCCCTTACGCATCTAAAGGCTTCTGTCTTGGTTCCGGAAAGTAAAACTTTTAAACTATCTTAGCACAAAATGCCTACGTGTCCATTTCCTAGTCTTCATGACAGAATGGCGTCAATTTCTGCCATGAGACAGAAAAACAAACCTATTGTGTGCAGTATTTGACTAAAACATACACAGGTGATCCTCACTTCCAGAAGCATGATAACATAACTCTTTATTGTGTACTAACTTACTCAAGACCTACGTCTCTTCATTTTATTACACCACCATAAATGCCTACTTAAACAGGGATTTCAGCTCTCTGTCTAGATCAGAAAAATAATTGGTTCATCTCTGGTTCATAACGGCTAAGAGAAGCAAAATAAGATTCTAAATCAGCATATTCATAAGAGTTCAAAAATGTAGTGATAAGAAATTTAAAAATATTACTTGCTTTAATGGGGTTTTCTGAGATATGCAACTTTTTTACTTTATGTCAGAAAATAAACTAGCTCCGCTCTCCCAGGTCTCACTTGTCCATTTTCAACAGCCCCAGGTCTTCCCTGCGAGATACTGTTTAGAGGCTGCAGCAGCCAGTGTATGAGAAGTCACAGGTTGCTGCAGCCAATTACAGAACCCAGTGCTTGATTGCTGAGGTCTGTGATTGGCTGTAACAGCCTGTAAACAGTACATTAGAGGGAAGATGCGGTGCTGTCAGCTGGGGAATGAACGACACACATGGGAGGTATTCGTTCCCTTATTTTATCTCATGGGGAACTAGTTTTCTTTCCTATTTATTTTGGAATATCCCAATAATACATGTATACATGTTCATATGCACTAGATAGCAGAAAGTTTGGGGACACCTAACACCACAGTTAGGAGCTTGTTAGACATCTCATTCCCATTCTCATGCAGAATTCACTAAATAATCCCAGACAGATGTCTGTCCAGCCTCTGTTTGAAGCCTTCCATTGAAGGAGAACTCGCTACCTTCTGTTCCACTCAATGATCACCCTCACTGCCAGACAGTTTTTTTTCTAATATCTAATTTGTGTTTCCTTCCTTTCGGTTTCATCCCATTGCTTCTAGTCTTTCCTTGTGCAGATGAGAATGGGGCTGATCCCTCTGCACTGTGACAGCCCTTCAGATATTTGTAGACCGCTATTACGTCTCCTCTCAGCCTTCTCTTCTGCTAAACATTCCTAGATCCTTTAACCGTTCCTCATAGGACATGATCTCCAGACCGTTCACCATCTTGCTGCAGTTTGTCTGTCTTTTTTAAACCTGAGTGCTCAGAACTGGACACAGTATTCCAGATGAGGTCTGACTAAGGACGCATGTACATGGGCGGGTCGGATTCCGCCCCTGGTAGCAGCGTCTGCGCAAATATGCTTTCTTGAATCTTCATCCATACTACGGATGGTCTGCACAGCTCGCTGTCGACCATGCGCAGTACAGACTTTTAATTTTTTTTAAAACCCCTGGTTTTCTCATGTCATCGTCTAGCGATGACGTAAAATCTGCAACCGTTTCGCAAGGTCAATTGCAAAAGCGGTTGCAGATGGCTTCCATTTACTTCAATGGAAGCTATCCGCGCAAAAATGGAGCATGCTGCGATTTTTTTTTTCTATCCGCAAGCGGTTTCCACTCGTGTGCATGGAGAATCACTGGATGGTACTTGCTGCAGAATCCAGAGGCAGATGCCCGCTCCAGATTCCGCGATTCAGATCTGCCACTGTGCATTCATCCTAAGGAAGAGTAGTGATGGATAATGACCTCACGTGATCTAAACTCTATGCTTCTCTTAATACATCCCAGAATTGTGTTTGCTTTTCTTTGCTGCTGCATCACATTGTTGACTCATGTAAATATGATTTGGATATATTAATAGATCACAGACTGAACTTGCGTTGCTGCTTAGCCCAATTCCTCCCATTCTGTATGTGCTTTTCTTCATTTTTCTTGCCCAGATGTAGGACTTTACATTTCTCTTTGCTAAATACCATTCTGTTAGTTGCTGCCCACTGTTCAAGCTTTTCTAGATCTTTTTGAATCCTTTCTTCCCTAGTGTTAGTGATCCCTTCTAGCCTTGTGTCGTCAGCAAATTTGATCCATTTCCCCTGAATTACCTCCTCCAGATCATTCATAAAAAATGTTGAACAACGCTGGGCCTAGGACAGAGCCTTGTGGCACCCCACTTGACACATTCTCCCACTTGGATGTGCAGCCATTTATGACCACTCTTTTAATACGATCACTCAGCCAGTAGTGAATCCACCTAACAGTTGTCTTGTCAATCCCATATTTGGTCATTTTTTCAATAAGTATGGTATGAGATATTTTGTCAAATGCTTTACTAATGTCAAGATATACTATATCCCCCGCATTTCCCTGATCAACCCAGTCGGTGATTCTGTCATAGAAGGAAATCGGATGCGTCTGGCATGACTTGTTTGTTATAAATCCATGCTGGCTCTGGTTAATTCATTTTTAGACAAGTACTTGCATACATGCTGCTTAATAATTTGTTCAAAGATCTTTCTTTTATAGAAGTCAGGCTCACAGGCCTGTAGTTTCCTGGATCCACCGTCTTCCCTTTTTTTTTTTAAAGATGGGGACAACATTTGCCCTTTTCCAATCTTCTGGGACTTCTGTTCTCCAGGAATTTTCAAAGACCATGGCAAGTGGTTGAGCAATTACCTCCACTGCTTCCTTTAGTATCCTAGGATGTAATTCATCTGGACCCAGACACTTGAATTGATTTAAGTTAACTATGTGTTCCCTAACCATCTCTCTGCTTATAGATAGCCCACATTCTTTTATTCCCCCAATAGCACAGGGAAGATTAGTTGATGCTGCATCTACTTTCTGAGAGAAAACAGATACAAAATAGCAATTTAAAAGTTCGGCCTTCTCAACATCATTCTTAACCAATTTACATCTTGTAAGCATCCAATAGCATCTTTGACTTTTCCTTTGCTTTTGACCTGCCCCCAAAATCCTTTTTATTGCTTTTGGTCTTTCTTGCAAGCCTCAATTAATTACACTGTGCAACACATTTTTTTTGGTAACAAATAAGCACTTAGGTGGCTTTTAGTGCGCTGAATTCAAATATGATGTCCGTTTTTTTCCCTGCCATGTAAGGTTTTACAGTGATGGGGAATAATGTAACCAATTTGCCGTTGTGCTTTTATTTTTTTGGAAATATGCCTATGCAATTAATCTAGTAGGCTTGCCATTAACCTTGCTTAATATAAAGAATATTGTAAAAAATCTGTAGCTCAGATCACAAACTTCTTGTTGCACAATTTAGAATAAGACTAAAGAGAGTAAGAAAGCCACACAGATCAGTTCGATATGATCTCACTAATATTCCTAATGAATATGCAGTGGAGGTGAGGAATAGATTTGGGGGACTAGATTTAACAGATAGGGTTCCAGAAGAACTTTGGACAGAAGTTCGCAACATTGTTCAGGAAGCAGCAACAAAGAATATCCCAAAGAAAACCAAGAAGGCAAGATGGTTGTCTGCTGAGATACTGGAAGTAGCCCAAGAAAGAAGGAAAACAAAAGGAAACAGTGATAGGCGGAGATATGCCCAATTAAATGCACAATTCCAGAGGTTAGCCAGAAGGGATAAGGAACTACTTCTAAACAAGCAATGCATGGAAGTGGAAGAAGACAATAGAATAAGAAGGACCTCTTCCAGAAAATTAGAAACAGAGGAGGTAAATTTCAGGCAAAAATGGGCATGATCAAAAACAAAGATGGCAAGGATCTAACAGAAGCAGAAGAGATCAAGAGAAGGGGGCAACAATACATAGAAGATCTGTACAGGAAGGATGATATCGAGGATGGCTTTGACGGTGTTGTGAGTTAATTAGAACCAGACATCCTGAAGAGTGAGGTTGAATGGGCATTAAGAATCATTGATAATAACAAGGCAGCAGGAGATGACTGTATCCCAGCTGAACTGTTTAACATCTTGAAAGATGATGCTGTCAAGGTAATGCATGCCATATGCCAGCAAATATGGAAAACACAAGAATGGCCATCAGATTGGAAAAAAATCAGTTTATATCTCCATACCAAAAAAGGGAGACACTAAAGAATGCTCTAACTATCACATGCCAGTAAAGTAATGCTCAAGATCCTGCAAGGTAGACTCCAGCAATTCATGGAGCGAGAGTTGCCAGATGTACAAGCCGGGTTCGGGAAAAGGCAGAGGAACTAGAGACCAAATTGCCAATATCCGCTGCATAATAGAGGCAGGCAGGGAATTTCAAAAAAACATCTATTTCTGTGTTATTGATTATTCTAAAACCTTTGACTGTATGGATCATAATAAACTGTGGCAAGTTCTTGGTGGTATGGGGATACCAAGTCACCTTGTATGCCTCTTGAGGAATCTGTATAATTACCAAGTAGCAACAGTAAAAACAGACCATGGAACAACATATTGGTTTAAGATTGGGAAAGGAGTACCGCAGGGTTGTATAGTCTCACCCTACCTATTCAACTTGTATGCAGAACACATCATGCGACAAGCGGGGCTTGATGAATCCAAGGCTGGAGTTAAGGTCACAGAGGTGAGAAAAAAATGCTCAAAGACATAACTCACAAAAAAAGCCAGATACAAGCGATACACTGCCGGAAAGGCTCGATCGCCGTTTACCCTGGTAGCATGCAGCAAGCCAGATTGCTATGTAGAAGAGAAAAAATGTTCAGGTGCCCGCTGATTGATTAACCAGTCAACTCAACCCAGTGTGGGGGAGAGGTGACTGCCAAGAGACCCAGCTTGCACCATAAGAACTGATACCAGGAAGACCGCCATAGATATGTGCGCCACACAAATCAGCATGATCAATCAGCGGGCACCTGAACATTTTTGCTCCTCCACATAGCAATCTGGCTTGCTGCATGCTACCAGGTTAAACGGCGATCGAGCCTTTCCTGCAGTGTATCGCTTGTATCTGGCCTCTTTTTCAAGACAGGAGTTAAAATCGCTAGAAAAATCATTAATAATCTTAGATATGCAAATGATACAACTTTGATGGCTGAAAGCGAGAAGGAGCTGAGCAGCCTTATTACCAAGGTGAAAGAAGAACGCGCAAAAGCTGGGTTGCAGTTAAGCATAAAAAAACAAGATTATGGCAACCAGATTGATTGGCAACTGGCAAGTAGAGGGAGAAAATGTGGAGGCAGTGACATACTTTATATTTCTAGGCGCAAAGATTACTGCAAATGGGGACTGCAGCCAGGAAATCAGAAGACATTTACTTCTTGGGAGGAGACTAATGACCAATCTCAATAAAATAGTCAAGAGCAGAGACCTCACACTGACAATGAAGGTCCGCATAGTTAAAGCAATGGTATTCCCCATAGTAACCTATGGATGTGAGAGCCGGACTATAAGAAAGACTGAGTGAAGGAACTGTGGTGTTGGAGGAAAATTCTGAGAGTGCCTTGGACCGCAAGAAGATCAAACCAGTCCATACTCTAAAAAATAAAGCCAGACTGCTCACAGGAGGGAATGATATTAAAGGCAAAACTGAGTACTTTGGCCACATAATGAGAAGACAGGATAAGTTGGAGAAGATACTGATCTTGGGGAAAGTGGAAGGCAAAAAGAAGAGGGGCCGACCAAGGTCAAGATAGATGGATCGATGATATCCTTCAGGTGACAGACTGGATTTTGGTGGAGTTGGGGGTGGTGACAGCTTAAGGAAGCTGGGCTGGTCCACAAGGTCACAAAGAGTCAGAAGCAACTAAACGATATAAAGAATAACAAAAGTGATTGTGCAACTATTTCACAATCTCTGTTACACACTGCGCGCTGTCTAAACACTGAGGGTAGGTTTATGTAACATATACGGTATATTTCCACGTGGAGGAAACGCTGCTGATTATCCACCAGTAAATTGTAACTAATCAACTGTATTTTTACAGGTCATTGGTTAAACTTTTTTTGAAAATTTTATAACAATATGGCTGGGTGGCATGGATGTCTAAACAACAGACAATGTCTGTGGACAGTTCACAACAAAGACACAGCTGAGAGGAAAATATCATCCTTGGTAAAGTGTGCCTATCACAAGTATTTCAGAATAAAGCTTGGTGACCAAGATAAGAAGTGGCAACGCACAACATCTGTGTGTCCTGTAACACTCATCTCACACAGGGGCCATTCACCAGTCTGATGGTATGGCGAGAACAAGGAGACCACCATGCTGACTGTTCTTTCTACATGACAAATACCAAAGGTCTCTCCAGTAAACATTAAAATTCTGTATCAAGATATACCTTCTGCAATAAAACCTGAGCCTCATGACGCTATTGGCCTCTGGTTGGCCAGCATCCCTGGGACTACTATGATGGTCACTATTACTACTGTGGCCACTATAGCAAAGAGAGGGGGTGGGGCTAGTGGGTGGATCCCACTAGCCCTGTCCCCTCTCAACCAGAGATGGAATCACTGAGAATCCCCCTAGCCCCACCCCCAGGGAAAGCCCTTTAGCCACACCTCTATATCTCCAAATATAGGGAGATATGTAAGAGATGACCTGTAGCTCCGCGCCCCCCTCTCTATCCCCTCGCTTTGGGGGATTCCAAGGCTGTTCCTTGATCATCTTCTGTTGATTTCAATGGGGCTCCAGCCCCATTGAAAACAATGGGTGATATCGCAGCGAGGCTTGAGTGAACACATCGTAAATGAGAATGAAACCATTAAAAATCATTGGTTTCATAGTCATGCATTTACACTCACTCTCACATCGCTAGAAAACCTATTGCGAGTGGGTACGAGCCCTTAGTCAACCCAAAGAAATGTCAAGGGTAGGGGGTGGAGGGAAGCAGTTACTCGCACAAACATGCCCATTATTATGGTGATTATTCACCATTGATTGGTTGCTATTTTTTATCCTGCTAAGGTACAATGAAAGCTGCGCTGTGATTGGTTGCTATTTCTTATCCTGCTGAGGTACAATGAAAGCTGCGCTGTGATTGGTTGCTAGGGGCAACACATTTTCTTTTGGACGGCTTTCATGAGTGTGTGCTGGGCTCATTTTTGTGTCCCACTTTGTATATTCCAGGACTACTATTCATAAAATCGCTGTGCAATTTACAGGTATATCATCCAGTATATAATTATCACTCTCAAAATAAAACAATCCAGCATGCAGTTACAGCTCATGTATATATAGAAATGCTAGACTTGTGGACAGATTAAATCTAGAGCTGTTGACCACTAGATGCCTATCTGATGCAATCAAAGAGCTTTTGCCCAGTCAGCAGGGTTTGACAGGGGGCTCATTGTTGGAATGCAAGAAGCTGGACAGTCGTTTCAACTAATTGCCCAATATACCAAAGGATACCATACAAAACCTGTAAGTCTTCATGCCTGCATGTATCCCATCTTATAGCCAAGCTAGACGTAGTACTACAGGGTCCTAGAGTCTCCATGCCCGCCCATATCACATCTTCTATCCCAGCGAGAGGCATCCCAACAGGGTCCTAGAGCCTCCATGACCCCCCACCCCCTTCCACGTATCACATCTTGTATCCAAACTAGAGGTGGTACAACAGGGTACTAGAGCCTCCCTTCAAGGGGTCGGGTTTCCACAATAAATTCTCCTTTTGCTCTGATATTGTAATCCCTTAATTATATCCACGATGCAATCACACCCGCACTGTGATCTTAAAGGCTGTTTAGTCTGATGAGGTTCAGATGTGTACTTTTCCCCGTGGAATAGTGCAGCATATTGCGCAATTGCATTGGTATTGAGTGCACATTTATGCACCTCCCGAAGACCTCTATGGGGACCATTAACACGCAAATGCGCACAAAAATAGAGCATGCTGCGTTTTTTGCATATTCAAAAAAGACAGATGAGAAGGAGCCCATTAAAATAAATGGATTCTATTCTCTGCATGTTGTTTGTGTAAATACGATTGTGTGAGGCTGTCCGTAAGGAGAGGCCACAATTAAAATCAGCAAACTTCTTGGAGTTATGTTTTTAGCAGCTTACTTACAAAGTGAACCGCTAAAAACATGTATTCTATAGATACTACCTACATAACAAGTAGAAGTAGCTTACTAGTTACTTACAACAGGCTCATTCACCTACACCTCTCATGTAAGGGACATTAACTAACTCTTCTATTTGTTTAATTGAGGGATGCTGAATTTGAAGTAAAGATGCGTATACAGTGCAAGGTGCGTGCCATTGTATGGAGCGAGCTCTAGAGTTGGGCCCACGACAGGTGGCTGTCTGACAACTGACACCCGGCTGCAACAGTCGGGATATTTACTAACTTTGATCCCAGTCGGTAACCATTTAGATGCCACTGTACATATGGCTTACAGATCTATGAGGTACTAAAGTATTGCAGTATATTATACATGTTAGCAGATGACTGCCAGTTCAAGTCCTCCACGGGGACTAAAAAAAAAGTTTAAATTAAATGAATACATTTATTTTACTTATTAGTACATCATATATTAAAAGTTTAAAACGTTTTTCCAAGTCATTACATTAAAAATTGACTAAAATATCACATTATATCCTACAAGAATTATAGCAGAAAAAATACAGAACACTAGCTTTGTCGTTTTTTGGCTCGCTCTGTCACCAAGAAAAAAAACGGAATAAAAAAAAAATAAAACTTATACCTCGAAATGTTAGCAATTGAAAATACAATTCGCTCTGCAAAGAACAAGCCCTCCCATCGGCCCACCAATAGAAAAATAAGTAAAAGTTATTGGTTTCAAAATATGTGAACAGAAAGCAAATTAATAATACAAAACACAAAAATGATCAAAATTTGGTATAGCTATAATCATACTGACCCACAGAATAAAGAATGTCATTTTTACCGCATTATGAACAAAAATAAAAAATAAAATTAGTATTACAGTCCTGGGTATAATAGATCATAATCATAGAGTTGGAAGGGACCTCCAGGGTCATCAGGTCCAACCCCCTGTAAGGCTTGAGGGACAGTTAGGAGGGAAAGCCTCATGGGATCTGGGAGCTTTATGTACATGATGGATGGATGATATGTCACCTTCTATGGAGCCTCATGGGATATGGGAGCTTTATGTACATGATGGATGGATGATATGTCACCTTCTATGGAGCCTCATGGGATCTGGGAGCTTTATGTACATGATGGATGGATGGATGATATGTCACCTTCTACGGAGCCTCATGGGATCTGGGAGCTTTATGTACATGATGGATGGATGATATGTCACCTTCTGTGGAGCCTCATGGGATCTGGGAGCTTTATATACATGATGGATGGATGATATATCACCTTCTATGGAGCCTCATGGGATCTGGGAGCTTTATGTACATGATGGTTGATATGTCACCTTCTATGGAGCCTCATGGGATCTGGGAGCTTTATGTACATGATGGATGGATGATATGTCACCCTCTATGGAGCCTCATGGGATCTGGGAGCTTTATGTACATGATGGATGGATGATATGTCACCCTCTATGGAGCCTCATGGGATCTGGGAGCTTTATGTACATGATGGATGGATAATATGTCACTCCCTATGGAGCCTCATGGGCTCTGGGAGCTTTATGTACATGATGGATGGATGATATGTCACCTTCTATGGAGCCTCATGGGATATGGGAGCTTTATGTACATGATGGATGGATGATATGTCACCTTCTATGGAGCCTCATGGGATCTGGGAGCTTTATGTGCATGATGGATGGATGGATGATATGTCACCTTCTACGGAGCCTCATGGGATCTGGGAGCTTTATGTACATGATGGATGGATGATATGTCACCTTCTGTGGAGCCTCATGGGATCTGGGAGCTTTATATACATGATGGATGGATGATATATCACCTTCTATGGAGCCTCATGGGATCTGGGAGCTTTATGTACATGATGGTTGATATGTCACCTTCTATGGAGCCTCATGGGATCTGGGAGCTTTATGTACATGATGGATGGATGATATGTCACCCTCTATGGAGCCTCATGGGATCTGGGAGCTTTATGTACATGATGGATGGATGATATGTCACCCTCTATGGAGCCTCATGGGATCTGGGAGCTTTATGTACATGATGGATGGATGATATGTCACCTTCTATGGAGCCTCATGGGATCTGGGAGCTTTATGTACATGATGGATGGATGATATGTCACCTTCTATGGAGGAGGTTTTCTGGTTAACCATGATATGTTACAAAGGTCATTACTGGGTCAGGTGAGATGGCAGAGAGTGAGTTCTGCCCAGTGATGGACTGGTTGGCAGCAGCAAATGATTGGCTGTAGAAAAATGGTGGGAAATGCCTGTGGTTGTCAGGCAGAATCTGGTGGCCTGACAGTGGCTAGTGATTGGTCCAGAGGAGCAGGCTGAGAGGAGCAGCAGTGAGATATGGAGGTGCAGAGATGTAGGCCATCATCATCTGGAAAGGAAGCAGCATGCAGCATCCAGTTGACAGCTCCCTGTTCCTGTCAGCTCCGCTCACAATTCCTGTCACAGCTTCAGATCCTCTGTGAAGATGGAGGAACTTCTGCAGCGGCCGATCGTCAGCGAAGATGAAGCGGACGGTGAGGAATAGCTGCGCAGATGTCTGGAATCCCCTGCGCTTCAGCTTAGGACTTGTCAGCAGCGCCGGCCAGGAGGAGCTACAGAGAACATTGTGTGAACGCTTGTATCTGAGGAGGACTTGTCAGTAGAGAACCACCAGCGAAGCGAACGCAGACGCTGCCATTACCTTAATCCGTTATGAGGCGACTGAAACCTGGCAGCAGGAACAGTGCCTAGCAGATGCCAACACCAGCAGGAACAGTGCCACCAGGAGACAACACCAAATCCTGTGCTGCTGTAATGGCAGGATACAGGTGAAGCTCTACAAATTGGGAAGACCCCCAGTAACCAGGTGGTACCCCTGGTTACTGGCACCTGTGTATAGATGGATTTAGCTTGTGTAGCAGTTGGGAGCGATTTCGCACGGTGGTTTTTGTGTTCGGTTTTTTGGCGGGCCGGAGCCAGGAGCGGGTCCATTATAGGGAAGACATGCAAATCTTTCCATCATACTTTCTCTCTGCTCCTGGCTTTGGCTCACAAGGTGCTGGGCATGGGGGCCGTCGTGTGAGCGCCCCCTAAGGTAGATTGGTCAGTTTTAAATGTGTTAGTATTAACCCTTACTAGGCTGTAAAGAAAGGGCGAGTCAGGGTGATGATGGGGAATTTATGTCTGTTAAACAATTGTGTTTTATTAATGGTATCATGTCTGAGCTGAGGTAACTGAACACTGCACTGAGGTAACTGAACGCTGCACTGAGGTAACTGAGCGCTGCACTGAGGTAACTGAGCACTGTATGGAGACTGGCAGCTCTGAGGTAAATACTGCATGCAGTCTGTCGGCTCTGAGGTAACTGAGCACTGTATGCAGACTGTCAGCTGTGAGGTAACCACTGTATGCAGACTGTCAGCTGTGAGGTAACCACTGTATGCAGACTGTCAGCTGTGAGGTAACCACTGTATGCAGACTGTCAGCTGTGAGGTACCCACTGTATGCAGACTGTCAGCTGTGAGGTAACCACTGTGTGCAGACTGTCAGCTGTGAGGTAACCACTGTATGCAGGCAGTCAGCTGTGAGGTAACCACTGTATGCTGACTGTCAGCTCTGAGGTAACCACTGTATGCAGACAGTCAGCTGTAAGGTAACCACTGTATGCAGACAGTCAGCTGTGAGGTAAACACTGTATGCAGGCTGTCAGCTGTGAGGTAACCGCTGTATGCAGACTGTCAGCTGTGAGGTAACCACTGTATGCTGACTGTCAGCTCTGAGGTAACCACTGTATGCAGGCAGTCAGCTGTGAGGTAACCACTGTATGCAGGCTGTCGGCTGTGAGGTAACCACTGTATGCAGACTGTCAGCTGTGAGGTAACCACTGTATGCTGACTGTCAGCTCTGAGGTAACCACTGTATGCAGACTGTCAGCTGTAAGGTAACCACTGTATGCAGACAGTCAGCTGTGAGGTAACCACTGTATGCAGGCAGTCAGCTGTGAGGTAACCACTGTATGCAGGCAGTCAGCTGTGAGGTAACCACTGTATGCAGGCAGTCAGCTGTGAGGTAACCACTGTATGCTGACTCAGCTCTGAGGTAACCACTGTATGCAGGCAGTCAGCTGTGAGGTAACCACTGTATGCAGACTGTCAGCTGTGAGGTAACCACTGTATGCAGACTGTCAGCTCTGAGGTAACCACTGTATGCAGACTGTCAGCTCTGAGGTAACCACTGCATGCAGCCTGTGGTTGAGGCGGCTGCTGCTGTTAATCAGATTTGGTTTATCATTACTTGTTATTTTATATCTGTTACTTTCATATAAAGAAGCAGAATCCAATGATGACCGGAGGAACAGAGATGGGTAATAATGGTCACTGGGATGTTGGTGTTACCTCAGTGTAACTAGTTAGGTGGTTGTTAGACATCCTTGGGGCCCTTACTACCTCGGTGTAACTAGTAAGGTCGTTGTTAGACATCTTTGGGGTGCCTCACTACCTCGGTGTAACTAGTTAGGTGGTTGTTAGACATCCTTGGGGCGCCTCCCTACCTCGGTGTAACTAGTTAGGTGGTTGTTAGACATCCTTGGGGTGTCCCACTACCTCGGTGTAACTAGTTAGGTGGTTGTTAGACATCCTTGGGGCCCCTCACTACCTCGGTGTAACTAGTCAGGTGGTTGTTAGACATCCTTGGGGCTCCTCACTACCTCGGTGTAACTAGTCAGGTGGTTGTTAGACATCCTTGGGGCCCCTCACTACCTCGGTGTAACTAGTTAGGTGGTTGTTAGACATCCTTGGGGCCCCTCACTACCTCGGTGTAACTAGTTAGGTGGTTGTTAGACATCCTTGGGGCGCCTCACTACCTCGGTGTGACTAGTTAGGTGGTTGGTAGACATCCTTTGGCTCCTCACTACCTCGGTGTAACTAGTTAGGTGGTTGTTAGACATCCTTGGGGCGCCTCACTACCTCAGTGTAACTAGTTAGGTGGTTGTTAGACATCCTTGGGGCCCTTACTACCTCGGTGTAACTAGTAAGGTCGTTGTTAGACATCTTTGGGGTGCCTCACTACCTCGGTGTAACTAGTTAGGTGGTTGTTAGACATCCTTGGGGCGCCTCCCTACCTCGGTGTAACTAGTTAGGTGGTTGTTAGACATCCTTGGGGTGTCCCACTACCTCGGTGTAACTAGTTAGGTGGTTGTTAGACATCCTTGGGGCCCCTCACTACCTCGGTGTAACTAGTCAGGTGGTTGTTAGACATCCTTGGGGCCCCTCACTACCTCGGTGTAACTAGTCAGGTGGTTGTTAGACATCCTTGGGGCCCCTCACTACCTCGGTGTAACTAGTTAGGTGGTTGTTAGACATCCTTGGGGCCCCTCACTACCTCGGTGTAACTAGTTAGGTGGTTGTTAGACATCCTTGGGGCGCCTCACTACCTCGGTGTGACTAGTTAGGTGGTTGTTAGACATCCTTTGGCTCCTCACTACCTCGGTGTAACTAGTTAGGTGGTTGTTAGACATCCTTGGGGCGCCTCACTACCTCAGTGTAACTAGTTAGGTGGTTGTTAGACATCCTTGGGGCGCCTCACTACCTCGGTGTAACTAGTTGGGTGGTTGTTAGACATCCTTTGGCTCCTCACTACCTCAGTGTAACTAGTTAGGTGGTTGTTAGACATCCTTGGGGCGCCTCACTACCTCGGTGTAACTAGTTAGGTGGTTGTTAGACATCCTTGGAGCGCCTCACTACCTCGGTGTAACTAGTTAGGTGGTTGTTAGACATCCTTTGGCTCCTCACTACCTCGGTGTAACTAGTTAGGTGGTTGTTAGACATCCTTGGAGCGCCTCACTACCTCGGTGTAACTAGTTAGGTGGTTGTTAGACATCCTTGGGGCGCCTCACTACCTCGGTGTAACTAGTTGGGTGGTTGTTAGACATCCTTTGGCTCCTCACTACCTCAGTGTAACTAGTTAGGTGGTTGTTAGACATCCTTGGGGCGCCTCACTACCTCGGTGTAACTAGTTAGGTGGTTGTTAGACATCCTTGGAGCGCCTCACTACCTCGGTGTAACTAGTTAGGTGGTTGTTAGACATCCTTGGGCTCCTCCATGTAAGGCTATGCACATGGGCAGCAGGAAGGGATGTTACCAATATTCACTTAATGGGGTACCGCTAGGGAAAAGTGAAATGGAAAAAGACCTGGGGGTACTAGTGGATTGTAGACTAAACTGGAGTAACCAATGCCAGTCAGCTGCTGCAAAGGCAAATAAAGTTTTGGGATGCATTAAAAGAGGTATAGGGGCGAAGGACGAGAACATTATCCTTCCATTATATAAGGCACTTGTTAGGCCTAACATGCAATACTGCGTACAGTTCTGGTCACCGGTGCTCAGGAAAGATGTCACAGTGCTTGAGGGGGTTCAAAGAAGGGCAACTAAACTAATACATGGAATGACGGGACTGGAATACCCAGAGAGGCTATCCAAATTGGGACTATTTACTCTAGAAAAAAGAAGGTTAAGAGGCGACCAAATAACCATGTATAAGTACATGAGGGGACAATACAAGGATCTCTCCCAGGATCTGTTTATACCCAGGACTGCAATGGTAACAAGAGGACATCCGCTACGATTAGAGAAAGCAGGTATCATCACCAACATAGAAAGGGGTTCTTTACTGTTAGAGCAGTTAGACTGTGGAACTCTCTGCCTGAGGACGTAGTGATGGCAAAATCCTTAGAGGAGTTTAAAAGGGGACTGATGTCTTTCTGGAGAGGAAGGATATTATAGGATATAAATATTAGGTTAATTGTTAATCCGGGTATACAGGCAGGTAGGGACTATTAGGGGTTGATCCAGGGAACAGTCTGATTGCCATTAGGGAGTCGGGAAGGAATTTTTTCCCAAAAGGGCTAATTGGCTTCTGCTCTTGGGGTTTTTTGCCTTCCTCTGGATCAACAAAACAGGAGGCTAGACAGGCTGGACTAGATGGACATTGTCTTCATTCAGCCTTACGAACTATGTTACTATGTTCCTCACTACCTCAGTGTAACTAGTTAGGTGGTTGTTAGACATCCTTGGGGCGCCTCACTACCTCAGTGTAACTAGTTGGGTGGTTGTTAGACATCCTTGGGGCGCCTTACTACCTCGGTGTAACTACTTAGGTGGTTGTTAGACATTCTTGGGGCCCTTACTACCTCGGTGTAACTAGTTGGGTGGTTGTTAGACATCCATGGGGCGCCTCACTACCTCAGTGTAACTAGTTGGGTGGTTGTTAGACATCCTTGGGGCGCCTCACTACCTCGGTGTAACTACTTAGGTGGTTGTTAGACATCCTTCGGGCGCCTCACTACCTGGATGTGTGGTTATATTTATGGGATCGAGGTAATGGAGAGGTGTGGGTACTGACATGAGGGCTCATATTGGGCCGCTCTTATCCATTTATGGTTGTTTTAGTCAGAAATCAGTACAAATTCCTTGCATTTAGGAAATAGAGAATTTCTTACAATGGGGCAAGACTCCAGTGAGGCTCTCATATTGGAAGTAGGCCCGGCTCATTAAAGAAGGCTCCCAGTACGGCCTATATGTGCATGAGTTAAAGGGACTCAGCTGTGAAGGGGTTAATAAGTTAATTTCAGTTGTTTATGATCCTGAGGTAGTTAAATTGCTAAGCACATAGCTGAGGGCAGAGTTGCCGGTCATTCCCCCCTTTGAGGTTGTCCCCTTTAAGGGTGATACCACAGAAGGAGTCTATCTCCTGGTTATTTGTCATCTATCTTACCCCAAGCAGTGGTCTCTGAATGCTGAGGCGCTCCTGAGCTGCTGGCAGTAAGATATGCATCATGTGACTACATTGGCTTTATTATGGCACTGCGGTCATGTGATGCAATATTCGGATAACTTCTTATTGGTTGGGGTGTTAATTCTTTCGGTTTCCGGTTTGGCGTTACCGATGGGATCTAAGGCATCCTACTATTATTTAGGACTGTCCTCATTGTTAGAGGAGGTGGGAGGAAGGAATCCCCTGATGTTGGTGTAATACACTACTTAGATGATTTTGTTTATGGGGCATCAGGGTAAGGAGGGGGGCACAAGTTTTAGAGGGCATGTGGTCAGGATGGAGGATTTTGGGGTGCCGCTGGCTAACGGAAAAAACGGTATGGCCCTGTACTCTGTTGGAGTTTTTAGGTATTCAGTTGATAGCATTGTGATGGTTGTTGTAATTGCCAATGTCAGGGGTGTGTAGTTTATGGGTTAATTAGTCAGACATTATGTATGGAGGGAGTTGCAGCCGTTAGCAGGTCAGTCCTTTTTTGCTGCTCAGGTGATTATTATTGGTCGCAGGTATTCCCGCAGGTTATGTGTGGTAATGTGCGGTTAGAAGTCCCATACATCACATGCCCGGATGGTTGGTATCTTTGACAGACTTTAACCCTTTCCAATACTATTTGTATGCTGGTTTTCCTAGGGGGGGGGGGGGGGGGCTTACTCTTTTTCTGCCATTATACAACAGCGCTATCTGCTGGCTAAAGCCTGCACTGCATGACATGTTGGATAGGCTCCAACAGCATAGAGGCTGGCAATATACAGTATACACTCTGCACCACATGAGGCTCATAAACCCTAGCAGGATTTTTCAGGAGTTTTGAGGATGCTTGAACTATAAGCCCTATTCTAAAATTAAGCCCTAGTTGCAGTTAATGAAAAAAAGTCAATGTAAATAGTGTCCAGGCAGCTATACAGGGCAAAGGTAATATCTTAGGGTCTTCTACTAATTTTTGCTCCATGTCTTGTTTTCGGGGAGACAGGGATGATGGACAGTCATTATCTCGCTTTTAATGTATAATGGGGCTTAAAATTGTTTACAGGTGCGGTTTTATTGAAGCAAAAGGTAAACAGATGGGGATCATCTCGGTTTAAGTTGTACAGGCGCCTGAATAATATGGGGTACTAATTTTTTTTTCATTTTAGGAATGAAGAAAAGTATTGTGTGGATTGTTGGACCCTCCTAGGTGTACCGGGCATGGAGAACGTGGATTAATGGCTGAACTGATGTATAAAGGGTCACGTGGGCATAGAGGGTCACGTGGGCCCTGTCCTGATGTTTTATTTTTACACTTAGGGGTTAATGACATAGAAGAGAAGACATTCATATGTCATGGGACATTAAACAAGGTTCCAGATACAGTGATAGTTTTTTCAGATATTGTTCCTCGATTATTATGGTCCTTGCCGAGGTCTGTATATAGCGTGAGAATTCGGAGAAGGGTTACCCCGGTGGTAGAGCTCATGCCAGGAGCGGACGTTTTCTTTTTAGACATGCTGATATGGAAGGTTTGGTTCCAGGCTTCCATAGGAATGATCTAGTAGACTTGTCAGAGGTTGCGTTTGGTATCTTTAATATGGATTTGTGTAGATGGTTTAGGAGGCTGCGGGTGTTGGGGGGGCCATGTCATTAGTGGATGCCATGGCCTGGTGGGGGATTGTCGCCCACATTAGGCGGGTGGGCAGGTAAACTTGGGGAGAGTTTGGTGGGGGTAAAGACAGAGTTTACATGAACTGTTCTGGTTATTGATTGGTTAATAAACTTGGTCTGTAAAACAGAGTTTACAGCAAGTGTTATGGTTATTATTGGTTACATTTCTCCCCAATGTTTGTAACCCCGTTAATAAACACCGCGGCCTTCTTTATCCAATATTGGTGTCTGGGTCGGTTATTTATAACAGTTTGGTAAGGTTTTAATACAGCGTGAGATTCCATGCTCAGTGCAGGACTTACTAAATCATCCCAGACAGATATTTGTCCAGCCTTTGTTTCAACACTTCCATTGAAGGAGAACTCCCCACCTCCTGTGGTAACCTGTTCCACTCATTGATCCCCCTCACTGTCTAATATCTAATCTGTGTCTCCTCCCTTTCAGTTTCATCCCATTGCTTCTAGTCTTTCCTTGTACAGATGAGAATAGGGCTGATCCCTCTGCACTGTGACAGCCCTTCAGATATTTGTAGACAGCTATTAAGTCTCCTCTCAGTCTTCTTTTTTGCAAGCTAAACATTCCCAGATCCTTTAACCGTTCCTCATAGGACATGATTTGCAGACCGCTCACCATCTTGGTAACTCTTCTCTGAACTTGTACCAGTTTTTCGATGTCTTTTTTTAAAGTAGGGGGGGCCCAGAACTGGATACAGTTTTTCAGATAAGGTTTTACCAAGGAACAGTAGAGGCGGATAATTACCTCACATGATCTAGACCAGGTCAGACTCATTTTCACCGAGGCCACATCAGCCTTATGGTTGCCTTCAAAGGGCCAATTCTAATTGTAAGACAGTATAGTAAAAGTGAACCCCATAGTGGCCCGATTGGTAATAGGGTCCCCCATTGTGGCCAGTGGCGCACACTATTATACATATATACACACAGGCACACACTATTATACATATATATGTATTCACAGACGCACACTATTCTACGTATATACGCAAAGACGCACACTATATTATGTATATATGCACTGGTGCACACTATTATGCATATATACAAACAGAAGCACACTATTATACATATATACGCACAGACACGCACACTATTATGCAAATATACGCACAGACACACACTATTGTACACATACGCACAGACGCACTCTATTGTACACCTAGACGCACACTATTGTACATATATACGCACAGACGCACACTATTGTACACATATAAGCACAGACGCACACTATTGTACACATATACGCACAGACGCACACTATTGTACACATATACGCACAGACGCACACTATTGTACACATATACGCACAGACGCACACTATTGTACACATATACGCACAGACGCACACTATTGTACACATACGCAGACACACACTATTGTACATATACGCACAGACACACACTATTGTACACATATACGCACAGACGCACACTATTGTACACATACGCAGACACACACTATTGTACATATACGCACAGACACACACTATTGTACACACATACGCACACTATTGTACGCACAGACGCACACTATTATGCGTATATATGCACATAAGCACACTATTATACGTATATATGCACATAAGCACACTATTATACGTATATACGCACAGAAGCATACTATTATACGTATATACGCACAGAAACACTATTAAACATATATACACACAGACACACTATAATACACATATACACACACACACTTATACATATATACGCACAGACATACACTATTCTACGTATATACGCACAGACACATACTATTATATGTATATACTATCTGATATACCCGGCTTCGCCCGAGTTTATTTGGTACTGAAAATGTCACCCCACAGAATGTGCCACCTCACACACGCTGCTCATTACACACAGATCAGATAGATTCCTCTCAGTGTATAGGCAGATAGGAGAGATTTATCTCAGACTGTATGTGAAAATGTCACCCCACAGAATGTACCACCTCACACACACTGCTTATAACACACAGATCAGATAGATTCCTCTCAGTGTATAGGCAGATAGGAGAGAGATTTATCTCAGACTGTATGTGAAAATGTCACCCAACAGAATGTGCCACCTCACACACGCTGCTCATTACACACAGATCAGATATCTAGATTCCTCTCAGTGTATAGGCAGATAGAGAGAGATTTATCTCAGACTGTATGTGAGAATGTCACCCCACAGAATGTCCACCTCTCCCACGCTGCTCATAACACACAGATCAGATAGATTACTCTCAGTGTATAGGCAGATAGGAGAGAGATTTATCTCAGACTGTATGTGAGAATGTCACCCCACAGAATGTCCACCTCTCCCACGCTGCTTATAACACACAGGTCAGATAGATTCCTCTCAGTGTATAGG
Source organism: Eleutherodactylus coqui (assembly GCF_035609145.1). Taxonomy (NCBI): domain Eukaryota; kingdom Metazoa; phylum Chordata; class Amphibia; order Anura; family Eleutherodactylidae; genus Eleutherodactylus; species Eleutherodactylus coqui. Next base: position 123,690,674 of record NC_089849.1, read on the forward strand.
CAGATAGGAGAGAGATTTATCTCAGACTGTATGTGAGAATGTCACCCCACAGAATGTCCACCTCTCCCACGCTGCTTATAACACACAGGTCAGATAGATTCCTCTCAGTGTATAGGCAGATAGGAGAGAGATTTATCTCAGACTGTATGTGAGAATGTCACCCCACAAAATGTACACCTCTCACACGCTGCTCATAACACACAGATCAGATAGATTACTCTCAGTGTATAGGCAGATAGGAGAGAGATTTATCTCAGACTGTATGTGAGAATGTCACCCCACAGAATGTCCACCTCACACACGCTGCTCATTTTTACCCTGAAAGGTAACGCCCCTTTTTATTCAAATTCCCTACCCAGACTGAAGGTTGCAGACCCTTGTTATACTTAGTCATACTCCATCCCAGCAGTCCATGCCCACTTCCCTTTTGTACTTTACAGCCTTACAATACATATGACCGTCAGTTTTATTCCTGTCAGTATATACTCCTATTTCTAAATGCGTTTTGTTTTGCTGAGAAGATAACTGTCTCATATATTGCGGGGTACAGATATGTTATTAGTTACATAACATAGGAATGGTCATGCCAAAAGTTTGTGCAGTACAGATGTGTGTTATTAGTGACATTACATAGGGGGTCACTTACTTTTATGCATAGAATCACAGGGGCAAAAATATATTCTAATTGTAAGGTCTTTCACAGTATAGATTAATTATTAAAACTCAATTTTATTATAACTCGTTAAAATATAACCCATGGGGCACACCAAACAAAAATAAAGACAAACAATTCCAGCCCTTAAGGACAATGTGGTGGCATTATCTCACAAGGTGGGCAGTTTCTGTATTTCGTATCTCATGTCACACTACTTCTCTGTACTTGATATCTTTCTTTATACAGCTTTGACGCGTTTCCCCGCGAATAATGCGGTTCATCAGGAAGTCAATCAATTCTTGACCCTTACTGTAGTGAATAGAGAGTAGATGCAAGATATCGGTAATATATTTCAAGCAAATTTCGCTTTGTAGTCAACACGTTTTGGTCAATTTCATCAATACAACGTGCTGTGGATTCTGCCCAATACTTCACATAATCACTTAGGAGTTGTTGGGAGCAATCCCTTGTGTTATTCAATATAGATCATTCTTTGGGGGTTATTACTTTTGATCAGTGGATAACCACGAATAACTGATTTTGTATATGACTTTTCAGTCACCAATTGGTTTATCCAGAAAAATACTATTGGTTTATATCATATAGAAAAACCAATGTCCAGTATCCTTAACTCATGAATTTTCTTCTTAGATCAGTGTGTGCATTTAACTCTTCTTTTATATTGGTGTAATACACCTTTTTATGTATAAGTACTCCACCTAACTTCTTGCGGAATGGTCACAGTAGATGGTATTGGTGACTGAAAAGTCCTGTTTTCCTATTTATGACATCGGGAAGTGAGAGAATTAGATTCCATGCGTAAAATTTGGACGCTAATTCTTTTGCGCTTAGAATTGAATAATCGATTTGGGACCCATTAACTTTTCCCATATATGACATGATCAATGCTCGTGCCAATTTTCACGTTTTTATGACATCGGGAAGTGAGAGAATTCGATTTCATACGTAAAATTTAGAAGCTAGTTCTTTTGCGCCAGAATTAAATAATCAGGTTGGGACCCCTTTACTTTTACTATTTTGGACATAATTTATGCTTCTGCCAAATTTCATGTTTCTACGACATCAGGAAGTTGGAGAATTAGTGGCGAGTCAGTGAGTAAGTGAGGGCTTTCGTCCTTATATATAGATGCACAGACGGACACATATATACGCACAGACGCACACTATTATGCATATATACGCACAGACACACTATTCTATGTATATACGCAGACGCACATGCATATATACGCACAATATTATACACATATACGCACAGATGCACACTATTATATGTATATATGCACAGGTGCACACTTTTATGCATATATATTCACAGAAGCACACTATTATACGTATGTACGCACAACTGCACACTATTATATTCATATACACACAGATGCACAGTATTATGCATATATTATGCAAGTATTACACACAGAAGCATACTATTATACGTATATACACACAGACGCACACTATTATACACATATACACACTATAATACACATATGCAAACAGACGTACACTATATGTATAGACGCACACTATAATACACAGACACACATACTTATATACACGCACAGATGCACACTATTATACGTATATACGCACACTATTCTATGTATATACACGCAGGCGCACACTATTCTACGTATATACACGCAGACGCATACTATTATACGTATATATATGCACAGACGGACAGTATGTCATGTATATACGCACAGACACACACTATTATACACAGAAGCACACTATTATGCATATATGCCCAGAGGCACACACTATTTACATACATACATACATACATACACACACATATACAAACACACACACAAACACACACTATTCTACGTATATACGCACAGACGCACACTATCATGCATATATATGCACACTATTCTATGTATTTACGCATAGACGCACACTATGATACGTATGTATGCACAGACGCACACTATTATGCATATATACGCACAGACACACACTATTCTACAAATATACGCACACTATTCAACGCATATACGCACAGATGCACACTATTATACGTCTATATGTACAGATACGCACACTATACGTATAGACGCACACTATTTTACATATGTACATACAAACGCACACTATTCTACGTATATATGCACAGACACACACTTTCTACATATGTACACTCAAAAGCACACTATTCTACGTATATACGCACACTATTATGCATCTATACGCACAGACGCACACTGTAATACACATACGCACAGACGGACACTATTATACACATACGCACAGACACACAGTATTATGCCTATGTACGCGCAGACGCACGCTATTATGCGTGTGCACGCGCAGACGCACGCTATTATGCGTGTGCACGCGCAGACGCACGCTATTATGCGTGTGCACGCGCAGACGCACGCTATTATGCGTGTGCACGCGCAGACGCACGCTATTATGCGTGTGCACGCGCAGACGCACGCTATTATGCGTGTGCACGCGCAGACGCACGCTATTATGCGTGTGCACGCGCAGACGCACGCTATTATGCGTGTGCACGCGCAGACGCACGCTATTATGCGTGTGCACGCGCAGACGCACGCTATTATGCGTGTGCACGCGCAGACGCACGCTATTATGCGTGTGCACGCGCAGACGCACGCTATTATGCGTGTGCACGCGCAGACGCACGCTATTATGCGTGTGCACGCGCAGACGCACGCTATTATGCGTGTGCACGCGCAGACGCACGCTATTATGCGTGTGCACGCGCAGACGCACGCTATTATGCGTGTGCACGCGCAGACGCACGCTATTATGCGTGTGCACGCGCAGGCGCACGCTATTATGCGTGTGCACGCGCAGACGCACGCTATTATGCGTGTGCACGCGCAGGCGCACGCTATTATGCGTGTACACGCGCAGGCGCACGCTATTATGCGTGTACACGCGCAGGCGCACGCTATTATGCGTGTTCACGCGCAGGCGCACGCTATTATGCGTGTACACGCACAGGCGCACGCTATTATGCGTTGGCGCACAGACGCACGCTATTATGCGTAGACGCACACTGTGATACACATATATGCACAGACGCGCGCTATTATGCGTATACACGCACAGACGCGCGCTATTATGCGTATACACGCACAGACGCGCGCTATTATGCGTATACACGCACAGACGCGCGCTATTATGCGTATACACGCACAGACGCGCGCTATTATGCGTATACACGCACAGACGCGCGCTATTATGCGTATACACGCACAGACGCGCGCTATTATGCGTATACACGCACGCTGTGATACAAATATACGCAGAGACGCACACTATAATACGTATATACGCACAGACGCACGCTATTCTATGTATATACGCACAGACGCACACAAATATGCATATATACGCACAGAAGCACACAAATATGCATATACACGCACAAAAGCACACAATTATGCTTTATATACACGCACAGAAGCACACAAATATGCATATACACGCACAGAAGCACACTATGATACGTATATATGCTGACACACACTACAATACACATTAACACACAAACGCACACTATTATATGTATATACGCACAGCAGCACACTATTATACGTATATGCACACGGAAAGACATACTATTATGCATATATACACGCAGATGCACACTATTATGCATATATACGCACACGATTCTATGTGTGTGTGTATATATATATATAGATGCACACTATTATACGTATATACGCACAGACATACACACTATTATACGTATATACGTACAGACGCACACTAATATGCATATATACACACAGAAGCACACTATGATACGTATATGTTAAGAAAATTGTAGATCAATGTATCAGTTAATTGTTCTTTTATTGGATTGTAGACTAGAAAGATATAGCATAATGCCAGTATAAGTAGTGAAGTGGTTAAATGAAACCTTTTCTATACCATTACAGGGTAGACAGACAAGATAAGAGTCTCCAGACTGCCTCCCTTTTCACTGAACTCATAAGGGTCTCATTGTATGTTATAATAACACCTCAAAAGGTGTAACTTATGTTAATCATTTTAGTTTTAGCCTATTATGTATTATTATTTAATCTTGGAGGTATATACTTTTCATGTGATGTAATTTATAGTATAAAAACCAAATACACCTTAGAATAAATTAGAAATCGTCTGATACCGCACAGGCTGGTGTGATTTGTATTTCTCCTGGACCCAGACTTCTGCACGGGATCTGGGATCATCTTCTCTTTGATAAACACATAAATTCTCCTTACATTTTTGGTCCTTCGAGCCGGAAAGACTCACTGCAGAGGGAGGGGACAGCCTGGCTGTGAAAAGGTGGGTCTGAAGTACTCTCCGATCCTTAAAAGACCTCTGTCTTGCTTAGACGTCATTAGAGGCCAGTCGGGCATTCTGTCTGAAACAGTGACGTTTTTCCGAACTAGCCTGAGAATTTAGAAGCCTCCCAGATAACGTGTAGTAAGTATAACAATGGTTGAACTTTTTTTCTCTCTTCTTCTTCTGTATACTTTAGTGTTAGTAGAATTTACAATGTGTATTGTAAATGAGAGGCAAGTATAGACGAATGGGTTGTCAAGGGACAATAGCAGTAGTCTATGTGAAATGTGTAAGGTAAATGAGAAGTATAGACGAATGGGTTGCCAAGGGGCAATAGCAGTAGTCTATGTGAGACCATAGCCATTGTGAGAAGGCTACAGGAAAGAATTACTCCATGCAGCATGTAAAAAGAAGCGGTTAGATGACGTCATGGGACACAGGGGTGTCCAGGAACTTTACTTCTTATCTTTCTATTACTTTCTCTTTGATATTGTGTTATAGAGTAACTAAGAATATAAAGAGGGCGGCCGCCTACTAACATAATGTAATATTTGTATTGTTGTCTTATACTGCATGAAGCGAATGTGTGAGTGATTGAGATAAGCGGACCCGATACGTGGGCACTGACCTCTAACACACATTAAGGACCAACCTCGGTGTGCAGGTTGTTTTCGGACAAATCCCTTATTGTGTTCAATGTTCACAGGCCCTACTCAGTAAAGCAAAAAGGAGTCTTCGTGTATATAGCGAACCACTGATTCTGGTAAGAAACCTTTGCGTTTTTACTAAACATTTTAGTGGCCAGAGGCTTGTTTTATGTTGTTTGTCTTGTAAATCGGCACCAAGAACATAATTACTAACAATGGGAAATATAAACTGTAAGGCATTCTCCTGTGCATGTGTCTGTTGTTGTTGCCAATGACAGGAAGCCCTTCAAGGGGATAAGAAGTACATACACAAGTTAGATCCTGACTATGTCAAATATTGTGACATAAGTGGGAAAAGAAATATGGATTTAAAAAAAATAAAATAAATTAAAAGTTCCTAGTTGTAAAGAATTATGTGATAAAATACGGACAAAATCAGCTAAAAGATCAGCAGAAATACGGATTATCCGCTGCTGAAGCCTGGTTAAAAGAAGCCCCAAACTGTCACGCCCATATAAAAATAGACCCCGACAGTTTGATGAACAATTCAAAGGGTTAATGAGGAGTTCCAATTGAATGAAAAATAGAGAGAGCAGATAGACGAATTCTAGAGCCAGATTGGAGTTGTGTAGAAGGAAATTAGAATGGGAGGGGAGGAGATGGTAGACCCCTTTCATAGGATAATCAGGGGGAGAGAGATGATCCTAATGCTACATATAATCAGCCATTAAAGAATGAATTTGTAAGTGGAGTAAAGAAGGGAATAGGAGATTAAATAATGAGGTACATGGTTACCCTTAGGATGGGATCATTGCAGGATGTTTGGGAATATGCAAAACATGCAGAAAAGTTTTACAAAGAAAAGGGTGAGAAAGTGAGAGTTTTTATACAGGGAGAGGAATCTCATACGATGGTTCAAGTAAGTCAGAAAGGTCATTGGACAGCGAGAGGATGTGAAAGTAGAGGCAGAGGAAGAAGCAGAGGCGGGATGTAGCTCGGGGATTTAAATGTGTGTTTGAATTATGGGAAGTCTGGTGATTTTGCCCAAGAATGCCCTAAGAAACAATGTTCTCAGGCACCTTGGGGAAAAATGACTAAGAGGGGTGGATGTACAACACTTGGAGGATCTCTTGGCAATTTTTACTCTGCCTGAGATAGATCTCCAGGTGAATGGGCGGATGATTACTTTCCTGGTGGGCTCAGGAGCCACCAGGGCATTAATACATCCCAATATGTACCCCATGTAAAATGTAGTAATAGTCATATCATGGTAAGAGGGGTTAATGGCCGGACCCACAGGGAATCCCTCTCTGAACCCGTTATAACAGACCTAGAGACAAATAAGCCTGTGAATGTCAGATTATGTAGTCTTGAATATGTCCAGTAAAATTGTTGAGATGAGATATTATGATAGAATTAGGTATACCTTCACCAGGTACCTCAGGGCTGCTGTGAATCTCCAACAATTGTCTCCCAGGCTATGTCAGCACACTTAGCCCAGTTCCAGCCTCCTAGAGGTAGTCAGCTACTACTGTATGTTGGTAGCCAGCAGCAGACAGTGGAGAGAATTGTGGTGGGACACAGTCGCACTCTTGAGGTTTCTTTATGAGCAAGGCCATAAAGTAAACAGGTAGAAACTCCAATACGGTCAGCAAACGGTTAAATATTTGGGGTATAACCTGTCAGATGAAGGTAGGCAAGCAATTCTGGAGGTCCCAAAACTATGAGCCAATGATGTCCTCTTTGGGAATGACAAACTTCTGCAGAGCCTGGATCCCAAATTCTGCATCTCTGACAGCGCTTCTTACCAGACTCATCTATGATGACCCTCTGGCTGCAGCTGACAGGATCCAGTGGGATGCGCCCTGTGAGGAAGCCTTTGTCAGGTTAAAGCAGACTCTGGTGGGCACATCAGTCTGGGGGACTGCCGAACTACAGCAAGCCCTTTGTGCTTACTGTTGACTCAGGGGAAGGATATATGACCTCTGTGTTAACTCAGGAACACGGTGGGAAACAGACCGCTGGCATACTACTCTTGCAGACTAGATCCAGTGGCTGAGCGCTCTCACCCTGTGTACAAGCGGTAGTAGCGACAGCTGAAGCAGTCAGACCTTCTGCCACTATAGTGCTGTCCCCCCACACACTGAGTACCGCACACAGTTAGTTATACTCATATCTCAGTCCTTGTAGACATCCCCCTGCAGGACACTACTGCTCAAAGCCACACCTGACAACTGAGGGATGTACTACACTCCATCCATCTATCTTACTGCCTATTTCTTCAGACGGTCCTCCATATAACAGTCTAGGAGAGATGGCACATAAGGTGTTACCCCGACCAGATCTGCAAGATATACCTCTGGTACATGCTGAATACACTTTGTAGATGGGCTGTACATCTCTATAGAGAAAAAAAACAAAACACTATCTTACCTAAATCGTTCTTTAGATATGCAGCAGTTTTAAGCCATGGCCTGTGTCATGTCTCAACAGGGGGGATGGTAGCACTCATATCTAAAGTATTCACAGCCTATGGGTTTACAAACTACTCTGAAAAAAATTTTTTTGTTTGTCTTGTATTAGTTGTGCTAAACACAATGCACAAGGGAATATAAGACCAAGGAGGGGCGCCGTCCTACACCTCAGTATCCCTTCCAACACATTTGTATGGACTACATAGAATTATACAAATGTGAGGGTAAGAAATACTGCCTAGTTATCATGGATGCTTTAGCCAAGTGGATAGAAGTGTTTCCCACCGGTCAGCGGATGCAGCCACAGTGGCTAAAGCATTACTAAGGGAAGTAATACCAGGTGATTGGGTCCTCATCAAGGGGATAAAGAAAAAGAACTGGAAGACCCGAAAGTGAGAAAGACCTTACTAGGTACCACTTGTACTTACCAGGTACTCCTAACCACTCCTACTGCAATAAGGATTGCTGAATGGCAGATCTAGATTCACCAATCTACCTGTAATAAGGTAACACAGGCAGAGCAGGGACAGTGTGCCGAGGGGGTCTGGTTTAGCCCGCTAAAAAGGGGGGGCCACATTAGGTGGTCTTCGTCTCAACCCGGTGAAGAAATCCACACCCCTTCCCCGAAGGCCTACTCGGTAAGGACAAAAATGACAGGAATAGCATTTATTTTTGGTGTATTGGTGAGTTTGGGAAATACTATTGATGACAGCCCTGAAATTGTCAGAGGTGATCATCATATTAGCCGATCCTACACGATGGGGGATGCTGGGAGAGCTCCGAGTGTAACTTGTATAGGAGTGACGAGCGCCATACTGGTAGATCTGCTCCCTGACCTACTGACTGCAATCCCTGGTAGCCATCATAAACCGCTCCTGCAGTCATACTGATTCTGCCGTCACACGGCTAAATGTCTGACCATTGTCTGTCTGTATATCACCCCTCACTCTCCACCTCGCCATACCGGGCACATCTCCAGCCCCTTTACCTTCTGTATCACCCCATTGCTTGCAGTATGTAAGCTCGTTGGAGGCGGACCCTCACCCCTATTGTTTCCATCAGCTGATTACTATGTAACCGTGGTTCTGTAATGTTTGTACTTTTGTCTTTCTGTATCCCCCCTGTCTATGTAAGCGCTGCGGAATATGTTGGCGCTATACAAATACAGATTACTAGTGATATGTGTCAGATGAGGGACTAGTTGGCATTGCACACAAAGGAGTAAGGCGTGACTAGATGCTTGCCTGGCTTGATAGTACTCTTAGTCAGGCCACGTCCCTGGTGGCCATCTTAGTGCTAGTCATGGCCTGCAGCCATTTTAGTACCTGCTGTAATACCTTCGGCCGCCGCCCAGACGCCATCTTGGCTTCTCACCTCCCATAGATGTACCTTTTACCCAGCATCCCAATGCTTGCACTTGTAGTACACAACACCAGTGAGTAGTGCCTTCTCTGAATTGCATAGGAATAGTCAGCAGCCTCCATCACTGTCCTCTGTGTCTTGATGATATGTTGTTCATCTTAAGTGTGTGCTATAAGATAGGGTCAGTATGATACTGCGGGATATTTAGTCATAGCAGAGGAATATGTATGGCCTCCTTCAGATAAGTGTCAGGTAGTGAGGGGACAGGTTGCTATGGGTGACGGTAGTGAGGGGACAGGTTGCTATGGGTGACGGTAGTGAGGGGACAGGTTGCTATGGGTGACGGTAGTGAGGGGACAGGTTGCTATGGGTGACGGTGTTGCTGACAAGGATCAGGGATAGTAGGCAGCAGGACAGCAGGGATGATTACATGATGCAGACAGTCCTGGGATCACACAGTGAAGGAATGAAGGTTTACAGCAGTATTAGATGAAGATGACAATGGCCTGAGTGCTGCTCTGTGTGCTGGGGTCAGCTCACAAATGGTTAAATCATCTGTTACATGGGAATGCTTGTTTCACCCTCACCCCCACCTTTCAGTTTTAGAGTTCAGTGAGAAGAAGGGAGGGGGGGGGTTACAGACTCTAGCAATGCTCTGCTTGCTTGAAATGAATAGACTTGTAATGAAGATGATCATGAATGAAGTTTAGTGTAAACCTGTGTGAATAGGGAACGTACATTCTTGCTGCTATTTGTGTACATGTCAGTTCTGTGATTGGTTTGCAGTGAGTTTGATTGTTAAATGGTGTTTTCAATGTGATGATGTCATGTAAGAGAAAAATAATAATGAAGTTGTTGATAATGTGAGACCTGAGTGTTCCTATTAAGGGAAGAATATCCCAAGGATACTGCAGTTAGCTGTAGGAGTCCAGACACAGTTAAAGCTCTGTTTATCTTACTCCATCACCTCTCCTTGATAAGAGAAATTCCAGAGGGGGGGGTTGTTAAGGTTGGAGGACCAAGCGACTCTGCAGATGATTGGAGTAGTAGTAGTTGTGTGAATCTTTGTTATGCAGAAAATATTGTGTATAGAGAATGTTATTAATAATTATATGAGGTAGAAAGACTTGACCCCACGATAAAAGTTATTGACAAGTCTTCAAGCTGTGATGAACGTAAAATGTGTCATTAAGCTTCTTAACTGTACCTACCCCCCACAGATAAGTGATCCATGTTATACATTGAGTTTGCCATTTCCACCTGTGAGCAGGGACCAAATACCTGCTGTTGTCTGGAGAACTAGGAACTCCTCTCCCAAAGGTTCCTCTGACGCCATCGGGGTCCCAAGGGGGGTACCGGACGAGTATAGGGCGAGAAATCAGATGGCTGCATGGGGTTTGAGTCTCTTCTTGCATGGTGGTGGGTAACAGTGAATAAAGATGTAGACTGGATTATATATAATTATATTTTATAACCAACAGAGATTTGTTAATTATACAGGAGATGCAATCAGGGGCCTAGAGGAACAACTAGGACACACCTTACTTATGGCATGGCAAAATAGAATGGCTCTTGTTATAGGTTTCTAGCAGAAAAAGGAGGAGTTTGTAAAATGATTGGAGGATATTGTTGTACTATCATTCCTAATAACACTGAACCAGATGATACCTGAGCACTGGAAGGGTTAAATGCATAATAAAATGAACCAGCTGATAACTGGCATAGACATCCATTCAGGGACTGGTTGAAAGCTTGTTCGGACACTGGTCACAAGTCATATACTCCACACTAGTCTGTATCAGTATGTGCCTCCATTCTAGCACTCTGTGGTTGCTGCTGTATTCCGTGTATCCGAGGACTGTTACAAAACCTTATTAACACTCCCATCACCAAAACTATGTTCCAAAATATACAAGATGACGAAGAACAAGATGACTTACTGGGTCAGGTGACCACCTCTGTCTGACAAGTGATGGGTAAAAGTTCTATGAAGGAAGCGCTATTTTACTTTGATGATTTTGAAGTGTGACATTTTGATTCCAGTGTGTCCTCATTGTACCGGAGGATTGCTCTAAATCACTGATGGACACTTCAATAAGTAAGATTTTATATCATGATGGACAATAATTTATATATGGAGAAAGGAACATCAATCTCATAATAAATCAAGGCCAAGCTTCTCTTGGAGGCGGGCCTAATTATATAGAGATAGATATATATGCATCAATGTAATACTTTTATATAAAATAATTACATACTTAGTCTTGAAGTGTGAACCCAGGCCTCCTGGTAATAAAGCTTCGGGCCGGAGGAAGCCAGGGGGTCTGTGGTAGAGTTATTTTATATGTGTATTTACTATTATACTGTGTTGATGTATTGATCTAAAGTGGGGAATGTTAAGAAAATTGTAGATCAATGTATCAGTTAATTGTTCTTTTATTGGATTGTAGACTAGAAAGATATAGCATGGTACTAGTATAAGTAGTGAAGGGGTTAAACAAAACCTTTTCTATACCATTACAGGGTAGACAGACAAGTCTCTAGACTGCCTCCCTTGCATTCCTTTTCACTGAACTCATAAGGGTCTCATTGTATGTTATAGTAACACAATAATACGTATATAAGCACAGATGCATATATCTGCACAGACACACACTATTATACGTATATGCGCACAGACACACATTATGCATATATATGCACAGTCGCACACTATAATACATATATACGCAGAGAAGGTAGACAAAGAAAAAACAAAATTATTAAAGTAAATACCGTGATGTTAGAAAAACTGACAGACACACATTTAGTACACGTAGGACAAATACTGTGTTTTGCACTGATACACGTGGGTAGTGCTCCACATAGAAAATTCACACAGACTATATTGTCTCTGATTGTAAAATTGGAGAATTTAAAAAGTGGAAGTCCACGACACCCCCCTCTAGACTGATGTGGCTGGAAGCCCTAGACCAAATGAAACAAATGGAAGAGCTCATTGCCAGGGATGAACTAAGATACGAAAAGTACACTACGACCTGGTGGGTTTGGATCCAATTCCGAGTCTCTTCGGACTTACCCACATGGGTAGAATCTGGGGCCCTCCTGAACAGGAACGGGAACACACCATAACTAAGGCCAACATGTCGCTTGAATCAATAACGTATCAATCACGCATACCCATTTTTAAGAGATACAGACCGGATCCCCAACACCCATACCTAGACCTTCCCCCCTCCCCGTCTAGCCCACCTTTCTACAATCTTTCTCATCTTCTATTTCTTTTTCCCCCGTTTCACTAGACTCCTAACGTCTACATATGTTTGCAGGAGATAACGAGATTATTAAAAGTTTATAATTAACCGAAATGCTAGTGCTAGATATTTCAAAGATGTTTAGAAGTTCAGGATTGCTTCATTAGATAAAATAAACTGCCTTACTACAAGAAATTAAGAATAACAATGACAAATAATGTTTGTACACGGATTTGTTTTTAACTTGCTAATTTTGTCAATGTAACACTGTTTTTGATGCACATGCATGGCAGAACAATAAAACTCCTTTTGAACCATAAAATTGGAGAATTTTACTATCTGGTGCCACGGTTTGGTTAAATACAGTGACTTATAGATTTAAAGATGATAGACAACTTATTACTGAAAAAAAGATAAGTATAAAGATTTGAGGAGATAGATCCATCTTGATTCAGTACAATAGTAACGTCGAGAAACGCGATAGAAACTTTGTTTATTGCTGACGTAAATCTCAAATTGAGCTCGTTGGAATTCAGGAATTGAACAAACTTCTGGAACTGTAATTCATTCCTGTCCATAAGAGCAGAATGTCATTGATATAGCGTGCCCAGAAGAGAATGTATTGAGTCCATTGCGCATTCTCTTCCGAAAAGACAACTCGTTCCTCCCACCAGCCCAGGTATAAATTGCATACGATGGGGCACAAGGATACTAAAGGAAGCAGCAAAGGTAATTGCTAAACCACTCACCATAATTTTTGAAAATTCCTAGAGAACAGGAGAAGTCCCAGAAGATAGGGCTAACATTTGCAAAGCTAGGAGGGATAGCTAACACTAGGGAAAAGAGAGTATTCAAAAAGATCTAGAAAAGCTTGCACAGTGGGCAGCGACTAACAGAATGGTATTTAACAAGGAGAAATGCAAATCCTACATCTGGGCAAGAAAAATGAAGAAAGCACATACAGAATGGGAGGAATTGGGCTAAGCAGCAGCACATGTGTAAAAGACTTGGGGATACTAATAGATCACAGACTGAACATGAGTCAATAATGTGATGCAGCTGCCAAAAAGGCAAACACAATTCTGGGATGTATTAAGAGAAGCATAGAGTCTAGATCACGTGAGGTCATTATCCCCCTCTGCTCTTCCTTAGTCAGACCTTATCTGGAATACTGTGTCCAGTTCTGGGCACCCCACTTTAAAAAAGACAGACAAACTGGAGCAAGTTCAGAGAAGAGTTACCAAGATGGTGAGCGGTCTGCAAATCATGTCCTATGACAGTGATGGCGAACCTTTTAGAGCCCGAGTGCCCAAACTGCAACCTAAAACCCACTTATTTAATCGCAAAGTGCCAACACGTCAGGGGGCGGGGCTTATCATGACATATAATTGTACCCCCGTCGTTCTAAAAAGGATCGGGCCGCTTAAAAATAGGCAGCGTGCAGATTTTGACTGCTTTTTGGGATGCAGAAATACTGCAGAATGTCCTCAGTGGAAATTACTGTGGAAAATTTTGCAGCATTTCCGCATCCAAAAAGCAGTCAAAATCTGCACATTGTCTATTTTGAAAGAGCCCCGCCTATTTCCGCCACATGTAAACATACCCCAGGTAATAGTGACTCCCACATCACAGTGGCCCCAGCGGTAATAGTGACCCCCACCAAACAGCAGCCCCAGCGGTAATAGTGACACCCCCCCAGCAGCCACAGGGTTAATAGTGACCCCCACCCCACAGCGGCCCCAGCGGTAATAGTGACCCCCCACAGCGGCCCCAGCGGTAATAGTGACCCCCCACAACGATAATAGTGACCCCCACCACACAGCAGCCCCAGCGGTAATATTGACCCCCCCCAGCGATAATAGTGACCCCCACATCACAGTGTCCCCAGCGGTGATAGTGACCCCCCACATCACAGCGGCCCCAGCGGTGATAGTGACCCCCCACAGCGGCCCCAGCGGTAATAGTGACCCCCACAACGATAATAGTGACCCCCACTACACAGCAGCCCCAGCGGTGATAGTGACCCCCCCATCACAGCGGCCCCAGAGGTGATAGTGACCCCCCCCCCCATCACAGCAGCCCCAGCGGTGATAGTGACCCCCCCCCCCATCACTGCGGCCCAAGCGGTGATAGTGACCCCCCCCCCCATCACAGCGGCCCCATCGGTGATAGTGACCCCCCCCCCCATCACAGCGGCCCCAGCGGTGATAGTGACACCCCCCCCCCCATCACAGCGGCCCCAGCGGTGATAGTGACCTCCCCCATCACAGCGGCGCCAGCGGTGATAGTGACCCCCCCCATCACAGCGGTGACAGTGACCCCCCTCCCCCCACAGCGGTGATAGTGACCCCCCCCCACAGCGGCCCCAGCGGTAATAGTGACCCCCCACAGCGGCCCCAGCAGTAATAGTGACCCCCCACAACGATAATAGTGACCCCCACCACACAGCAGCCCCAGCGGTAATATTGACACCCCCCCCCCCCCCAGCGATAATAGTGACCCCCACATCACAATGGCCCCAGCGGTGATAGTGACCCCCCACATCACAGCGGCCCCAGCGGTGATAGTGACCCCCCACAGCGGCCACAGCGGTAATAGTCACCCCCCACAGCGGCCCCAGCGGTAATAGTGACCCCCACAACGATAATAGTGACCCCCACTACACAGCAGCCCCAGCGGTGATAGTGACCCCCCCATCACAGCGGCCCCAGAGGTGATAGTGACCCCCCCCCTCATCACAGCAGCCCCAGCGGTGATAGTGACCCCCCCCCATCACAGCGGCCCCAGCGGTGATAGTGACACCCCCCCCCCCCATCACAGCGGCCCCAGCGGTGATAGTGACACCCCCCCCCCCCCATCACAGCGGCCCCAGCGGTGATAGTGACCCCCCCATCACAGCGGCCCCAGCGGTGATAGTGACCCCCCCCATCACAGCGGCGCCAGCGGTGATAGTGACCCCCCCCCCCACAGCAGCCCCAGCGGTGATAGTGACTCCCCCACAGCGGCCCCAGCAGTGATAGTGACCCCCCCACCCCCCAGCAATAGTAGTGAGACCCCCACATCACAGGGGCCCCAGCGGTGATAGTGACCCCCACCACACAGCAGCCCCAGCGGTAATAGTGAGCCCCCACCCCCAAGCAATAATAGTGACCCCCACATCACAGCGGCCCCAGCGGTGATAGAGACCCCCACAGTGGCCCCAGCGGTGATAGTGACCCCCCACCCAGCAGTAATAGTGAACCCCCCCAGCGGCCCCAGCGGTAATAGTGACCCACCACAACGATAAGTGACCCCCACCACACAGCAGCCCCAGCGGTAATATTGACGCACCCCCCCAGCGATAATAGTGACCCCCACATCACAGTGGCCCCAGCGGTGATAGTGACCCCCCACATCACAGCGGCCCCAGCGGTGATAGTGACCCCCCACAGCGGCCCCAGCGGTGATAGTGACCCCCCACAGCGGCCCCAGCGGTGATAGTGACCCCCCCCCCCATCACAGCAGCCCCAGCGGTGATAGTGACCCCCCCCCCCCATCACAGCGGCCCCAGCGGTGATAGTGACCCTCCCCCCCATCACAGCGGCCCCAGCGGTGATAGTGACCCTCCCCCCCATCACAGCGGCCCCAGCGGTGATAGTGACCCTCCCCCCCATCACAGCGGCCCCAGCGGTGATAGTGACCCCCCCCCATCACAGCGGCCCCAGCGGTGATAGTGACCCCCCCCCCATCACAGCGGCCCCAGCGGTAATAGTGACCCCCCACAATGATAATAGTGACCCCCACCACACAGCAGCCCCAGCAGTGATAGTGACCCCCCCCCCCCCCAATCACAGCGGCCCCAGCAGTGATAGTGACCCCCCCCATCACAGCGGCCCCAGCGGTGATAGTGACCCCCCCCCCCCCCAATCACAGCGGCCCCAGCGGTGATAGTGACACCCCCCCCCCCAATCACAGCGGCCCCAGCGGTGATAGTGACCCCCCCATCACAGCGGCCCCAGCGGTGATAGTGACCCCCCCCCCATCACAGCGGCCCCAGCGGTGATAGTGACCCCCCCATCACAGCGGCCCCAGCGGTGATAGTGACCCCCCCATCACAGCGGCCCCAGCGGTTATAGTGACCCCCCCTCCAGCGGCAATAGTGACCCCCCCATCGCAGCGGCCCCAGCAGTGATAGTGACCCCCCCATCGCAGCGGCCCCAGCGGTGATAGTGACCCCCACCACACTGCAGCCCCAGCGGTAATAGTGACCCCCCACCCCCCACCCCCCAGCAATAATAGTGACCCCCACATCACAGCGGTGATAGTGATTCCCACAGCGGCACCAGCAGTGATAGTGACCCCCACAGCGGTGATAGTGACCCCCACAGCGGCCCCAGCGGTGATAGTGACCCCCCACAGCGGCCCCAGCGGTGATAGTGACCCCCACCCCACAGCGGCCCCAGCGGTAATAGTGTCCCCCACCCCACAGCGATAATTGTGACCCCCCAGTGCATTAGGGACACCCCCCAGCGGCCCCCCAGTGCAGTAGGGACACCCCCCAGCGGCCCCCCCAGTGCAGTAGGGACACCCCCCAGCGGCCCCCCCAGTGCAGTAGGGACACCCCCCAGCAGCCCCCCCAATGCAGTAGTGACACCCCCCCAGCGGCCCCCCAGTGCAGTAGTGACACCCCACAGTGCCCCCCTCCCGAGACCCACATACTTACCTCCTCCTTCTCCTCCCCCTCCTCCTGGAAGCTCAGCTCCTCTTCTGGTCAGCGATGGTCCCGCCATGCATATTAACTTTTTCTTACCCACTTCTGCCTCAATAGGTAATTCCCAGCAACCTGATTGGTTAGTTGGTGAATCAGCCAACCCAAACAACCAATCAGGTTGCTGGGAATTGCTGATTGCTGCAGAAGTGGGGAAGAAAGTGTTAATATGCTCCCGGAACACACTCTGACACACATGCTGCTGGACGCCTCCCCCCTCCAAGTAGTACCAAGGAACCAAGTAGTAGGAGACGTCGGGGCAGGGGGGGAGAGGGATTCCAGCTGCACACTGAAGTGTGTGCCGGGATCAGTGCGGCTAGCAGTGCCGTTTGTGAATGCCGGCAGGGGAGCCGCGGCCCCTTCTGGTATTCACAAGTGGTGAGCGGCCAATGGGGCGCGTGCCAGTAGGGAGGGCTCTGCGTGCCGCCTCTGGCACGCGTGCCATAGGTTCGCCACCACTGTCCTATGAGGAATGGTTAAAGGATCTGGGAACGTTTAGCTTGCAAAAAAGAAGGCTGAGAGGACACTTAATAGCGGCCTACAAATATCTGAAGGGCCGTCACAGTGCAGAGGGATCAGCCCTATTCTCATCAGTACAAGGAAAGACTAGAAGCAATGGGATGAAACTGATATTTTCTTTGCATGTAGAAACCAAGAAACAAATGCCATTCAGTTTCTGAAGACAAATTCTTCCCACTTGCTATGGTGGGAACAAACATACAGCCATGTGAAGGCGGCTTTAATATTTCCCCAAGTAACATAAAAGAAAAGACTTATTGAAAACGCCAAAACACGTAGGAGGTATGATCTTCATCCCATCATATAGCCCCTGCTACACATGATCAATTGGTTTACCAGTAGACAGGAACCACCTTGAACATTAATTCTTACCTGTGTACTCGGGCAGACGTTGTCCACAGAATATTCCTTCCACAGCAGTTTGTATAAAAATATTTATTAGCAGGAGAAACAAGAAGATTACATTAACAATAACCTACAGAAAAACCACAGAAACCTAGAATTCTATGTATTAGTCCAAAAATGACTGACACATCAGAAGGCAGTTTGTCTTCATCCATGATTGTGACTTTTCTGATGTCTAAGGAGATGGGCCTTCTGGGTAAAACTTTTACTACACTGAGAACACGAAAATGGTTTCTCCCCTGTGTGAACCCGCAGATGCTTCAGGAGCCTAGACTTGCTTGTAAAGCCTTTCCCGCACTCAGAACATGGAAAGGGCTTCTCCCCCGTGTGAATCCTCTGATGTTCCACCAGATGAGACTTATTCTTGAAACATTTCCCACATTCAGAACAGGGAAACGGCTTCTCCCCGGTGTGAACCCGAAGATGTTCCAGGAGGTTGGACTTTGTGGAGAACCTCTTCCCACACTGAGAACATAAGAATGGCTTTTCCCCGGTGTGAATCTTCAAGTGATTTGCAAGATTAAATTTCTCTTTAAAACACAAACCGCATTCGTAGCAAGGAAATGGCTTGTCACCTCTGTGAATCCTCAGATGTTTGTTGAGATGCCATTTATACCGGAAAGGTTTTCCACACTCGGGGCATGCAAATGATTTCACGAGAGCGTTAGTGGCCAATGTTAAATCATTATGAGGATAGGAACCTGCATATATAGTGTTATTTAGGGGGCCTGAACTGTCAGTAATTACATGTAATGTATCAGAAGGAAAGCTTCCATGCATGGCTGGGTCATATGAGAGGTCTAAACCACCAGGGAATGAGTGCATATTGGGGGGAATGAGACTTCCTCCGGGAAAATGTCCTGTGAGGTTCACCTCTTCTGTTCCACAGTGTGAAGATGCACCGAGACGCCCCTTCACCGAATTACTGTTCCTGTGTCTACCTGCTAGGAATTACACAAAGCAAAATGGGGGAAGGGGGGAATAGAAATGGGATTTTTAGCTCTGTTTTAAGTAACTGATCTTTTCGGCAGCTCAGCAAAAGTTATTGCACTGAGGATATATATATTGAAACGAATGAAGAATTCACCGAGTCCTAAGGGAATGTATTGTCTATAGTTTTACTAAGTAAAAACACATAGTAATAAAAAAAAAAGAATAAAAACACTTTTTCCTCATCTGCTTTTTGTTTTATTTTATTTCCATGACTTCCAGCGGCGGCCACCTTGTCTGAGCTGCCATAAAACAACATTCAGAGATATGCTTTAGAGTAGTCACATAAACATGAGAACCTGTAGGCCAGAGATTACACGTTGGCTTCTATGGTAGAGTGACCTGTGTAGTGGTCAATGTGCAGGCAGAGGATGAGGGCAGCTGTGACCATCAACCTATTGTGAATGGTGGATCCCGTTGTGATAATGAGATGACTGCTAAGGGCCCTTTTACACGGGACAAATGTGATTAAAAAATAAAAATTGTTGAATTGTGCGAACTTCAACGATAAACATTTAGCGTAAACACGGCCAACGACTGAATGAAGAACGAGATTTCGTTTGCGCTCATCATTCAGCTTTCATTTTATGCATGGATAAAACTAATCATTCGCTCATTCACAGCTTGTTGCATGTGACAGCGATCGCTCAGTCCTTCTCATTCACTAGTAGAGTGAATGCGACTGACCCAACGACATAGCGAATGAAATGTAAAAGATCTGCGGTAGAAACTGGCGGCAGAAGCGAAAGAACGAACCCTGTCGTCCTTTACTCGGGCAAACAGTTTCTCGCTCCATGTAAAAGAGCCTAAGGAGTGATCTCTACACAACAGAAGCGTCAGGCTACGGCTCAGTGGTCATTCTGAGTACTGCAGGGTATAAGGGTTTTTTTTAAATATAGTTTATAACATGAAAATTTAGGAATAATTATATTAATTATTCAACTAGTTGATGCAGTATGTAATTTGACTGATGATACATTCGCTTTAACCATAATCTTGACCGTTGGCAGCCTACAAGGAATATCAATAAAGAACTATATGATGATGGGCACCTTGTAGGTGGAGAATGAAACAGTAGCAGTAGAGAGAGTGAATACTGACTGGATGAAAATAGGGTAAACCAAGGAGGAAGCTCTTCTGCTTAGCGCCGGTTACTCACTTGGGCTGTTGTCTGTAGGGATGTCCTCCTCCATAGGATACCGATCTCCCCTCACATATGTGTCATGTGCTCCTCCCACTATACAGACATTGATATCAATCTGGTCTTCCTCCTAAATAAGCCATAATCAACAAATGTATTATAGTATACAGCTTTCTACTATACTCCTATCACCCAGCTATGTAGGAGTCTTTCCTAGATGCCAGTCCCAAAGCCTTGATAAATAGGAAGGGTTAGGGAAAGACCTGGCGACCTACCCTGTAAAAACTTTGCCTTGGAGACCGTATAAAAGACACACTGGGTTCCGGTCACATGACCCGCCGGACATGCCACAATGACGTTAGCGGAGAGCCAGGCACCCACGCTGTAGGAAACTACAGGCAAAACCTTTTCAGCTCACCACAGTAAGATTTTTACTATTTATATTTGTTTTTGGTTTTCGTCATTTATGCTTGAAAAAGGCGTCTTGAACGCCGAAATGTGTTATTGGACTTCTATCTGTTATATGAAGCATTAGACCCGTGTCTGCTGTTATTTTAAATATTGGATAAAAATACCCTGCGTTTATGATCTACGGATTATTTAACTTTTACTGGATCCACAAGAACTCGATCGGCTCTCCGCTCCCAATCTGAGCGCATAAGGACTTTTTTTTCGCAATCCACCTATACTAACAACATGGAATGTGCGTGGCACGAGTCTAGGAAAACTGGACATTGTAAAAACGCAAAATGACAAAACTTAACATTGATATTTTTGGAATTAGAGAATTGAACTGGACAGGTAATGGATATTTTCAGTCCGATGACTTCACATTGCACCATGGAGTCGCCTTTATTACAAACAAGCAGACCTCAAAGGCGGTAGAAAGTTTAAGAACAATCAGCGACTGTATTATTGCTATCCGGATACGTGGTAAGCCAGTGAGCATCTCCGTCTTGTAGGTCCATCCCCAACGACTGATGCACACAAGGAAACCATTAAAAGATTTTTATGCCGACAACCAGAAAAGTCTAAACGAAGTGCCAAAGAAGGATATTTACTTTAAGGGTGACTTCAATTCCAAAGTCGGCAGCCAGCCAGAAGCAACCATTACAGGAAGATTTGGGCTTGGTGAAAGAAATGAAGCCAGTGCTCGCCTGGTACAGTACTGCCAAGAAAATCGGCTCAGGATAGCAAACACATGGTTTATGCAACCCAAACGCCGACTGTGCAGGTGGACATCTCCCAATGGCCTCCATCGAAATCAGATTGATTACATCCTGTGTCATCATTGTTGGCGAAGTTCACTCCTTGCAGCGAAGATCAAGATCAAATTTCGTAGCATTAAGAAAAATGCTCCATTGAGAACATTTTACACCTCTAAAATTCCCCAATAAGACACTATTGAGGTAGCAAACAGATTCCAACTGCTTGACACATCAGAAAAGCATCCAGAGGAACTATGGCACGACATACAGTCCACAGTTATGGAAACAGCCAGGAAGCATCTCACCTGAAGCAGGAAAAACTACACTATTGGTTGTCCGAGCAAAGCCTCAGAATAGCTGATAAAAGAAGAGCAGCAAAAGCGGCCGGCAACAAAGACGAAGTTTGGCAACTAAATGCCAATGTTCAGCGAAAAGGAAATGGACTGGAATGAGCGTTGCAAACAACTTGAAGCAGAAGTCAGGAATGGCCATATTCTCACAGGTCAAGATCACCCAAAAACCTTTCATGGCACGCAACGGCACAATCAAAGGGAAACATGGGAAGGAACTGAATGACCAACAGAGTATCAAGGATAGGTGGAGGGAATACACAGACGAACTATATGCCTGCAGCCACATACCTGGACCATTGCATGAGGTGGAGCCGGTGGACTTGGAGACTCCATTAAGGAGTCAGAAGTGGTTATGGCAAGGAAACAACTAGCCAAAAATAAAGCACCAGGCATAGATAACATACCGGCAGAGCTAGTGCTGCCAGTAGCAGTGAAAACCATCACAGCTGTGTGGCAGGCAGTATGGGCATCCACAGAATGGCCACAGGACTGGAAAAGATTTGTCTTCATCCCTCTAGCAAAGAAAGGCGACTCCCAGCATTGCTGCAACTACCGAACAATAACCCTCATTCTACATGCAAGCAAGATCCTTCTCAAAATTATACAGGAAAGACTGAGATCAGTAGTGGAAGTGGGACTCCCTGACGCGCAGGCAGGATTCCAGCGAGGACGCAGCACCCACGATCATATTGCAAACTCGCAATGGACCATGAAAAAAAGCTCAAAAATACCAAAAGAATATCTACATGTGCTTCATCAACAACATTAAGGCCTTTGACTGCGTAGACCATGACAAGCTATGGCGCCCCCTACAAGAGCCTGGCGTATCGGCACATCTAGTCAAGCTAATAAAATCACTTTATACCAATCAAGAAGCTGCTGTGAGAACACAGTATGGGGACACAGATTGGTTTGGGATTGGCAAAGGTGTCCGACAGGGCTGCATCCTCTCACCCTTCTTGTTTAACCTATATGCAGAAGTGATCATGAGGAAAATGGACATAGATGAATTGGAAAACGGGGTTATAATAGGTGGCAGAAACATCAACAATCTCCGTTACACAGATAAGACAACTCTGCTTGCAGAAACAGAAGCCGGTCTGAAGCAGCTGATATGCATGATTAAAACAAAGTGAAAAAATGGGCCTCTACCTGAATTTAAAGAAGACAAAAATTATGACAACTGCAAAAAATGGCCAAATTAAAATCAAAATCGACAATGATGTCATAGAATGCGTGCGAGACTTCATCTTCCTTGGTTTGAAAATTGACCAGGATGGAGAATCTAAGCCAGCGATAAAACATTGAATAGCACTGCGGCGAAGCGTGATGCTAAACATGGAAACAATCTGGAGAAGTAGGGATATCGGCATGGCAACTAAACGCAGGATAGTGCAAACCACCGGTTTCCCCAGAGCCATGTGTGGATGTGAAAGCTGAACTGCGAAAAAAGCTGATTGAAGGAGGATTGATGCGTTTGAGCTGCTGGTGAAAGATGCTGCGTATACCCTGGACAGCGAGAGTAACAGAGAAATCCTGAATAAGACCCGATATATCACTGGAAGGGGAAGATGACCAGACTAGGCTCGGACTCACGAATTTTGGCCATGAAATGCAAGAAGAGTCGCAAGAAAAATCTATAATGCTTGGACAAATCAGTGGCAAAAAAGACCCGTGCGCCAAAGAACACGATGGCTGATACTGTCAAAGCAGATAGTTAGTTATCTCGCTTGGACGAGGGTCCATAGCGCCGATCTAGAATGACCACGACCGAGAGCATTGTTCCATTCAGTGTTTGATGTCAAAGGAAGTACCGTTGCCTATCTGTTGCATCCACGAGCGCCGCAGACGACCAAGAGGTCGTCTCTCGATTTTCCTAGCAATTGCTGTGCTTAGAGCACCATGGGCTGGAACAGCTTCTGACAAGCGTGCAACATGACCAAAAAGTGCAAGTCGTCTCCTTGTTATTGTTTTTGTGATTGACTCAAGCCCCGTGCTAGAGAATCTAGAGTTGGCATCGCATGTGCAAGGACTCCAGACGCTCAGTGGTTTGTGACAGCAAGATCCAAGTCACCGAGTCGTACAATAATATTGGCATTACGCAGGTCTGGTAAAATCGAATGTTAGTCCTGAGTGTTATGTTCTGCCTCCGGCAGAGTTTATCCAGGGACCTCATCACCGAGGCTGCTAGCGCTATTCTCCGCAGGATGTCTGGAAGCGCCCTCCCATCTGTGTGCTAAACGCTTCCGAGGTACACAAACTCACTGACAGCGTCAACTCTCTGGCCGTTTAGGTCTGGGTCCGGAGGGATTGCGCCGGCTCCTAGATTCTGCAGCTTGTTTTTTTGCCAGGAGATGTGAAGCCCAAGACAGGCCGCCTCAAAATCGAACTGCTCCAGTGAGTGTCTCAGATTTTTAGATGCGACATCCAAGAGTGCAACATCGTCGGCGTAGTCCAGGTCGGTGAAGTGGTACTCCGTAAGAGTGACCCCCTTACATTGGACAATACGCTGAAGAATCCAGTCCATGGCCCTGCAGAAGAGTGTGGGAACCAAGACGCAACCTTGTCGAACGCTAGATGAGGTCTCAAAACTAGCAGAGTTTGAACCATTGATACGCACTTTGGCGGATGTGCCCTGATGCATGTCTTTTAGTAGGTTTAGAAGGGATGTTGGGACGCCAATGCCACGCAAGGCCTTCCAGAGGGCTTCTCTGTCAACCAAGTCGAACGCCACTTTGAGATCGACATATGCAATGAGGAGCGGTTTGTTAAATTCTCTATGTATCTCTGAGAGGAGCCTAAGAGCAAGTATTACATTCTTGTTGGAGCGGCCTGCTGTGAAGCCTGACTGCTGAGGTCTCCGCTTGGAGGTCAGGAGTGGTTGTATCCTTGAGAATAGAACGTGCGCGAAAACCTTGCCGGGAACCGAAAGGAGCGTTATCGGCCTGTAGCTAGTGCATGCTGTTTTTGGGCCCTTCCCCTTAGGAGCAATACTATAATGCTCTGGCTGATGAAGCTTAGGATCTGAAGTCAAACAATCTAAGAGCAGCATACAATACAGTCGCCAGAATCCGAGGGTCCTCAGAGACCAGCCGGCATACGCCAATCCACAAATCTGATGGCAGCCCTTGTACTAACCATGACGAGACTCTTCAACGTTGGTGTGAACATTTCTCATCCGCCCTAAACGATTCACCGGCTGATCCGTGCCATGACCTCGATAACCTCGCATGCATTCTATGTCTACGGATGCTATGTCACGGGAAGAGGTCTGTTCTGCTATTCAGAAAATTAGATATGGATGTGCTGCGGCTCAGATGGCATTCTACCCGAACTGCTGAAATGTGCAATTGAGCCGATAAGCACTGCTTTACATCAGCTATTTCTGTGCGTCTGGTCTTGTGGGAAAGTCCCAGTCGAGTAGAAGGAGGGCATCATCCTCGCCCTGTACAAGCGGAAGGGCCCAAAAAACAGCAAAGCAGATACTGGCATGGATATCACACAACTGAAATAAGCAAAGCCAAAAAACACGGAGGGAGGGAGCTCGCCTTTAGGGTGGCCGAGGGTCGTGAATGACTAAATGGCTAACAACAACATACAGTGTCTACATTCTATATAGTGTGGCATTTTGACAATAGTTGAGACATCTGCTTTATCTACCTGATGGTCATCATTAGGATATTCCTTTGGAGAATCCTGGGAAGACAGAGGACTGGAACACTTCTCTGGTAGAGTTCTCTTAATACATCCATCTATAAGATATGATAAAAAAGTTTGGTACCGGGTTAGCCAGTAGAGCAAAATGTGATTGCTCCCAGCAAGAGAGGTTGGAAAGCTCGCTGTAACATCATGTATTTTTGTTAGCCATTAAAAGGTATCATATCTATAAGATTACTTGGTTTCTCTTGCTGGGAACAGTCACATTTTCCATATGTAAGAGACACTCAGTGATTGGATACAAAAAGCACCTGTAGGATATTTCACTGTATTGTCCAACTGTTGGGAGAATACTCCGGTATATGAGAATGAGAAGAAGAATGTGTTATAGTGATTGAACCAGACTATGGGACCCCTCCATACTACTCACCTAGACCAATTTCGCCCTGCTCACAGTGCAGATTACTATTCCCATACATGTCCTCTTCATCATCTAGTACTTCAACTTTGATAATCTTTAGGTCTTCAACCTGAAGAATCAAACATAGAAACGCGCTATACGAAATGTTCCATAATAACCGCGTAACTGAAATGTTATTCCCATATACCTGATCAGCCTGCGGAATACGACGGGGTTTTTTGGGACGATCCCTGGATTTATAACATCTTTCTGCTGGATTTCTCTTATTAGATCCTACTGTAGGAATCACATGCACACAATGAATGAGCATACAGTCCAGACAGGTTTGGGGCTTTTTCTGGAAGAAAGTCTAAACTAGGTCTTTTTCCAAATTCAAACACACTCTTCAAGTAAAGGAGAAGGCTGTATCTAGTCAGGACAAAACATGGATCAAGAGAGAAGCACAAACATTGGTATCTTTTGTCAAACACACGACTTGGGTCAGATAGGTAGTAGAATTTTATGGAGTATATAATGATTGCAAAAATACCAAACAAAGAATATGATACTTTTGTGTAGTTACTGCAATTGACCGCTTTCCCTCTCGTTAGGCTTTCTATGACCCATCAAGCATGTGTCTTCTCAATTTCTTCCACTTAAAAAAGTTGCTAAACCTTAATAATAAAAAAATATATATAAAATGATACCGCAATACCTGGTCCCTTGTACCGCATGGCTTTACTTTTAGGTGAGACTTTTGCTCCACCAATTTGACAATCCTGGGACAATCTTAATACATTTTGATTCTCCTTTGAATTTGGACTCCTTGATAGACTTTTCTTAATGAATCCATCTGTAGGAAACACACGGCGACTGATTATATCGTTTATAAGTGATAACTGGATGCTTTGGGCATCTTGGTGACTCTCAAAACTGCTCTAACCTTTATTCAGCGATTTGAGGGGCTGCTGAATCTCCATCATAAGCTCCTTATAAAGATCCTTTTGACTTTCTACATACTCCCACTCCTCCATGGACAAATAGACGGTGACATCCTGACACCTTATAGGAACCTGACAACACAATGATACAGTCCTCATCCAGACATCGTATCCCTTGTGTTACTATGTAACGCCCCATCCTCCCCGGCGGCGCTCACCTCTCCGGTCAGCAGCTCGATGATCTTGTTGGCGAGCTCTAGGATCTGCTGCTCATTTTCTCTTTCAGGCGAGTGAAGCGAGGGCTCCATGACAGTAGTTTTGGTCCTGCTCCAACTAGTTGACATGTGTGGTTCCCATATAGGTTTCATATGTTTACTTGACTTCTTCACAGGCCCATAATTCTAAGTTCCCAAAGAAAAGATAAATATGATGAGACATGATCCATACTGCTTTGCATATCCCCATGCTCCAATGCCAGTAGAAGGATATGCTAACATGGTGGAATCCAACGCAGATTTTTCTTCACAGATGAGCTACAGATTTCTGAAGAGGCCTATGCAAATGTATGGCTGCGGGTCCACACGAGGATTTAGCCCTTTGGGCAAATCCACATACAGAATTCCTGATGTAGATATGGCGCAGACTCCACTTCAAAAAGTGAAAGATCACCTCTCTTTACAGCCATGTGCAGGAAAAAACCAATGCCCATTTAAAATAACGAGATGCGGATTAGCTGATTCCACCATGTGAACATACTGTTATACCTGAGACACCTCACCTCTCCAGTCAGCAGGTATATAATCTGCAGAGTGAGGCTTAGTATCATCTCAGTGTTATCTCGCTGCTCTCCATTCATTATGAGCCAGCCTGTAAAAACAGCGCAAAAGAATATTAAATGTAACAAAATCTAATGCCACCGACTATTACACCAATGGATGGTAGCAGCATTTCTGTTGGCACAAACAATATGTGAAATGGCACCTCACCCCTCCACCCCAAGGACAATCACTGGGTGCAGAGTATCTGATGCGGAATCCGCATTAAGAAGTTACGTCACTTCTTTTATTCCGCATGCAGAAACATTCTAGAGCGTAATCATTGCCATTAAAACCATTGGGACGCTTCCGATGTGGATTTCATCGCAGATTCTATGTCAAATCCACAGTGAAAACCGTCATGCGAACATAGCCTTAGTGTGGGTCAGCCGTGTCGCATCACGGATATCATTTGTTCTCTGGATGATGGAGTACAACAAGCTGCAACAGTTAATCCAGACGCATCCTGTAAAACAACGTATCTGTAGGCGACAGATGCCACGGTATGCCATCCCTTATGGCCACCCATTCAGTGGTTATGGTAGAACCTTTTCATGATGTATAGATTAGGCAGAACCCTCCAGTTTTTATATTATCTGCTCTTGTCCTTCTCTACTGGCCGTCCAGTCCACCAGTTCTGCTCCTGGTTTGCATCCATCCAAGATGGCTACTGCAATTTCTATCCAGCTAATGTGCATGGCTCTCTGATTGGTCTGTGCTGATCACATGAGCAGCACTAGCCAATTAGAGAGCAGTAGAAGTACATTGGGGGGATTATATAGTCTGAAAATTAAGCTGGCCATCTTGGACAGCGGAAAATAGGACCGAAACTGGGAGATCGGACGGGCTGCAGAAGAAGAAGAGCAGCTAATATAACTCCTCTCCCTCTGGTCCAGGGGCACAATGCGGTCTTCAAACCAGAAGGTCACGTTAAACAGATATCAGCGGGAGGGGCGACGGGGAAGAGCCAGGAATCTAGATTTAGTTGGTGAAACAAAGTTTTCATCTTAATTTATTTGTTCTCCGATTTCATTTTAAAGTACGAGACCAGTAGTGTAGACGATGCCGAGCGGTCCGGGGGGCCGGCTGGATCGGCTGAGCTAGCAGCCTATTTGGCATGCAAGTTTGCCCCTTTCAGTGTCTCAGACATGGATAACACTGTAGGCATCATCCACGTAGCACAGCAGAGTCTCACACAAGAAACATGCAATGCAGATGAGCAAGGCAAAGCTGCCCACAAATGGAAAAGTTCATCTGCGCACAATCGCATGGCGTACGCACGAGACTGTGCTGCGCTATGTGGATGATACCTACAATGTCATCCATGTCCGAGAAGCCCAGAGCGGTGGACTTTGGTGACAAACAAGCTGATAGTACAGACGGTCCTGCCTGGCCACCGGAGCGCTCTACATCATTTACATACCGCCGGGGAGACGTTTTACACCAATTACTCAGGTATGCCTTTATTATGAGGCTAAACAGGCCTGTGAAGAACAGAACAAGGTCCAGATCGCAGCGCTGCATCTGCTGACGGATTCTCTTTAAGCATTGGGCACAGATCATGTCTACATCAGGACCTTCTCCAACCGAACTTGTCTAAGGGTTACTACCCACTAGCGGGTTTTTTTTCCACTGTGAATTCGCTCCGTTTTTTTTTCCAATTATCAATGGGACTTTCTAATGTTAAAAACGCAGCACACCAAAAACGCAAGTTGAGTTGGTTTGCGTTTTTATAATTAGAAAGTCCCATTGACAATTGGAAAAAAAACCGGAGCGAATTCACAGTGGAAAAAAAATGCTAGTGGGTAGTCACCCTAATGGAGGCCAGTAACAGTGTGAGAGCCTTAGGCTTGATTCACACGCATCATACGAGCTCATAAACAAAACTCTCAGAAGTGTCGATGATGATGATGATGATGAACAGCACCCAATGGACACCATTGACCATCATGGGTTTGCCGGGTCTTTTATAATAACAACAATAATAATCTTTATCTGTACAGCGCCAACATATTCCGCAGCGCTTACATAGACAGGGGGATACAGAAAGACAAAAGTACAAACATTACAGAACCCCGGTTACATAGTAATCAGTTAATGGAAACAATAGGGGTGCGGGTCCTGCTCCAACGAGCTTACATACTACAAGTAATGGGGGGATACAGAAGGTAAAGGGGGTGGAGATGTGCGCGGTATGGAGAGGTGGAGAGTGAGGGATGCTATACACATAGACAATTGTCAGACATTTAGCCGTGTGACGGCAGAAACAGTATGACTGCAGGAGCGGTTTATGATGGCTAGCAGGGATTGCAGTCAGTAGGTCACGAAGCATGTTATCAGGGGGGTACAGAGGGGTTTGTTTAGGGAATGCGGTATGCCTCCCTGAAGAGGTACGTTTTTAGAGCACGCCTGAAGTTCTGCGAGTCCGGGATTGCTCGGGTAGCCTTTGGTAGTGCGTTCCAGAGGACCGGTGCTGCTCTGAAGAAGTCTTGGAGACGGAAATGAGAAGTTCGAATTAAAGGGGCGCTCAGTCTGGTTTTGTTAGCAGAGCAGAGAGCCTGAGCAGGGTGATGGATTGAGATGAGGGAGGCGATATAGGGGGGCGCTGCGCTGTGCAGGGCTTTGTGGATGAAGGTGGCGAGTTTAAATTGAATTCTGTATTTAACGGGCAGCCAGTGCAGTGACCGGCACAGGGCAGAGGCGTCCGAGTAGCGGTTGGACAGGCAGATGAGCCTGGCTGCCACATTCAGGATGGATTGGAGAGGGTAGAGTCTGGTGCAGGGGAGGCCGATCAGCAACGAGTTGCAATAATCGAGCCGAGAGTGGATGAGGGCAACAGTAAGCGTTTTTAACGTGTCCACAGTGAGAAAAGAGCGGATTCTTGTGATGTTCTTGAGGTGCAGCTGACATGTTCGGGCGAGAGATTGGATGTAGGGAGTAAATGATAGATCAGAGTCGAATATGACCCCAAGGCAGATGGCATATTGTCTAGGAGTTATGGTGGCGCCACACACTGAGATGGAGGTGTCAGGATGGGGTCGGTTAGTGGAGGGTGGAAACACCAGTGGGTCAGTTTTAGAGAGGTTTAGTTTTAGGTAGAGAGAGGACATGGTGTTAGAGACAGCGGACAGACAGTCGGTGATGTTTTGGAGGAAAGGTGCAGAGATGTCATGGGAAGAGGTGTATAGCTGGGTGTCGTCAGCATACAGGTGGTATTGGAGGCCCAAACTCCTGATGGTTTGTCCAATAGGGGCTGTGTAGATAGAGAAAAGAAGGGGGCCGAGGACAGAGCCCTGGGGGACCCCAACAGCAAGGGTAAGAGGAGGGGAGGTAGAGCCAGCAAAGGAGACGCTGAAAAAGCGGTCCGATAGGTAGGAGGAGAACCAGGAGAGGGCAGTGTCCTTTAGGCTGATGGAGCGAAGCATACTGTGGAGGAGTTTGTGGTCAACAGTGTCAAATGCTGTGGAAAGGTCGAGGAGGATCAGTAGGGAGTAATCGCCCCTTGATTTGGCTGTCAGTAGGTCATTGGATACCCTTGTAAGGGCAGTTTCTGTCGAGTGTTGGGGTCGGAAGCCAGACTGTAGAGGGTCGAGAGAGTTCTCTTATAGGTAGCTTACAAGGCGGGAGTAAACTAGGCGTTCTAGTAGTTTGGAGATGAAGGGGAGAATAGAGATGGGTCGGTAGTTGGCAGCATCAGTTGCATCAAGAGTCGGCTTCTTTAGCAGTGGGGATATGATGGCGTGTTTGAAAGAAGAGGGAAAGATGCCAGAGGTCAGAGAGAGGTTGAATATAGTGGTAAGATGGGAGATGACCACTGGGGACAGGGATCGGAGGAGGTGTGAGGGGAGAGGGTCACTAGTGCAGGTTTTGGGGCGAGCAGAGAAGAGCAATTTGGAGATTTCTTCCTCTGTCGTTGGTCTTGTCAGCACTGCATCTAGCTCCTGCTCTGAGTACACGCAGTGAGCAGGAGCTAGATGCAGTGCTGACAAGACTAGGGTCAGGGCTAGTCTGGGATTGGGAAGTTATTTCCTGACGGATGTCGTCAATTTTCTTTTTGAAGTAAGCAGCCAACTCTACAGCACTGAGA
Source organism: Eleutherodactylus coqui (assembly GCF_035609145.1). Lineage (NCBI taxonomy): Eukaryota > Metazoa > Chordata > Amphibia > Anura > Eleutherodactylidae > Eleutherodactylus > Eleutherodactylus coqui. The sequence continues at coordinate 123,722,670 of NC_089849.1, forward strand.
TCCGTCACAGGGGGTTGCGGTTTAGGGCTGAGAAGGGAGTGAAAAGTATCAAAGAGCCGTTTAGGGTTGTGCGATAGTAAGGAGACTAGAGAGGTGAAGTAGACTTGTTTGGCGTGGTGGAGGGCGAGGTTGTAGGTTCTGAGCATGAATTTGTAGTGGAGAAAGTCTGCGGACGTTTGCGACTTCCTCCACAGCCGTTCAGCACTTCTAGAGCACCGCCGGATGAAGCGTGTTTGAGGCGTGAGCCAGGGTTGCCGCGGTCTACATCGGATGGCTCGGGTCATGGGGGGCGTCGCTTCATCCAGGGCATGTTTGAGAGCGGTGTTGTAGTGAGCGGCAGCCAGGTTGGGGCAGGAGGGGAGAGAGATAGGGGACAGAGAGGACTGTAGGGATTCAGCAAAGTCCTGGGTGTGAGTGGCCTTAAGGTTCCTGTAGGTACGGTAAGCAGGTGGGTCTGGAGAGATGTTAGGGAGCGTGACAGAGAAAGAGAGGAGGTTATGATCTGAGAGCGGGAGAGGGGAGTTAGTGAAGTTGGAACAGAGCAGACAGAGGAAGATCAGATCAAGAGTGTTTCCATCCCTGTGAGTGGGAGAGGCTGTGAGTTGAGAGAGACCAAGGGAGGAGGTGAGCGAAAGAAGCTGAGAGGCGGATGGCGAGTTGGATGTTAAAATCACCTAAGATGAGGGTTGGAATTTTATAGTATATAGTATATTGTGCAAGCAAATATCCTGGTGGAATGAAAGAATAAAGCTCAAAACTCAAATCAAAAAGTTCCATGTACTTCAAAATGATACCAAACAACTAGCCCCGCACAGCTCCATAGATAGGGGAAAAAAAGTTATGGGCGTCACAAAATGGCAACAAAGCAATTTTTGTATTCTTTAAGGCCTCGTTCACACGAGCGACATGGCATTGCTGTAAGAAACTCGCAGCGATATCACATCACTGGTCGGTGTGATATCGCAGTGTCTTCTCGCGGTGATACCGCGACTTTGTAGCGCTACAAAGTCGCATATGGTCCTACTTCGGGGTGGGTGTGGATCTTGAAATATAAGCCCTACCCCGAAAATAAGTCGTAGCTGAAGAAAAAAAATAAGTATACATCACCTCTCCTGCTTTGTCCGGGGCGCCGCTGCAGCTTCTTCTTGGTCCCCGACACTTTCTCTTCATCCTCTTCTGGCGAGGGATTAAAAAATCCCCGCCTTCTGGAAGCACTGGCTGTGATTGGCTGACGCTCAGCCACTCACAGCCAGCACTTCCAGAGGGTGGGGATTTTTCAATCCGCGGTCAGAAGATGAAGAGAAACAGTGCCAGGACCCAGGGAAAAGCTGCTGCGGCATCGGAGAGCGCCTGTTAGGTGATGTATGTGTCGTTTTTTATTTTTCCTGCAGTCAGGACTTAGTTTAGGGCTTTGAAAGTAGGATTTCCTACTGAAATAAAAGAAATCGCGGCATGTTCAAATTGCCATGGAAAAACACGCGGCCGGCTTCCATTGTAGTTAATGGAAGCCATCCGTCACACGATACTTCTGTAAGCAGAGCAGAAGTATCACGTGATTACACGTCATCGCCCACCGCCAGTGTGTCATACCCTGCACTGTGCATTCACGCTGGATCCGGAGGGAGAGTATGGGGTCCCTGGGGAGCGCCGTGTCAGACTCCACTGCGATATTCCACTTGCACAGTCCGACATGAGGCCTAAATCGGACCAGAACTGTGGATTTGCATATGACAGAAAAACAGATTGTGCGTTACATATATATATATATATATATATATATATATCTCGGGTACCCAATACACGGGCGATACAAAACGGGGCATTTTATGTAAGAAAAGAGGATATCAGAACGTACACATAAATATGTGGAGGCACCGATGCTGATTAATGCTGGTGAATGTGTTGGCCATATATTATACTGCTGAGGTAACATGAAAGCTGCTCTGTGATTGGGTGTTATATATTATACTGCTGAGGTAACATGAAAGCTGCTCTGTGATTGGGTGTTATATATTATACTGCTGAGGTAACATGAAAGCTGCTCTGTGATTGGGTGTTATATATTATACTGCTGAGGTAACATGAAAGCTGCTCTGTGATTGGGTGTTATATATTATACCGCTGAGGTAACATGAAAGCTGCTCTGTGATTGGGTGTTATATATTATACCGTTGAGGTAACATGAAAGCTGCTCTGTGATTGGGTGTTATATATTATACCGTTGAGGTAACATGAAAGCTGCTCTGTGATTGGGTGTTATATATTATACCGTTGAGGTAACATGAAAGCTGCTCTGTGATTGGGTGTTATATATTATACCGTTGAGGTAACATGAAAGCTGCTCTGTGATTGGGTGTTATATATTATACCGTTGAGGTAACATGAAAGCTGCTCTGTGATTGGGTGTTATATATTATACCGTTGAGGTAACATGAAAGCTGCTCTGTGATTGGGTGTTATATATTATACCGCTGAGGTAACATGAAAGCTGCTCTGTGATTGGGTGTTATATATTATACTGCTGAGGTAACATGAAAGCTGCTCTGTGATTGGGTGTTATATATTATACTGCTGAGGTAACATGAAAGCTGCTCTGTGATTGGGTGTTATATATTATACTGCTGAGGTAACATGAAAGCTGCTCTGTGATTGGGTGTTATATATTATACCGTTGAGGTAACATGAAAGCTGCTCTGTGATTGGGTGTTATATATTATACCGTTGAGGTAACATGAAAGCTGCTCTGTGATTGGGTGTTATATATTATACCGTTGAGGTAACATGAAAGCTGCTCTGTGATTGGGTGTTATATATTATACCGTTGAGGTAACATGAAAGCTGCTCTGTGATTGGGTGTTATATATTATACCGTTGAGGTAACATGAAAGCTGCTCTGTGATTGGGTGTTATATATTATACTGCTGAGGTAACATGAAAGCTGCTCTGTGATTGGGTGTTATATATTATACTGCTGAGGTAACATGAAAGCTGCTCTGTGATTGGGTGTTCTATATTATACTGAGGTAACATGAAAGCTGCTCTGTGATTGGGTGTTATATATTATACTGC